>NC_063167.1:79341609-79656422 GCF_023159225.1 Perognathus longimembris pacificus
TATCATACTTGAAATAGTATTCAAGAGATCCATATTTTTGAAAGATGTATTACTTTATCTTTTTTCCTCTCACAACACTTTGTAGATGTTATTCCAATTCTATGATGCTAAGCTTGCGTTGTTTTCCACATCTAGCTACTTGAAAGATTTTGTCACTGATTTGATTAATTTGATGTATCTTTCTTCATGATAATCATGATTGGAGTTTGTTAAGTATCTTGTATTTTGTTACTGTTATTTTTCTGGAAATGATGGAGGAACGGTCGTAATTTTAAGCAAAACAGGAAAATTAAAGCCATACATTCTTCACATTTTCTGGTCTGTACCTCTCAATCTGCTTGGGTAAACCTGATATATTACTAGTTTGCTTGCAGTTGTCCTCAAAGAAGCTAATGTTCCATAGAGCCATGTCATCCATCCCTTTTGTATTTTGAAAAAAAATTCATTTAGGATCTTTAGGGTTACTAATAATTTCTTTTGCAGGTCTTACTATTCTGCCCTTAGCTACAGTATATATTTTCATGTGATTTATTGCAGACTGTTTTTGTCTTCATAAGTTATATCTTTTCTGTATTTTCCATTTCTCAGGTTTTTGAATTGACATATGATAATAACAGAATTCATGCAACTAGCTGGGTACCAGTGGCTCACAGCCTATAATCGTAGCTACTCAAGAGGCCAAGATCTGAGGATCATAGTTCAAAGCCAGCCTGGTCATAAAAGTTCATGAGACTTTTATCTCTAGTTAACTAACCAAAAGCCAGAAGTAGAAGTGTGGCTCAAGTGATAGAATGCCAGCCTTGACCAAAAAAAGCCTTCTTCCTTCACCTCTCCCCACTCTAGGAAACTCTGGGCTGTATAACTCAAACACTTATACAAATATATCACTTATATCAGTAGTTACTAGGCCCTGGAATGTGTTATTTCATTCTTGTGAAAGTACCATGCACATATATTATTATATCCCTATTTTACACAATTATGAGAATTTGATTTTAATATAATGGGAATCTTTAATGTTCTTGAGATTTGTTGTGTGTTTTTAGAACACAAAAAATAAAGGCTGCTGCACATTGTCAGAATGCCCAAAGAGTCCATGCTACACAGAGATAAGTTGAGATTTTGAGCATCCTCCTGGCAAAAGGGATACAAAACATACCTACACATGACTCACCTTGTTCTGAATGTAGAATTTAATGTGAGGCCAAGTAACAATTCTGACCTGAGTTTCTGA
Organism: Perognathus longimembris pacificus; assembly: GCF_023159225.1. Classification (NCBI taxonomy): domain Eukaryota; kingdom Metazoa; phylum Chordata; class Mammalia; order Rodentia; family Heteromyidae; genus Perognathus; species Perognathus longimembris. Next base: position 79,342,844 of record NC_063167.1, read on the forward strand.
CTTTGTTTTGTTTTGTTTTATTTTTGCCGTCAATTAAAAGAGCTAGACTATAAAATGCCCTAATGCCTTTAAGGATAAAATAATGGCATGCTAATGACAGAACTTCCTTTGGTGTCAAGTAAAAATATTTTGTTTCTTTTCTCAAAGTCTGTATTTGAGAATGTTCACTTGAGGAAGTAGGCATTGCTTAAGTTCTGAATTTCTTAGATTACTTAGCACCAAAGGGACTTTCTCAATGTATAATGAGATTTCCACTTCTATTGCCTTCACTCTGAGGACTATGATTCAGGACAACAGTAAAGTCATTGTCAATGTTCACTTCTGTAAATTAAACAGGGGGGTGGGTAGGCTGGGAATCTCTTCTTTACAACGAAGAGATTTTTATGTTCAGAAAAATACATGCAGCACAGTGTCTGACACAAAGAAACTTCCCTCAAGAAATAGTTCTCATGTAATTTTATTTTATTTTATTTTTTTTTTGGCCAGTCCTGGGCCTTGGACTCAGGGCCTGAGCACTGTCCCTGGCTTCTTCCAGCTCAAGGCTAGCACTCTGCCACCTGAGCCACAGCGCCCCTTCTGGCCATCTTCCATATATGTGGTGCTGGGGAATCGAACTGAGAGCTTCATGTGTAGGAGGCAAGCACTCTTGTCACTAGGCCATATTCCCAGCCCCTCATGTAATTTTATAATTAATGATGTAAGTTGAGCACCATAAGTAATGAGAATTGTATGCCACAGAATCAATTAGGGAGCTTGGTAACAATACACACATAGATATAGCAATAAAAAGATACACACATACTTCCACACTCATGCACACATACACAGATGAAGATTCACTCCACTGCCAGCATTTTTTAAATGACTGCACTAAGAGAAACTACCCAAACCCTTTTCCTAAGGTCCCTAGAAGAGTGTGATGTACAGTTAGAATTGAATTTTTTAGCTTAAGCTTTTGGAACATGGGTTGGGAAAAAATTAGCCTTTTATTTTTTAGTAACATCCTATTGAAGTCAGTACTCCTTAATCAGAAATGCAACAACCCATAGAAATGTGATAGATAAGCAACAATGGCACAGGCAGAGGCTCAGCACCATTGCTGTCAATCCTTCATGCACTTATGTGGAAGAGCATACCAAAATTCCAGTACTTAGTAGATAACACCTGGGAAGGTGTTATGCCATTCTTATGAAAGTGCAAGGTCTATTATTATACTCCCTGTATTGCAAAAGTATAAAGACAATTATACTTTTCTGTAGTAGAAATCTTTCACAATCTTAGACATTTTGTTTTGTGCTTTCCAAACCAGTGTTTGGAAAAGCAGAGTGTATTACACCCAAAGAGTCCAAAGGCAAGCTTGAGATTTTTGCATTTAGATGCCCTTGGGTCAATAAACTACCTTTGGGAATGCTGATTTGTCCTGTGATTTTATTTTGTTTCATAACTTAATTAATTTTTAATTTATTTAATTAATTTTTGTGTTTAAGGTTCTCTCAGTAATTAACTGAGAAGGGACTTAGACTGCAATGAGTTGATAATATTGTAAAAATATGGCTGCATATAATTAATTTTCACACTCTTTATTTCTCCAACAAACCTATCATAGATAGGTCTATCCTCAGTTCATTGATTCACTGTGAAATTTTGACCTTTTGTCTAACACTATTGCTGCCACCAATGGTAACACATATCCATTTTTGTTCACTAATTCAGTGACTTTAAATCAAGTGGAACATGTTTCTTGATTAAAAGGAATTTTCTCCAGCCAAAAATATAAGACTTAGAAAACTTTTGTAGTACAAGTGAAAAAAATTCACTTACATTTTTCTACAAGCCCTAATTATACAGTATACTTCATCACAAGCTTCGTAAAAAAAAAAAAAATTCTCAGTTTAGGAATAAAACACTTTGTTAGTAATACATTGTCACCACAATGGTCTGTTTGCTAAATGTAATTCACAATTTGAAAAAAGGAAATCTCAAAAGTAAGTAAGTGTAGGCATGGTTATAACTGATTACACACACACACACACACATACACACATATATACACACACACACTGCTCTTTACATTTAAGCAGGACTTTGTTGATTTTATATTCAAGGTGTCCTTTTTTTCTTTGCTATGTCATGATCAATTGGTATCTACCCTGTCTGGTATTTGCTGGCCAACTTGCTGGGTACAATTTCTTTTTCAGAAATGTAGCCCTGGCTTAGAAGCTGCCACATTGGGTTGAATTATCCAGTCCCTGTCATTAAAGGTGGCAGCCAAGCACTTGAGAATGAAGTGGGAAAACTCTGGTGAGAGTGATAATTAAACTTGGAAAATGAAGGATCACCTCTTTTCATTCAGCTCATTGGGTTTGGCATCAAAATAATTCCAAAGCAGTGGGGGGCGCCAGCCTCAGAGCAGGGCGATATCTAGGTGTGCACAGATGATTTCCATGGGTTCAAATGGGAATGCCATTTTAATTGTATTTAACATTGAAATGTATCTTTTTTTTCTCTTTAACTATGGATTGACAAAGAAAGTTTTCTTTAAGCTTTCTTGTCTACTTAATTTCTTGGTGGCTATTATTGCCACATCTTATTCCTGCCTGAAAGACCACAGAACATACTATGTGAGGTGAAAATAAGGCATGGATAGCAGTTATTTTCAAGGAAAATATTTTTATTTGTATTTTTCCCCAATTCAGTGTGTTCAATACCATTGAAGTCATTATCTAAGAAGCTACACTGTTTTCCCATTGCATTAAGAATAAATACCAACTTTGTAAAAGCAACAGAAGTAGGTACACTAGAGGATATTATTATTAGACACATAGGAGATAAAAATCAACTTTAAGTTCAAACTCTAATTCTATCATGTAGAAATGCTACTTTTGAAAAGAAGGTCTAATTTTTGTGATCTTCAGCTTTCCCATCTAGGTCTATCTTAAAAAGTTATTGAAAAGAAAATTGGGTTTAAAATATATGAGTGTCACAAGATTGTGTATCATACCAGAAGTACTCTGGATGTGCTCAAACATTATTATTATTACATGCCTACCATCCAGTATACAATACTATAGAATAACAACATATATTATATTAGTATTCTTTCTATAGTTGACCATTTCCTAGCCTTATTATTCTGGGAAAAGCTTTCCAAGAGAAGTTGGTCCTTTAGGAAAACAAATAGCTTGCTAGACAGGGGTGACTTGCCTGTAATCCTAGCTGCTCAGGAGGCTGAGATCAAAGCCAGTTTGGGCAGGAAATTCCATGAGACTCTTAGCTCCAATTAAAAACCAAAATGCAAGAAGTGGAGGTTTGACTCAGAGGTATAGCACAATCCTTGAGCAAAAAAAGCTAAAAGAAGCATTCATGCTCTAAGTCCAAGCCCCAAGACCAACATAGAAAAGAAAAACTAGTCATTTGAAGTCCACATTATGTAGTTAATTATACCACAGTAGATATAATGCAGCATGCAGCTCAGAAAATTAAAAATTACTATAAAGGAGAAATTAGTGATTTCAGATGGGTCTTGAGAGTTCTCTTCACATCTGAAGGATCGTCTTAGAAAATATACATTATATTTATTGTATTTTGTTTCCGGTAAAGAAGAATAGTGAAGCCATCAGAGCTGCACAAAAAGAGAATAAGCTTCACTGGCTATGCAAATAGTATTCTAGACACATTCTTTTGTAAGGTTTTGTACTATAGATTTTTATAGGGAAATATTTGTCAGATTTAAAGTATTTAAATACTTGGGAATAGCTATCATTGGAATACATGAAATACTCTCTTTTGTCTTCATAGAAAATTCTTCCCATAACACAAACATACACAATACTATAAATTTGGCACTTGTTTTCAGCTCTTTAAAAGAAAGAATGAGATCTAAGGGGCAAGACTAGAAGCCAGCCTGGACAGGAAACTGAGAATCTTTAAGCATCAGAAAAGCTGGAAGTGGAGCTATGACTCAGTGGTAGATGGCTAGCCTTGAGCAAAATAGCTCAGGGACAGTGTTAGTAATAAGCCCTACCTTAAAGCCTCAAAATTGGCATGAGGGAGGGGGGTATAGATAATCAGCAAGAGAAATACTACATATTGCATTTAAACCTACTTTTACTGAAAATATTTACATATGGTTCTTTAAAAAGAAAAAGAATTGCTTAAGGATATTGGACTTATTTTGTATAGGATGTTAGCAAAACTTGGTAAATCATATCTCATTGAAAAAATATGAATAAATTCCATAAGATATTCTGCCACTGCCTTAGGTTTATATTTAAAATGATTTATAGCCTGCAATTTCCTCCTGAGGTCATCACCTTCCTAACATCAGACACATTCAATGAAAACCAACTCAATAAAATGCGTATTTCATTCCTCTTCCCTCTGCTTATGTAGAACCTTCTGATGTTTTCATGGTGCCCCATTCATAACAGGGGCTCACATTGTGGGGGATTTTTTTTATGAGTCCTTAAGTTTTCTTTCTTTCTTTCTATATGTGTGTGTGTGTGTGTGTGTGTGTGTGTGTGTGTGTGTGTGTGTGTGTATACATATATATAAAATCTTTCTAGGCATCAGCAAAGCAACTAGCAGATTCTTTCATAAAATACATTATACACATTAATATTTATAAGCCTATGAATTGGATGTTTAAATAAATATTCACCAATTTATGCCAGGTCTCTTGTTTTAGCTGTTAAATCACACTTACGTTGTCTGGAAAGTCAGCCTTTAGTTCTCTGACACTTTGACACCAATAGGCAGCTGTCTTTTCACTGATGAGCTCAATATTCAGGAAGGAGCTTTGTCCAGGGCCATACACGGGACCGGAGGTGATGCCCCGGATGATTCTGGGTGAAACATTTGTCACAATGTCCTGTTAAAAGAGTAAAAATATTGGCTTTCCTTTTGATGCAAACAAAACAAGTACCCATCATCTTCATTATCATAATTGATATTATCAAATGGAATTTCTCACATTTTGACTGGAATTTTGCCACTTGAGTCATACCTCTGCTTCCAGCCTTTTTGGTGGTTAACTGGAATTAGGAGTCTCATAGGCTTTCCTTCCTAGGCTGGCTTTGAACATGGATCCTCAGATCTCAGTCTCTTGAAGCTAGGATTATAGGTGTGAGCTATCCATGCCTGGCCACGGGTGAGTTTTTAACACATTTTTAAATACAGTGGAACATATACTACTTACAAATGAAAAAGCAATTTTTTGTCTGCAGTTCTAGGGTTAGCTAGGAAAAAAGCAAATACAAGTATTAAATTTCTTCATATTGGTTGTGGGCATTCACAACATCGCTGGTTTGCAAATAAAAACTAAAAACCTATGAGGGAATATGTAAAATATCACTTCAGACTATTTACTACAGTTCCAAAAAGAGTTAATATTTATAATGAAAAAGCATGCATAATTTTCCTAGAAGTCAATTCAAATGTCAATCCAGGAAGTAAAATGTATAAGTATTACTAGTTTTTCAGACTTGAACACACACAGTAGCAAATTGCCTAGGTCAAATTAAGTATAGGATGGTAAACTAGAGATTCATATTCAGTGAGGAGAAAGTCCCCTTTCCTATGATGGAAATGAGGATATCAATAACTTACTGATAAGTACAAACAGTAAACAGTGAAATTAACTTGCTTGTTAAGTGTAATTAACAACCCACAACTGCTTCTAAAGCTGTATTAACAATGAAGAGTAACATTCTTCCCTTACCTACAAATAAAAAGAAACAAAGGCAGAAAAAAATGTTTCTTTTGCCAACTTCCAATTAAAATTAATTTTGAATAAAGGTCATTTAGTTAAGGATTTATCAGAATTAGTCTTTTAAGTACCCCTCCTCACCATCTTGTCACTTTTACTGAGATAACATGAACCCCCATTAGTATATAGCAATTAAGGTCAATTTACATATTTTAATTAAGAACCACCCCATATAAAACAATTAGTGTAATAGGCATACTAACTGGATTTCATAACATTTGGACGTTTTTCCAACTAGATAGACAGGAAACCTTAATTAGCATTAATTAGTTCTGATCTGCATATGTTTGATAAGGCATACCCTTGCCACAAAAGATTATTTATTCCTGAATCTGCCAAATGCTACAGTGGTGGAGGATAGAAAGATTTTGCTTCACATTGAATGTTAATTTTTGGTAATTTACATTCACTTTTGCATTTGAATTTGTGTATTATAAAATAAATGGTATAAATGTTACAATAAGCTTTCTCAAATATGTACATTTTAACTTATAGGAATCATGCCAGTTAATGTTTTGCTAATTAAGTCTTTCTATTTCTATTGTATTTGTGTGCATCTTCACCAGCATGGCTATGATTTGCTATTGAGAAGCCTATTACAAAAACAGAATCGCTCCAGACTACTGGGTGGAAATTCCATCCTGATAGAATTGTTTGCTGTCTTCCTCAAGGTGACTCAGTACAGCCCACCAGATTGGTTCTGGATTGAGGGGGTCTAAGAAAACTTTCTGCAAATGTTTCTTTTGAACAAGGCTGTTTATTTTTCTCTGTTCCAATTTTTAGAGCTACATTTTTTAAGGATTTTTAAAAAAATTGTCAAAGTGATGTACAGAGAGGTTACAGTTTTATACGTTAGGCCTTGGGTACATTTCTTGTACTGTTTATTACCTCCTCCCTCATTCCCCCCTCCCCCCTCCCCTTTTCCCTCTCCCTCCATGAGTTGTTCAGTTGGTTTACACCAAACAGTTTTGCAAGTATTGCTTTTGTAGTTGTTTGTCATTTTATCCTTTGTCTCTCAATTTTGGTATTCCCTTTCACTTTCCTGGTTCTAATACCAGTATACACAGTTTCCAATGTACTCAGATAAGATACAGTGATAGTGCAGGTACAACCACAGGAAGGGGATACAAGTGGATCATCAACAATAGAAGCTACGGTTTCACATGGCATGTCGAAAGTAATTACAACCGTGATATAACAGTCGTTTCCATAACATGGAGTTCATTTCACTTAGCATCATCTTATGTGTTCACAAGGGCTATTGGGCTCTTGTGATCCTCTCTCTGCTGTGACTAGCCTAAACCTGTGCTAATTATTCCCTATGAGGGAGACCATAGAGTCCATGTTTCTTTGGGTCTGGCTCACTTCACTTAGTATAATTTTTTCCAAGTCCTTCCATTTCCTTATGAATGGGGCAATGTCATTCTTTCTGATAGAGGCATAAAATTCCATTGTGTATATGTACCACATTTTCCTGATCCATTCGTCTACTGAGGGGCATCTGGATTTAAGTCCTTCTTACCTCTTCTGCACACACTATTCTAAATGCAGTTCCCTTTGATAAATCCAACCCAAATCACAAATAGTAATTGGCCTAAGTGGTGATTCCAGTCCCTCTTCTGTTTGTCAAGTCACATGCGCTGGGCATTTCAACAAAGGATGAATTATTTGCTTTAAATGAATGCATTGCAAATTCATTGATCTGGGAGCACATCTTTCCACACAGGATTTTGTGTGTTCATAACATTCCTATTCCTGTCCATTCTTCAGATTTGATTTCAGACCCTTTCAGAAATCTTTCCAATCTCACCAACTCTCAAGTCTTAACAAGATAAAACTTTAACAGGACACTGACTCATAGTGCCTTCCTTATGATGAGAATTTGCCACTCACATCACCCCTTTCCCAAGCCGGTCATGGATTGTGATGCTCCTTCCTCACCACCACCCCCCCCCCCGCCCTGCGTAGTTGGGATTGCTGGAATGTAGCACCACACTTGGCCTGTGAGTATCTATGTTCTTGACTGTATCTTCCATAGTGAGTCATATTTGTAAGCAAGAAACAGTATCTTGTTTTCTATAGTTCATGTCCTGCTGCTAATCTGACATGTAGCAGACACACATGTCATATTTCTTGAAGAAGCCTATTGGCACTAGAGGAGGTCTTGGCCATGAGTCTGTTCAGTAGCATAATAGAGTCAGGCCACAATAAGTGCCTTTTGTTCCCACGTTAAGCACAGAGGCTGTGTTAACCTCTTTTTCCACTAGCCTATTCTTGTAGGGCTGAAGTCCCTACTTGCCAAACCCTCAATGACCACTTCTCCTGTACCTCAACACGGTTCCTCCAAGATGTGGCAGAGTGCTGGGTTACCCATGGTCACTGCTGCACCCTCCCCTGCTTGGTCTTGTGCTGCGCTTGGGTGACAGAAACTATAACAAAACAACAATATAGATAGCCTCAAAGCCTTTCTGATGGTTGGCCTCATCTGCTGAGTTTGGATGAGCTCTAAGATCCCAACATGGGCCTTCTTCAGAGGCAATCAGGGTTCTTTGGGTGTGAAGTTTTAACCTGATTCATAGCCACCTGGATCAGATGTTTCTTGGCTAAGCAGCCTAGCAGAACCCTAACAACTTGCTCCTTGGGTCTATCACCCAGGCTAGGATCTGGTTTTCACAAGATAAGAAGGAACTTTTCAGTATCATAATAAAAGATACAGAATGAGATTTTCAGCTGTACCTGCAGGGGAGGGGGAAACCCATCATCTGTCTAGTATGTCTACACCATAGACTAGGCCTAGTACAGCTCCAGATAGCAATTAGGTCAGCACATGTTCAGTAGCCAAAAAGGCCCATAACCCAAGATTTCATTAGAAGACAGCCAAGAAAATGGCTTCTTCAAGTGGATCTCACATGTGGTACTTCAGAACTTAAGAGTTTTGTCACTAGAAATACTTTTTGTGAGTATATTATTGTGAGTTGAGTTTATCATTAGTTGGGAATTGTTCTTTTTCTTTTCTGTAATTGTATTGCATAGGATGGTTACTATGTTGTGGGATTTTTATAACTCTGGGCCAGATCATTGTCCCTGAGCTCTTTAGCTCAATGATAACACTCTACCACTTGAACCACAGTGCCACTTCCAGTTTCCTGGTGGTTAATTGGAGATAAAAATCCCATAGACTTCTTAGTCCCTGCTGCCCTTGATCCTCAGATCTCAGCCTCTTGAGTAGCTAGGATTACAGGCGTGAGCCACCAGCACCCAGGTTTTATGATGTTTTTAAATAAGATAATGAACAAGAAACCCAAGAAAAGTCAGAGGCAATTTTTTTCTACTTGAAAGTAGAAAATGTTCACTCCTTCATTTTGCTTTACTACACAATGTTTCATGCAATAGATCACATATTTTTTCCTTTTAAAATTTGAACAGAGGAAGGGTGGGGGAGAATGACAGAGGGCGTGAGGTTGATGGGGTTCACTAAATACCTGCATAGAAGTGTCCCAAACCTCCCGTGTACAACTAATGGATCTGAATAATCTTACTAGAAAATGTCTTAGACAAACAGCATACAAAGCCTAAATAAGCACACTGCTGAGCCAGGCAAAAGTTTTTAAGTATATTATTCAATGTGATGTGCTCAGTGTTACCTTTTCCTTATTTTGGATAAAATTCAGATTACCTTAGCATACATGAATTTACTAAGTACCTGTTATCAATCAAATCACTCACTTGGTAAGAACAGGTCCTTCTCCAACAGTGTGGAAGGACCAGCTGTTTATTTAAGCCCATTGTAGATGGATAGTTTTGCAAATGTTACTAAAATGAACTATTGAGAAATGAAATAAAAATAAAACAAAAAGGTAAAAAAGAAATTTGAACAGAGATAAAAGGTGTTCTACACCTAGACAAACTATAAATACCTACAGTGTAAATTGTGATCTACACAGTGAGTCAAGCATTAAATGCCTAGAAATTACAAAAATGAATAATTTAATAAAATCAACAAGAGTAGGAAATTTCAGTACAATTGCCTTATAATCAATCTGTCAGTGGAATCTTTATTTACAATTTTGTTTTCATGATTTAAGTCATGTTTGGTATGGCTTTGCCAAAAATTTCCTTTACTGACTTGAGACTTCTAGAATTTCCTTCAATTCAGTGAAAGATGAATGAAAATGGGACTACTATCAATTATCCTTGGTTATTTGATTAGAGCTAGAGTTTCAATAATTGGGAAATAACTTACTAACACTTTTGACCTGGGAATTCTAGACTTTGAGTATGACTTAATAAGAGAATAGTTTGCTTTAATATTTAATAGATAAGGCATATTAGTATTGCTTAAGGGAGCTAGTACAACAAAATAAACATATCCAGGAATAGTTAGAGTAGATGAGTTCATCCGCTATAATCAAGAAGATGAATCTCTGTAACTTTGATCTTCAGCACAACAAACCTTTACGGCTTTTTAAAAAGAGCTACTTATAGAAAAGGAAATTCGAGGTGGTCGCTCTCCTCTGTGTGTCAGTGAAACTACAATTAAAAACCAAGTGCTTGTGACCTTTAATGTTTGAAGTGATGCTAGTGATTTTTCAGCATTAGTAACAAGATTTAAATAGCAACAAACTGATCATATTTGTTTGTTTAAGTTCATTTACTTGACCTCTCATATCCTAATAAAAATAAGACCAAAATGTTTCCATGGTTACTACTGAATTAAGACAGTCACAATGGCCAGAGTGAATAGGAAAGGAAACTTTGCAGAAATGTGTTGATAAGAGACTAGAAAGAGAATGGGGAGTCCAACAAATTTGAATGAAAATAAAATTTAAATAACACACACACAGAGATATATAACAGTGGTAGAAATGATACTTTTCTGTAGAAAAATATACATGACCCCAAAAGAAAAAAAAACACATACTGTTCAGTGACACATACTAATATGACAGATAAATAAACTTAAGTCTGGATATAAACTAATTCTGGATCAGGGATTGCTCTGGGAGTAGGTAGATACACAGAGAAGAATTTGGGATGGGGGAGTGAGGGAGCTTTATAGCATTGCTTGACATATAGCTCCAAAAATGCTTTCTTTGTGGCTGTAGACATGTCAGAATGAGAAGCCTGTCCCCTGAACGATGTGGTGGCATATGGTATGTCAAAACTACACAAGAGGTAATATAAGTTTACCTGAAGATTTATACACTAAGTCAAAGGTATATTTCTTTTTAAAATTTCTAAATCTCAGCTGCAAATTATTTTTGTCAAAAAGTTACTATTTTTATAAATCTGGATTTCAAAAATGAAAAGCAAAGGAAAAATTTTATCTTCATACTTGTTTTTTCTAAATATCTAAATATCTCTAAAACTTTATAGGTATATACCTATTCTAAATATCTAAATATATCAATATCTCCTAAAATTCTACCTATATTGGGTCTAGTATGACATTATTCTATAAAAAAGGATATTACCTTGTATAGAAGTCAGAAAACACACGTTACCTAATATGATTCTATCCGTATATAACTGCCATTTACTACCCTGGGAATAACAAAAATAAACTCCACTCTGGCCTACATTTTAGTGTAATTCTATCTCTATGAATAAATTTAACATTTTATTTATTTTATGAATTAATTATATTAACATTTGATCACTCCAAATTTAATGATCAGAACAATCTACACTTGACTTTTTTTGTTGTACAAAATGAATAAGGTATTTTGTTCTTGTTTTAGTATCTGTATTATAATGATAACAATCAAAACCTGAATTACTAAAAATATACATAAATATATTGTTAAAATATACATAAATATATTGTTAAAGATCATTAATGCAAATGGATACTTAAGCCTGGCTTGGCCTGACTAAATGAATGGAATACTAGGTGATGTGATAACATAGTGGAAGAAGTAGAGAGGGACAACTCATAGCAACAACCCATTGTGTTTTAGAAGGAAAACACAAACTGTTTATTTCTTGTCATGGCTTGAAGAAAGGCCTGAACTCTACTGAATGTCTACTCCATCTTAAGGAAGAAGTTTTGTCCATGTGGTTTCAGAGCTCACCTTAGCCACCTCTGGCATAGTGCCTGTTGATCATCTAGATTTGATGTCCTCCACTAAAATAATAATTAAGGTATATTTTCTGAGCAGTATTTGCATATGGATAGCAAAATACTAGGGGAAAGACTCATGAAGACTTTTGTCTTCCCTCTTAGCTCTTTTTCCCCCCACAGATTTGTGACTTAGTCTTGTTTTATTCTTTGACCTTCCCTGTTGAGTTGGGTAGACATCACTATGTATCTACTTGTATAGGATATTAAATGAAATAACATGTAATATATCTGCTGTGAACATTTTGATAGATAAATATTTATTAGTTTATCAAAATACCAGGCAACACAGAAGTCATGAGAGTTCAGAGGCGAGTGACTATACCCAGAGAATGGGTAACATATGGGAAAGCAACTAGAAATGAAAAATGGCAAGAAAATTTGGGCATGGGTCAGAATGTACACAGTCTTGAATGACTTGTACGAAGGTCAAACTTTTTCTGTCCTGTAGGCCTTGAGAAGTCATTGTGCTCTGTTTCCTATTAATACCAATAGGTCTACAGCTGTGCATTCCCAGAGATAAGTTTTACAGGACACAGATGAAGAGCTTTTTCAGTGCTGATATCAGATGGATTAGAACGTGATTAATCAACAGACAGACTGATTAAATTATTGGGTTCAGTGTTCAGATAAGAGGTTTGGGATACAGTCTGCCAAACTGTAATTAACTTAGAAATTTCTGTTGGCCTGCTTTATAAGATGTTCATGTGATACGCTGTGAAGAAATCTTTTCTGGCTCAGAAAAGCAGCTGTGAAGGTATGAGCATGAGTCAGTTAATAATTATTAATTACCTTCAAGTGTTAGAAGAGAATGCTCTTTGAAAATGGCAAATGCACTTTTAAGAAGTCTTTACTTCTTATAAAAATCTATATATGCACGCTGGTCTGATTCTAGAAGCCCCTATATATGAAACCATTGTCATTCAGATAAGTTCTAAAATAATCATATGTTTTTTTTTAAATCTGGGAAATATTGTTAAGATTCAGATCAAACTTCTTTGCAACATAACAAACATAAAAAATCACACTTTTAAAAAAGGTATACACTTTTAAAAACAGGGTATTGTTATCCAAAAATGAAGTTTCTCAGAGAAGAATACACACACACACACGCACTCACCCAAAACTAGATATAAGGTGTACTTGACATGAGGGCTTCTCCTATCCCGGTGTTCTAGAGACAGAGTTGTATTGCCTTACAAACACTTGAGATATTCAGTCAGGAGCCAACACTTACGGTGGCAGATAGAGTAGAAACTTCCATGTACAGATAGGAACAACAACAACAAAAAGATACTGTCAAGTTCTGTATTAGAAAATGACTAGAGCCAAAAATAGGGCATATGTCTACTCTACCTTTAATTGTGGATGAAAAGAAGCAAATCTCTCTCAAGAATTCCATCCTGACTAGGACTTAAAAACTCCAGCAAAGTATGTGGTTTAAAAGTAGTTCCTGGTCATCATGTCGTTATATAATTAGTAGAAGCAATACCAAACCCTAAGTTTAAAAAACTAGCACGGAGGCTGGGCACCAGTGCCTCATGTCTGTAATCCTAGCTAATCACTAAGGATCTTGGTTTGAAGCCAGCAGAACCAGGAAAATCCAGGAGACTCTTATCTCCAATTAACCTCAAAAATCCAAAAGTGAAGCTGAGGCTCAAATGATAGAGATCTCGTCTTGGGCATAAAAGCTTAAGGACAGTACCCAAGCCCAGAGTTCAAGACCCAGGACTGTCAAAAAAAAAAAAAAAATCCCAAGGACTATAAGCCCATCACAGAAAAAAGTCAGCAAAGACATAAAAAGAAGAAGAAAAAAAATGGGCTGCTCTGATATAAAGTATAAAACACATGTTTAATATGCTTAACCCTAAAAGGGAATTGAATGTATAATTAAAGACTGAGCTACTCAAAACTTAGGTACATTTAAAATGCAGCAAAATGGAATTTCTAGAATTAAAAAAAAATGACAGTTGGGAAAAAGAAAGTTCCTATTTTGAGGTTAACAAAAGAGCAGACATAATCTAATTGGTAAAAAGGAATAGTTAACTTGATGTGGTGCCTGAGAATGTTACTGGAAAGGCAGCTTAGATAAATGTCATGTAATACTTGACCAACAGGCTTGGAATTATGCTAGACAGTTTAAGCAGGAAAAGGAAAAATCAAACTGGAGTTTGCTAGAGGATTATGGGAAATTTTAGAGAAGCAATAGTTCAGTATTCATAGTTATGTCTTATATGGTTCTTTACAAAATGTAAAATGCGGGGGCTGGGAATGTGGCTTAGTGGTCAAGTGTTCTCCTATCACACATGAAGCCCTGGGTTCAATTCCTCAGCACCACATAAACAGAAAAGGTCAGAAGTAAGCACTGTGGCTCAAGAGGTAGAGTGTTAGCCTTGAGCAAAAAGAAGCCAGGGATTGTGCTCAGATGTGAGTTCAAGCCCCAGGACTGGCAAAACAAAACAAAACAAAATGTAAAATGAGGTTGTCAAGTAGAAAAATTAGACAGTGTGTGTATATAAAGATGGTAGTAATATGGAGAAGGCAGTCTAAGTCTCTTAAGACTTTCTGGGTGCTGGTGGCTCATGTATATAATCCTAACTACTCAGGAGGCAGAGGTTTGAGAATCACAGTTGCAAGCCAGCCAGGGTTGGAAATCCCATGAGACTTATCTTCAATTAACCACCAAAATTCCAGAGTGGAGCTATGGTTTGTAGAGTGCTAGCCATGAATTGAAAAGCTAAGAGATAACTCCTAGGCCTAAGTTAAAGCCCCAATACTGGAACCAAAAACATAAAAATCTAAGACTGGGATCCAAATATGTATGTTCTAATGTATGTATGTTCTAATATGTTTCTAAGTAATTTTTTTTTTTAGGAAGAGTAGGACTCTAATCATTCTCCTTTAAAAAACCCAAAAACCAAAATAATGTAGTAGAGTAGGGTTCCCTTTGGGCCAAACCCCCTCCAGCATTTGTTATTGTTAGTTTTCCTTATAATGGACATTCTTACTGGGTGAGGTGGTATCTCAATGTGTTTTGGTTTGCATTTCTTCTATGGCCAGTGATGTAGAGCACTATTTTGGCTTCATTGGGAACTTGGCCCAACAATGTCTTCTTGGGAAGATTTGGGGTAGAGAGGAGGTGGAATTTGTTTCTGTGAAACCATTTGACTAATGAAAAAAATAAATCACTCATTGGAGCATATATACCAACTCCCCTATATATAACTGATCAGCTATGAGATTTAGTAATTAAAAGAATAAAGTTTAAATCCTGTTTTGTTAGCATTCTAATACCCCCCACTCAACAGTATAGTCTCCTACATGAGACCATAAAAGTGCTTGTATAATAATTACAAAACACCATTTAAAAATGTATTATGTCCTAGAGCACTTAGCCTTGACAAACAATTAATGGATCACATTCACCTGAATACAAAAGGCAATCTTTATCACAAGGTTAAAATTAGCTTTGGAACAATAAATGTTTTCAAAGCTATTCTCAACTCTACACTGCTTTGCACCAGTCTCTTTTGAGGAAATGAAAATAAGTAAACTGAAGGACATTTGAAAAACTTCTTGTCCTGTGGCTCCTTCAAGTTTCTTTCATTCCATAAGGAATAATCTTGTTACACCTGAAGGTGATCAGTGTGACTTCATGGGAAAATGTTTTATAAATTAAAAGCAAAAACAAAACAAAAAACTACCAAGCAAATCAAGAAAAGCCTGAGAACTCTGGACCTTCATAATGAGACTCTATATTTATAAGACTCTTTGGTATGTATGATTATAAAAAACAACAACAACAAAAAAATCAATGACAAAGTATTTGCTGCATGGAGCAGAGACCAAAAAGCAATGTATTTGCTGGTTAGTTCCAACACAGAACTCATAGATATTTTGTCATCTATCCTATATGGGCATAGACTAGCTGCTTTTTTTTTCATCACTTATATAATTTCCATATGAAAATTACATTTCTTCAATTTTTTGCCAAATATTTATGCTATGTGAGAAGTTTTTAGTCTTGTATTCACATTTGAAACTTATTAAAGTGAGGATCAGTAAGGTGATGAATCCATAAGGGTCCGTGAGGGTCAATTGACAGGGATCTGCTTTGCTCTCATTACTCAATAGCGCTTCCCATGCTTGACTACCCTCCCCCTCCAGGGGATCTTCCAGAAATTTTCCAGCCCAGAATCTTAATCAAGATAAAAATCCACTCAGGAGAGAAAGGCCAAGAGACTTGCTCAAACAATAGGATCCCAGAGCCAGACCTGGGCTGGTTTAATAAACTTTGAATCCTCCAGCTGGAGGAATCCTCTAGCCTCCCACCTGAAGAGGTAACTCTCCTGGCTTGTCCAATCTTCTTATGTATCTAAAGATGGAGTATGAAGGATTTACCCCCACCCTGTCATCCCTGGTGCACAAGCCTCAATATGCATGGACATGCTTGACCTGACAGGTAGGCAGGGCAATCCAACCTGAGCCTGGCAGTCCATATTCGGCTGTGGGCCTAACCCGCCTCCCCCAGCCCTGATAGCCTTTCCAGTAACCTTTGCCTCCTTGATCAAACCCCATAAAAGTCCAACTCCAACCTCAATTTCTTAACAACCTCTGATCCTATGGGAAGGTTGCTGCCCCTTGCTGTTCTTCAATAAACAGTCCTAGCCGGTTGAGAATCAAGTCTGGCCTGTTCCTTTTCCTTTCTCTTCTATTTTCCTAACACTACCCATTACCCCTTTTTAGATCCCTCAACCCTTGCCATTACACCATGCCTCCTGTCTCCTGACTCTCCTCAGGCCACCATAGCGTCCCTCTTCAATTTTCCATTGAAGTTGATCTGGTCTGTTGAGGTCATTTTCTGCTCTTTCTTTATCCTAATACCCTTGTGACTCAATTTCCTATCATGGCGTCCTCACGAAGTGATAGTGTCTTGGTACCACAGCTCCTTGCCCCTCCCACCCTGTGAGAAAATCACTAGGAGTGGCAAATACACAAAGAACGTAACTCAGAACGCCAAACACAGAACTGCACACCAAATCTCCAGTGCCTCGATCTGGGGCTTCTCAACCTCAGCAATACATCACGGTGGTTTATGATCTAACCAATCTATGGCATTTTATTATAATACCATGAGTGGACATGACAGTTTAAACATGTAAAAATTATTCTTAGGAAAACAAGTGAGAGGTGGGATTTATTTAGCTCATAGATTTGTAGTTTACAGGAATTTTGCTGCAGGAGACGGCAGGTTAAAGAGAAGAACCGGGCTGGGGATATAGCCTAGTGGCAAGAGTGCCTGCCTCGGATACACGAGGCCCTAGGTTCGATTCCCCAGCACCACATATACAGAAAACGGCCAGAAGTGGCGCTGTGGCTCAAGTGGCAGAGTGCTAGCCTTGAGCTGGAAGAAGCCAGGGACAGTGCTCAGGCCCTGATTCCAAGGCCCAGGACTGGCCAAAAAAAAAAAAAAAAAAAAGAGAAGAACCAGGGATCCTTTCAGAGGACGAAATGGGAAGATCTCTTATTCCCTATTAAATTGTAAGGGCAGAAGGTAAATTATTAGCCAAAGGCAATTATTCTGTGACTGAAGTTTAATAGAAAACAGATCTTAAATGTTTGATAATGAATAGCAGGAAGAAACCAGTATCTTGCTAAGGAAGAATAACTGATTGCAAAAGATACATTTATGGAGGAAGACATTTCAAAATAAGCAAAAACATGATGGCGTTTTTGACAAGCTTTCAGGAAATTCCCAAATTGAAGCTAAGTCTATGTGCCTTTTAATACTCTGTTGATAATCACACTAATGTTTTTCAGAAGGAATTTTGTCTGCAAAATGGCATAAAGGAAAATCTTTTAATACATCAACCTCATTAGGAACAAAATGGAGGGCTAATATCTGTAATGTTTGATAGCAATCCAGATAATTATATTCAAATTTAGGTGAGAGTTAAATAAACATCATAGATCTCCAGAAGCCTTTTATCTGATGAATCTAAATGGAATAAAATCTCATGGTCTGATTACTGAAGGATAAAGAATGAGTAATTTATACACTGCAGGCCTACAAAAAAAATACAACTTGTCTGCTAAAATAGCCCTAAGGGAAGTTAAAATTGGAAAGAGTAAAGACAGACAAATAAAATACCATTATTTCCACAGAAAATTTTTTGGTTATATTATAGTTGTTGGTTTTTTAAAAAAATAAAGTGTTATTATTATTACTAACATTTTTGGTAGCAAAAACAAAGAATATATATTGTCAAATCACTAGCCGTAGAGAAAAAGAATATTGAAATTCACTTACTAGAATATTGATAAGTTTTGGTTTCCTTAATAAAATTAAAATCTTCTAATGACTCACAACTTAGAATGCAAATACTAACCCCAGTACCTTATTATAGTCTTCTCATTGGGTTATAATATTTTGGATCAATTTGTAATGGGAATATTTTCAAAGTAATCTTATTCCTTGTTTCAAAATGGTTGCAAATCTAATATATAGAGAAATGTAGAAGATCACATGTACCTTAGCCATAGAGAACAAGGTATCTGATGTGTTGTGTTAGAGTAGATGGAAAATATGGGCTAGTAAAAAATAGATGGCTGCTCATTCACATAGTAACAAGCTTGTAAAATTTTACAAAAAGGCTTTGCCCATTAGCTCCCCATGTTCATTATTTTCAAGGGTAACACATAGAACACTACATACATTTTAATATGTTCATAATAAGAGTATATTTATTACATATGCTGACATTACTCAGAGAGGTTAGAAGTAGCCCAATGGACTGAGAGACCCCATCAAGAGACTCAGGCCAAGACTGACTACTCCAAGTTTACTTCAGGTTTTTGGTATTGAAAGAAGTATTGTGTATCTGTTATAAAAGAATGCTGCTAAATTATCTGGTTCACATGGTAATTCTTTTATCAGAATAACTGTGGTACCTTAGATAAATAACATTTCATTTTCCTCATTGGCCAAATGAGTATAGTCAGAGATCAAGAAAAAAGAAAAACAACTCAGAGTGATTTTGATACTCATTAAGTAAGAAACAATGTCTTCCAATTAAATAAGGTAAAACAAGAAGTAAATAGTTACAACAGAAATAATATGAGACACTATAAAATACTTGAACCCTGGGGGCGGCTACCATCTTCCCTAAGATGTAGTAATGCTGGGCACTTTCCTCTTGTCAACTGATGTGAAGAGGTAGGGATGCTGTGCACATTGCTGAGGCAAAGCCCTTGTGTAACCCAGATATAGTAAGACTCAGGCTGGGATGTAGCTCAGTGGCAAAGCCCTTGTCTAGCAAGTGCGAAATCCTGGGTTCGATCCTGACTACCAAAAAAAGAAAGAAAAAGCAATAGTGAGACTCATGTAGAAAGATCCCAAATTCAAGTGGCCGTGGCTGCACAAGATCATGATACACTTAGACACAGAAAAAGGATTGCAATATTTCTGAATTAGATCTTCCATCCCATCTGACTACTTACAAAGTTCAGTACCCATATATTATTATTATTGTTATTATTATTTTACTTTCTTCTTTACTGTAAATCTTTTGGCTTTATATTTTTTCTCCTTTTATTAGCATATATTAATTACACAAAGGTATTTCATTGTGGTATTCTCATATATGCATGTAAAGTACTTTGATCAGATTCATCCTCTGTATTATTCAATCCTATTTTCATCTGACTTCAGGTTATCTGTGAAATTTCTTTTCAGACCTCTGTAAAGCATACTTCAGAGAGAGTGCATGGGATCTGTAAATTTGAGCACAAGAAAATCTGCATGGGAAGTATGAGAGGACTTCTTTTGCCCATATGACTTTGGAAAATATGGCAAAAATTTCAAGAGACTGGTAACTCCCAGTACTGAGAGTTGGGATTAGAGGGTGGATGGGCATTAATGGGCATATGAACTGTGTATGTGTGCTTGTGTGTGTATGTCTGGTACATACAAATATACATGTACATATACATATGTATGTATGTATATATGTGTGCACACATATGTGTATATTTGCCAGTCCTAGGGTTTGAACTCAGGGCTTGGGTACTGCTATCTTGGTTTTGCTTGCTCAAGGCTAGTGCTCTACTACTTGTGCCACAGCTCCAACTCTGCCTTTTTAAATTAATTTATTTTTTGGATTGTTAATTAGAAATAAGAGTCTCATGAACCTTCCTGCCTGGCCTAGCTTCAAATACCTATCCTCAGATCTTAGCCTCCTGAGTAGCTAGGATTATAGGTATAAGACACCAACAACCAGCTCTGTTGGAATATTTTTTAAGCACTAAAATTTGTCTGCAGTGTTTCTAAGAATTACAAACATATGTGCCTTTAAATTAACTGCTCCACTTTTAGAAATCTATTCTAGACAAATAATAGTACAAAGCAACAAATACAAATATCTTTTAGTAACAAAACTGTTTGAAATATATATTTCCATTAAATAAGAAAAGATTGAGAAATTGAAGATTTATTTAGGTCAGTACTTGATGATTTTTTTTAGCTAGTTCTAGGCCCTGGAAACTTTCCCCTGTATGGAAGTGGAAAAAAGAAATAAATTATTAGATAAATCATCTTATATCCAATTTATATTATGAGAGTTACATGTATATTAAAAATGAGTGACAACAGAGAAATGGAGGGGTGAACAAATGCAGCAGTGATTCTCACTAGACACTATGTTGAAGACAAACTCTACAACTTGTGGGTGAGGATGGAGGAAAAAACTGGGAGAGAGAGGGAAGGGGTGACATTGTCTAAAAATAATGTACTCTTTATCTGACCTATGTAACTGCAACCCCTTTGTACATTACCTATAAAATAACAATAAAAATGAAAAGCAAGACTGACAAAAACTAAGGTTATTTATCTCAATTTGGTTTACATTCTAGACAGCTAATAAACAGAATAAATAGCCATTTTTAGTGAAAAGCAGCTATTTTAGTGAAGTATTAAAACTTGATAGAAGTTTAAAGTGCTTTATTTAAATAAAAAATGAGGATTCTTTGGATCCTGTCTCATTGAATTGCCCCTAATTTTTGTCTCATATAGATCTTTAGAATAATCAGTCCCTTCTAGAAGAGTGAATGGCTCCGAACATGTATTCATTCACAAACACAGATATATTTAGATACAGACATACACACAAACACTTTCAGAGGAAGACAAAAGGCACCCAGAGTGGGTTATAAATCATCATTGCCTTGAACATAGATGTACTTCATTCCTTCTCCTATGGGCGTGGGTAAAGAGAAGTCTATTACATTAAAAGCTATAAAAGGTATATTACATGTCAACTTGACAACAATTGAAGAAGCACAGTGCTGTTATTGAAAGAGGAGTCTTCAGGATATATAGATAGAGTTACTGTCAATCAGCAAACTCTACAATTATTTAATAGGTTGATGTATCTAGTTCTTCCCATTGCATTAAACTGTCTTATTCTTCCTTGAAAGCAGTGTTATCCATCTGAACACATATTCAATTACATTTCCCACTAAGGATGAACTGCTAAAATCAATGTGCACATCATAGACACCTGTATTTTTCTTTCTCCATTAGAGTTTAAGATTGCCACAATTCTATAAGTATTGACTGACATCATTAGATTATTCAGGGTGAAGAACTTGAGCTGAAGATATTGTTACCATGTGAGTAGTATAATGAAAAATATGTCCCCTCAAATTCTGTATTTTTTTTCTCTGCAAGCAAGGATTGAATCAGACTCACGTATAGAATAACTAGCAAGCCAGCTCCATTATTGGTAATAAGAAAGAATTTTTATTATTATAGGATATAAATTTTATCTTTCATAATTGAGCAGTCTTTAAAGAGAAAAATCAGTGTTTCTTCACTGATGCGGTTGAGAATAAGCCAGATATATTTATATAGAGAATATTTCTCTCTCATCTTTCCTTCAGGTTGAATTTCCTATTATAGATGCTAAGATTTCCACTAGATTTTTACAAATTCTCACACAAATCCATTCTCCTCTAGCCACCTAGAAATCTTACCACATTTTGAGTTGTATCTAAAATCAGTATTTTAGGTTTGTATTTGTAAATACCGGCTTGCAATGGGAGCGCACAGCAAAGTGGCCCTCACATGACGAAATGGCAGTGCTTGGAACTTGGACTTTCTGGTCTCCAAAAAAAATGAGATATCTCTTGTTTACAAATGAGCCAGCATGTGGTATGTATGCTCTTATAGCAACAGACATAAAGCAACCTACAATATCATCTTCTATCTTGTATTCCTCCCTCCACTCTTCTCAAATTAAGTAATTCTTTCATTTACTTGGCTTTTCCTAAATCAGGCTGGGTCTTTCCATGTACCATGGACAACCCACATCACAGGAGTCTTTCAGATAAATGATCAGCTTCTGAGAAATTGTGCCTAGGGGGCTGCTGGATTCTGGATAGTTCTCCAGGACTGCAGCATCATTCTTGCTATGCCTTGGATAAGGGTTGAGTACGTCTGCCAACATTCCCTCCATTGGAAGCTTGGTCTTAAGTGTGTTGAAGTGAAAGGAGGTCCAAAGGCAGAGTGTATAGGGAAACAATGTCTTAGAAGGCAGAACTAGCTCTAGAATTAATACACTCTTATGAGAGAGAACAAAACTGGATTGTCTTCCACTCTCTGGCTTTTTGTGTCTCCACGTCATCTCTTCCTTCTACAACCCATATCCTTTCATGATGCCATTCACGTTGAGACACGGAAGACCTCCCCGTCTTATAGCTGCCATGTAAGGTAAGTAAAGTTTTACATTTATACATTATACATTTATACATTCCATTTATACATTATACATTTATACAGTGTTAGGGTTTTCTTTCTATAGCAAAATAAAAAAAATATACCTCTTACCTTGGAATTTTCACTTGTGACTCTTTAAGAATTCCATTTCATTTCAGTCCAGTATTAGCTGCCTTCAGTTAGTTGTTTGCTCACTTTGGTGTAGCAAAAAACTGAGTAGCTTCCTAAGAAATGGCTAATTTCAGCTCTCATGCTATGAATTGAATGAGTGTACTTAAAAAATCAGCTATTGTGATGTGATCATATCACATGAAGGAAGGGGGAATCTTTAAGTATTGATTAAATCATAGGAATTCCTTGTTTGTTAACATGCTTGAAGCCTTTACTAAAGAAGTTTCTGGAACAGTCAGATAGCTTGTTACCATAGTACTATTTGCTCTGTCAGGTATATGACAAGTAATAATTTATAAAGAGGTGTATCATAATTTTACTATTGTGTATTCATTCTATATTTTATAAAAATATTGTTTTATTGAAAAAAAAGATGCTTGGTCTCCCTGATATGTGGTTGTCATGGGGTTGGGGGTGGGGAAGAACAGTAGAGATCATGTCTGTAAAATAACAAATTTCTTTTCAAATGATATTTCCACATGTTTGGGTCAGTGACTTTACATTATGTATCTAAAACCAAACAACTACTAAACAAACATAAAAGGTCTAGGACAGACCTCTCAGAGGATCACAATAGCTCAACAGCTATGTATATATGATTACACAAGATGAGGCTAAGCAAAATAAACTCCAAGAGATGGAAACAGGAGGATTTTATTGTTGTCATTATGTTTAATGTGCTATGTGAATTTCCTTTGACGTACCCCCTGTGGTCACTGTATATGATTTTGGTACACTGGA
Organism: Perognathus longimembris pacificus; assembly: GCF_023159225.1. Lineage (NCBI taxonomy): Eukaryota > Metazoa > Chordata > Mammalia > Rodentia > Heteromyidae > Perognathus > Perognathus longimembris. The sequence goes on from NC_063167.1 coordinate 79,366,418, forward strand.
TATTGTATATATGCTTACCTGAACTAGGGAAGGGGAAAAAATGAGGGAGGGTGTAACAAATATGACAAGAAATGTACCCACCTCTGTACATCAACTTATCAATAAAATTTAATTTAAAAAAAAGAAAAAGGGAGATTCACTAACAATGAAGTTGTAATGTGTTTGTGAAACTTATAATCACAGAATCTATTTTTAAGAATGAATATACTACTGTAGTTTTCCAGTTTTTAAGGGCTTATAGTTACAAGCATTTTCACCTCTATATAACAAAGTATTTGAAATAACAGACATATTTGCAATGTAGAGTTTCCAAAACGTTGTGACAGTTTATTTATGAGCTTTACTATCTTTCTTTTTTTTTTCTTTATGGAAGCATAAGAATTTGAACTCAAGGCTCTTGCATGAATTTTCACTTATAACTATGGCCACACCCTGATTTTTGGCTTTTTGCTGGTTAATTGGAGATGAGAGTCTCTAGGACTTATGTTCATGCTTCTTTGAACCTGAATCCTAAGATCTCAGCCCTTTCAGTGTCAACAGGGGGTACTTAATTTCATGGCTTTAATGATTCAATATTATTTACACAGCTTTATAAAGGGATCTTGGATTGAGAGGGTAAAATGTTTATGTTTTAAAGAGTCAGTTAAAACAGAATTAATTAAGAGAAAATGAAAAAGACACTGAATTCCAAAACAGGGTCAATATGAAGAATCTTCGTGATGACTAAAATATTAGGCAGGTTAACTCTGGTGGTAAGCATACAAGCCTACACAGGATTGAAAACAGTATAAAACTAAATACACATATACACAGTTATACACAGCGAGAGGAATAAAGCTGGGAGGTCTTTGCAAGGGTAGAAAACTTGTGTTAATGCCAATATTTGTGGTAGAAACACATGACAAACTTTCCCTGAGACCTACTTCTGAGTTGACCTGAGATCATTACTCTGGCTAGGCCTTTCCTATGAAAATGAGGATGACAGAAGGCACCATATTAACCAATCACTTTTGACCTTTGTTTTGCTACATGCTACTACTAAGACATGATTGAGCTCAGTAATTAAGATTATTAATATTCCATTGTAATATTTTTACAACTAAGAAAACTGAAACTTAAGACTCCAATAACTGGCACAAAAATCCCATAGCTGGTTAACCACACAGCTAGGTTTTATCCCTACTTGATCCTTGTTATAACTGTACCCCTTACTAACAATAGTTGTACTAATTTTTGAACATTTATTCGGTGCTAGGCAATGTATTTAGTCATTCCATCATTATGACTAATCAGTGATCAAGATATGGGTTATGCAACTCACTAATCTTTCTATGACTCAGTCTCCTTTCTTGTTAAGGGATGATAATTATAGTACTGTGGTGCCATAATGCCTTTGTGATCTACTTTGTGAAACAATACGAGAAAAATGTTCAGAATACTCTCTGCCATGTGTTAAGTGTTCTATAGACCATCATCTCCATCACTGTCATCACCATCATTATCATTCATTCACTGACTATTTCATAATTTCTTATGTTAGATATTATCGTAGCTATGCCACCAGTTAATGGCTTTTCTAAGAATAATCAAGTTGTGTTTCATATACTCATCCATTCTATAGGACTACTAATAACATGTAAAAGAATTCTTGTTAGCTCAGCACTTTGTACATTAGCTCATAGGAGTAGTTTTGAATCAGGGAAACAGCTAATGGATTTAGGAAAGGACCAGGGAAAAACAAGGTGCTATATAGCATACGTCAGTACTAAGAAATAATAATAAACAATTGGCTTTTTGAATTAATTTTCTTTTTTAGCACTTTTAATTTTTCTTCCTTCTCTCTTCCCTTCCCTTCTTTCCTTCCTTCCTTCCTCTTTCTTTCTTTCTTTCTTTCTTTCTTTTTTTCTCCTTCCCTTCCAACCTCTCTCCCTCGCTTTTTCTTTCCTTCCTTCCTCCTCCCTTCCTCCTTCCCTTCTTTCCTTCCTTTCTTTCCTCCTTTTCTCCCTCCCTCTGTCCTCAGCCTTCCTTTCTTTCTATTTGTTTTTGAGACTGACCCACACCATAATAACTTCAAGTTTATGATCATTTTGCCTCACCACCACATGTGCTAAGTATTGGTGAGCACCAACACACCTAGCTTGATTCCCACTTCAAAGTGATGTTTTTAATGAACAGAAGACAGAGAGCTAAGTTGTGGCTTTGGAAATACACATGTGATCTTGCATCTCTCCTTAACTATATTACTATAAAAATATGAAAAGATTTTAAGTATCTAGCTCTAAAAGCAATCAAGGTTTAATCAGATTATCTATGCTCCAACAAGCACAAACTATGTGAAGCCTCTCATCTGTTTGTCAACATTCTAGAAGTATGGGCATCCCCACCCACCCCCAGCCCCCAAATACATCAACATGAGCAGATTCTTAGGCCAACTTTCATGGTAGACTGCCATCAGGTGGCATTTTAAAGTTGTAAATTGTATCAACTGTTACCAGGGTTTATTTTGGATACATCTCATGCGTTCAGTAGCAGGTTTTCTCTGTCACAGCCCAACTGCCTCAAAAAGATCTCCCATGATACTGTACTTTTAATTCATTTCCACTTCTCAAGAGAGAATATCAGGGTTTATTTCACATTTGTGTCATCCAATGAAGTGTGATACTTGACATTACAAAATATGATGCCACTCTCCACATATTAAGCTCAATACAGTCATAAATTTGCACTCCAAGTTCTCATTGACTTCAATAGGGCTTCAACTTGTAGAATTATTGCAGATCAAGCCATTTTGATATAATGCAATTTTTAAGTAGCTTTATCCGTGAGTAGAAACATGCTGGGAATAGCAAACTATGTGCACAGGGCACTTAGAGAAGCCAGTAAACCTGCTCCTTGTACAAACATTTTACATTCATATAGGACTGCAGATTGTAGCCAGAGACTTAAAAACAAAACAACAAGCAACAAGAACAAAAAACTTTAAGAAAACCTCTGTGGCTAGATCTGATCCTCACTTAGCATAACATAATTTGAGGTGCTTCATTAAAATCTATTCTTATAAAACCAGGCTTTGTTATTAACAAACTAGTTATTAATTGGACTCCTGATCTCCCATATATGCAAATCCATGACTTTCATTATAAAATCTGCTTTTGTTTCCAAATGATTATTTTTCTAGTTTATTCTACTCTGAACATCTACCATAAATCATAAAGAACAGTGTGTATCAATATTTGTGTCCAGTTCAAGCAGCAATGATCTGCTATTGCTTAGAATCCTAAAGATAATAAGCATTTTTATCCGATCATACCCCCAACCCCCTCAGTCTAAAGAAATTCAAAGAATGGAAACTCTTTGAAATATCCAGGCTTTTGGATATCAAATTACCTTTGAACTCCCTCCCCCCACACACTCAGAAATATCTCTAACAAAATCCATTTGAAATACTGCTTCAATATTCTGAAAAATCAATAATTTAAACCACAGGTTGAACATTTTTACTGCCACCAATGCAGACTGTCATTTTTTGAAATGAAAATGCTAATGATACCAAGGAAGGAAGCAGGAGACAGAAGAGATGCAGGAATGAAACGTTGGATTGGCTAGACTGGCTGGTTTGATCTCTTTTTCTCTCACTCATCTATGACAAAATGTCTTTTAAAATCAACAGCTTTCATTTCAGCATGGCTAAAAAAAAAAGGATGTACTTCTCACTTGTACATTACATCTTTCTTCACAGGAAGTTAAGGGATGTGTTGTGGCAAGACATTTTATAGGAAATACGACTGCAGAATGTAACTGCAAGTATACTACATTATTTCAATGTAATCTATAATGTTGGGACACCTTTACCATATTTTACAGAGCACTGAGGAGAGGCCACTTCTTCAGTACTAATGGTTTTCCATATGCATAGCACCTGTACTGAAACAGAAGCTGGGATGGGAACCACGGAAGTCCTTAGCTTAAGGGAGTTGAGAAGAAAGAAGTATGTTCTTTCTGATGCTTCTGAAAATTATTTGTACTGTTTAAAGGTTTAAGAAAATAAGATGTGATTTCTCAACCACTCTGGGAAACTCTATGGGTATTGGCCAAAAAACCTAAACATTAACCTAAACCCTATGGCCCAATAATTCCACTCCTGGCCATCTAATAGAATTCAAACAAGTTTACACTATAGCCACCAGCACAACGATGTGCTTTGCAGCATTATTCACAAAGATAATCAGTCCATATGCCCCTCAATATGGTATAATATACACAATGGAATTTAGAAAGCATACTGTATTATTTATAAAGAAATGGAAAGACTTGGGAAATTATATTAAGGGAAGCAAGTCATATCTAAAGAAAAAAAGGTTTCATGTATTCTCTCATTAGTGGTAGATAGAATGTGCCTGTAAATCTAGAAGTAAACACAATGTAACCATGTAGATGTGTTACAAATGAATTAATTGAAGTATAAAATATTATATGGCAAGATTAAATAGTATAACTTTTTAAAAAAGATTAGCTCAAAGCCCAACAAAATAAGTACCAGCAAAGTAGTGTATAAGGAAGGGGGGGCTAGAGGATGGGAGTACAAAGAGGAGGGAGGGAAGTGGGGGAAGAATGCATTCAAGAACTCATAGCATGTACCACAAAGTTAAGAAAATTAAGTGAAGGAGTGGTTTGAAGGAGGAATGAGAATACTGAAGGGATGACACCAATCAAGATGCATTACATTCAAAAATTGCTTTGTTAAATGACAATTGCTGTTGCAACTACATAAGGACAACACATAAATAAGTAAATAAAATATGAGACCAGGACCACTGCCTTCCTTCAATGGGATGTGGCTTTGACTCTGCTCAACTTAACATACAGCCTACTTATTATGCTGGGACAATGTCCAGGTAAAGAGTCATTTTTGTCCAAGAAATGGGAATTGTGAGTCATGGGGAGCAAAGCAACTTGCTCCCTGCAAAACAGAGATAAAAAGACAGATAATAAAGTCAGTCAAACACTGATTAGCAATAAATAGTTAAAGATAATCCCATAAATTCTGGGACTCATGAGTAAGGAAAGTTGGCCCAATAGAAACAAAAGGAAGAGATCTGTAGTAAATCTCTTAACATTTTTTTATTTCACTCCTAAAACCATCCAGTGACCATTTTTTAAAAAATTAATTTAATTTTATTGTAAGGGTGATGCCAGAGAGGTTACAGTTACATAAGTAATGAGTACATTTCTTGTCTAACATTATTACCCCTCCCTTGTTTTCTCCCACTTTCCCTCAAGTTGTAAAGTTCATTTCCAACATAGTGTGTTATAAGTATCGTTGCTCTCCCTGTGTCCTTTGTCTCACCATTTTGTTATTTTCTTTCCCTTCTTCAAATCAGATAAACATATATATGACAAAGGGTACCAAAAAATAAAAATAATGACAACAGGGAATAATCCAAAGTGGGGAAAAATGAAAGAAAAAGAAATAACTTCACACAGTACATTAGAAAACAAAACAAACAAACAAACAAATCTCTGTATCTTGGAGATTATCAAAGGGAAAGAAACCTGATACACAGGTAATTCTCAAGTCAAAAATGTTTGGGCACTTAAACTTCCTATACAGCTGGCCTTCTATATCTGTCAGCTCCATATCTGAAGATGCAATTGTATATACAGTAAACTTTCACAATTTGGAATGCAACTGGATTAATATTTGGAAATGCAATCCACCAGGTATGGTCATACTGACTTGTAATAGTATCACTTAGGAAGCTGAGGCAGGACAAAATTGTGAATCTGAGAACAACTTGGGTTACAGAATCATATCCTGTGTCCAAAATGAACCAATGAATAAATAAATATCTGAAATTCCAATAGGAAAAGACCTGAAGGAACTGAATATAGGTGCATCAATTAATTTGCTTGTAAATCAGTTGCACAGACTTTAAGACATATTCCCCAGCACAAAAGCTATATTGGATAAATGCATGGCTACACTACACACAATTTTCATTTGGCTGGCTCTCTACCACTTGAGCCACAGGTCACCAGGCCTAATTTTTTGGGTTAATTGTAGCTAAGAGTCTCACAGACTGTTCTGGTTGTATTGGTTCTGAACCATGGTCCTCAGATCTCAGCCTCCTGAGTAGCTAGGATTACAGGCAGGAGCCAATGGTGCCATGCTTCTTCTGGGTTTTGAACCCTATTCTTTCCCACATAGAAAGTTAAAAGTCAAAATGTAATTATGGACAGAAAAGGTTAAGTAGTTCTATTTTGGTAGTTTCTTCTCAGACGGTCACAAAGTTGTAATAAATTCCCCCTCCCTGGATATATCAAAATGATTTATTTCATTGTTGATTTTATTATTAATTATATTATTACATTAGCATTTGAATCTACAAAGTGTTAACAATTCATCAAGACACCTCTGCTGGGTGCAAATATGGCATGCATCATTATCATGATTATTAAGATTTTGCTTTTACAGCTGGTAACATGATAAATGATTTACAGATAGATATAGCAATACCCAAGTTATTTATATCAAGTTAATTAATCATATTGATCTAACATCCTGTTCTGTTATTTAACTTTTCCCCTTTAGATGTTAGTTTTTTACCTAATTTTAAAATAATTAAATTAAGTTCTCACTTTAGAGCTCTACATTATATATATATGGCATTTGAAAAAGAAAAGATTAACATTTCAGTTCAATTTTAATAACTGCAGCTCTGCTATTAGGATGACCTTTTCCTTCCAAATATTTGGAGTAATTATGGCAGGGGAATAAAAATATCTATTGACAGTTTCCTTTTAATATTAAAAAATCCCTGCTTTAATGATTACACAGAACAGAGTTATTTGTGTTTTTCTCATCTTAAGTTCATTTCCTTTGTAACCCAACCACAGACAGCTGCTGTGTCAGAGATGATGGAATCTTTCTTAGTTTCACCTTCCTTGTGATTCAGAGATAACAAGGCCCATTAGTGGGTGATTTCAGTCCAATTCTCACTATTCTCAGTACCCCATCCTTCTTCCAGTGAAACAAACTTCTCCCCTTCTTTCTAACTGTGACTTGGATCTGCCACTTGTTCTTCCAACAAACACTCTTCAGGGCTCCTCTGTCCAGTGTCTCCCCTTGTGTCCAGTGTTATACCACCATCCCCTTGTGTGATTCATTGTCTCTCCTTGCCTCACGCTTAGTGTGTTGCCTCCTTGTAGATGGTTGTTTCTACCTCTCTCATGTCATGTTTTTACAGAATACCGAATGGAGCATATGAGCATTTCATCTCTGGATCTTATGTTTTTTGAGATCAGGATTGTGTCATATAGTTCTACTAGACATGATCCATAAAAATGAACCAAGATTTTGGGGAGCATGCAGAACTCTATAAAGCATATCCAGTATATGGCACAAGAGCATGCATACCACCCAGGGGAACAACAACAAAAATGTGTAACTTATAGCTCAGTTTCATCAGCTTCCAATGAGGTCTCTAGAGGCTGACCTCAGATGACTCTTTCTAATTCTTACTATCTTTGCTATTTAGTTAAAAGTGATGAAATTGCATAGTGGGGTAGCACTGAGTAAAAAAGAAGAATTGATTCAGACTATTGCAACAAACTTCTTTATCCTGACTGGCTAAGTATATCAAATGTTTCTTTTTAGGTTCCCAATTCAGGAAGTTTTACTCAAAATTTGTTGTTGTTTTCTTCACAAACAACATAAAACCCCCCCAAAGCAAGGAGCTATGAATGCAAGTCAACTTGTAACAAGTTCTCCCAAAGATGAAGAATCTCTATAAACAATTATTCTCCTGAGCTGCTTTCTTTTCCCAGAACTCTATTTTAAAAGCTGGAAATTTTGTCATTCCTCCAGGAGAATGAAGTCAAGTTGTCCCTGATAATTAGATTTGTTAAAACAGGCTAGAAAATAGACAAAAGAGGAAGTCATGTGATAGACTGCTAAGAATATTAAGGACATTTTTAGGACTCCATATTGTTATTACTATTACAATTAAGAGTAGGAGGAGCCACTCTGACAATGAAAAACAACTTTACACCCATGAGAAAGCTGTGCTTGCAGAAATGAACAATAGTAATAATTGGAGATGCACTGCTGAGAGGAATGCAGATTGGTCCACTGACTGCAAAACGTAATTTAGAAACTCATCAAAAAGTTAAAAATAATAGTTTTACAATACTACTCAGTATTTCCCAAGGATATGCCAAAGAGAACTGAACATTATATCCTTTCAACATCTTTCAAATAAATGTTTGAGACATATTTACAATAAATAATGCAGGAAAAAGTAACTAAAATGAGTGAGTAAATAAAATGGAATATATTTTGAGGAATGAAATTTTGACACATGTTACAACATGGATCACCTGAAAATATTGTGCTAAATATGAAATAGAAACCAGACACTAAAAGGTACGGCTTTTCTCTATTTATAGCAAATAACCAGAATAGGCAAATTGATAGAGGTTGCACTTATATTGACAGTTTCCAGGGATTGGGGTATGTGGAAAAATGGGAGAAGCAGCTAATGACACTTTTGGGGAGCTTGAAATATTCTGAGATTAGATAATAGTGATGAGCACATGTTTGTGACTGTAGTATTCCCTTTCATACATGGGGAATTTATTGCAGGAAACAATGAGTAGTATAAAACCCTAAATTTACTATAGTTAATATACACACATGGTTATGATGAATTTTAATTTTACATGAAACACCTTAGCAGATGATCAACTGTAGCTAATAATATAGGACAATTAAAATTATATAATGTAATAAAAGCATGTGACAGTGATCTTGCTGTCGGTGTATCTTAGTGTACTATGCTTAACCTCTTGCAAAGATGAGACACATGATTAACCATACAATGCTGGCATGGTTAAATAAATAAGATGATAAATGCATTGTGACACAAGGTTAGGCCACAACATAGAGGCTACTTGACCTCAAGCACAGGGATACAATGACAGTTGATTGGATAACCAGGGTGCTTTCTAAATGACCAACAGAGGGGAAGTGTGTACAGAAAAAGCATACTGGAGGAAAGGAAGGGTTGCATCCTAGTTGAGCGGGACAAAGCAGGATGGGGCAAGATTGCCACTTGCTATTCAGAACACTACAAAATTAGAGCTATTTACTCCGGCAATTTTCCATTCAATGTGTGGAGAAGGTGATAAATCACAGAGAGTAGAAACCACAGAAAATTGGTTCTGATAAAGGGACTACTTTGTAACTACATACAAATGTGTCTTCTTTAAGAATGAATTCTGCAGGAGGGTGCCTGCAGCTCACACCGGTAATCCTAGCTACTCAGGAGGCTCAAATCTGAGGACAGCAATTGGAAGCAAGCCTGGGCAGAAAAGTCTGTGAGACTCTTATCTCCAATAAACTACTTAGAAAAATCCAGAATTGGCGCTGTGGCTTAAGTGGTAGAGTGCTAGCCTTGAGCACGAAGAGGCTCAGAGACAAGGCCAAGACCCTGAGTTCAAGCACTAGGACCAGGAAAAACAAAACAATGAATTCCCCGATATGCAAATTGTGCAAACTAGAAATCCTAGAAATTTTAGATTCTAAATAAATTATATAAATATAAATATATAGTCACAGATAAATATTTATAAATACATTTATAGATACTTAAAGGTATATTTATCTTATTACATTTAAGATAAAGTAAAGTATCACATCAAGTTTTCAACAAATGGCAACACAAACTCAGGATAAACATAGTTCATCCTTGTTGTGGCTAGATAGTGATGAAAGCCATGTAGATTTTTGTTTTTAACAATTTCAACGCTAAAATTTGTAGGCAAAAAGGTGGGATTTCTCTGGTGATTTGGAGCTTTTAAAGTCCTTTACAACTTTACTTGCAAGTGCAGGCAGATTTTGATATTTTGTTTACACAAACCTTTATTATCTACAATAAATAAAGTTTCTATATTATTCCTTTAAGGAATAGAGTGAAAATTGATTGAATCAAAATAAAGAGCATTTGGAGTTGCTACACTGACCTCTCCCTGATTTTCCTCCTTCAAGAGATAGATCTTTGGATAAGCAATTTAAGTGTTTAGCTTTATGTTCCCTTGGCAAATTCACTTTTCTTCTATCTTGCATAATTTCTTTATAAAACCCTCTAAGACCTTGTAACCTAAGACTCCAAATGGATTTAATATAATTTTCTACATTCTTGATACTTTTATTTTGCATCTATGATTTAATATTTTACGATCCTGCTCTAAAGGTGGGAAAACATTTTTCTACTAAAACAGTAAATATTCTCATCTACTATGCATGCAGATCTGAGGTATACTAATTCAAAGATAGTTTCAGAGAGTGACTAGTATGTTTTTAGAAACAAACAGTATAGGCAAAACTTTAAACTCTCTTTGGAAAAGAGTAGAAACAAGGTATTTACAGATTCATTCAATGAACTTCTAGACATCTGTTTAATATATAAGAAAGCAGGGCTGGGAATATGGCCTAGTGGCAAGAGTGCTTGCCTCCTACACATGAAGCTCTCAGTTCGATTCCCCAGCACCACATATATAGAAAACGGCCAGAAGGGGCGCTGTGGCTCAGGTGGCAGAGTGCTAGCCTTGAGCAGGAAGAAGCCAAGGAAGAAGCCTGAGTCCAAGCCCAGGACTGGCAAAAAAAAATATATATATATATATATATATATATATATATATATACATATATATGTATATATATATATGAAAGCAGAAAATATTTTTGATAGCATCACTGATTAAGGCCTTGTTATCTTTCAGAAATCTAGTTGTGACTTTATGATGAAAAGTTTCTTCATGTTTCCTTTATTGCAAAGGGAACATCAATCAAAGATACGTTGTATATTTGTGACTAGTTGCTTCAGCTGCAACCTAATGTTCTAGTCAAAACAATCTGCAAAATATGGAGGGGGCATGTCTGTACCTCTCTTCATTGCTAGAACGCATTTATTTTGGTCAATGGATTCCTTTATTTTACAAGACAGATTTTTATGTTTGAATTTCTGATCATCAATAACTTTCTAAAAGGACAAAGCTAAACTTCATCAGCTAAAAAGAACCATAAAAACAAAGTTAACTTCTAGGCCTTTTATTTTTGAAGTGCTCAACTACTCACATCCATTTAGAAAAGAAAGCCATGTGATTAGACATTAAAATACTGTTTTCTTGCATTGTGTTAAATTATAAGCCAAAGCCTGTTACCTGGTAAGATGAGAAAAATAGTATAATTAAAATTCTCTCATTAAATAAATATGATTATTTAAAACACAATGCAGACATATCCACTCCCACACAAAATTTTAAAGCGATAGAAAAATTAATCATCAGTGAACTCAAATGTTTTATTTAAAATAGGTTTTAATCATTTGCATTTCTTATCATCTCTTATTTTCATGACAGGAGCAGTTTTCCTTAGATATTATTGTTGGGCCTGAGGGTTTTTTTTGCTCATGAATGAATGCCATGTAGCATACCATAAAAAGGGATCTGTAAAAACACACAATGTGTAGACAAATATATTGTGAGATCGTGTATCAAAGCAGCTTTGCAGCAAGCATGTTTTGTATTCTGACACACATTTCAAGCTTTCTTTTACTCACATAATTTGGGCTTCCCTATATTTCTCAATTTCTCATTGCAGAATGGCTGCTGAACTGAAACAAACCTTCAGGATAAAAATGACAACCCTTTTGTTTCTCCTAAATCTATATTCTGTCATCCACTGGCAGGGAGCTTTCCAGTCAGGGGTTCTGCCAGGCCTTACTAGCTTGCCAATTATACAAGCTGCTTCCCAGACAGCAGACACAAATTCCACAAGACTGCTGTGCAAGCGAACCCTAATTAACCATCAGCTTAATTAGACAATTTACTGTGTAATTAGCAGGCAATTAGTCAACACCTCTCAGATCTTATTGACTGCTGTGACAGCCTTTCCATCTTTACACATTCCAACATTCCAATACACAACAGCAACCATGTTTCTAGTGCTCTTAAACCCTGTATGACATGGTCCTGGATGAAGAAATGGGTGATATGATACAACAGAAGGAAAAAATCAATATGGAGTATGTCCAATTATTGAACTGTTTACAAATTTGTCTTTTATTTAATACCAAAAGTCCAATATAATAGATACTTTATACCTGCTCCAAAAACAGCTACAGAGCCAACTCCTTCAAATGTGCTAGTCTATGTTTTAAGAGAAAACACTTTAAATTATATTTCTCTGGGTTATTCTCCAGGATATAGTGTACTATGGTATGAGGACATTTTCTAACCTTGCATAGGGGATCTACTTGACTAAATTTCATGAATTTGAACAGTCCCATTGAGAAGAGACTGTTGAGTAAGAAGCAGCTTCTAGTTTTCTTTTGGTCAGTAAGAATTGGCTCAGAAACCAGGGACCAATGATGTTTTAATATCTACCTGGTGTTTTAACATTTACATTAACACTAATTAATTTTAGATTAAAATATGTTTATAGCCAGGTGCTGTTGGCTCATGCCTACCTATAATCCTATATATTCTGGAGACTGATATCGAAGAATAAGTTTCAAAGCCACCCTGAGCAGGTACATCCACGTGAGCTTTATCATCAATTAACCAGTAAAATACTGAAGCTATAGGCATGGTTCAACTGGTAGAGTGCCAGCCCTGAACAAAGTAGCTAAATAAGAACCTGTTACCCTGAGTTCAACCCCTAGAACACTCTCTCTCTCTTTCTCTGTCTCTATCTCAGTCTCTGTCTCTCTGTCTCTCACTCATCACACACACACAAATTTCTTTTAACTATTGTTCTTGGATCTCATGAGTATGTTGTTGGCTCTTTGTAGTACAATTTCTTACTCCTTTAAATACTGGAGATCTCATAAATAGTAATGAATGAGATCTCATTAGTTATAAGGACGAAGGTTCTGTATTGCTTTTCTTTTCCAAAGTATTTATGAAAACGATGCATTTTTTAGTAACAAGCATCACAAAATCTTATATTAACAAACAAGAAAGAATTTGTGACTGATCCTTTGTATTTTTATTTTTTGATATTTGGTAGGCTCCAATAAACAAGCCATTTATGACTATAAAGTCATTCCTGCATTATTTAAACTTTCCTATCAGTGGCAATTTTATCTGTCTACATTTCTAATAAAAGGTTGAAATTTCCAAGGAAGAAATTAGAGAGAATTTATTTGTTAATCCAACTTACCAAACACCCATGGCAGCCTTAGTTAATTCTACAAGGTAAACCAAGATAAAATGAGTTTCTGGAGGCAGGTTGTAGATACAGGATAAACTGATTTGTACAGGATTTTGAATTTTATTTTTCATGCTATTGGACTACTATTGGAATTCCTAAGCAATGAAGAGACAGGACATGATTTAAATTGTATGAGTCCATTTTGGCAACAGATCTAATCTGGAATGAGAGATTCGAAGTTTCAAAGCTCCTTTAGGAGGGTGGAATAGCATGGAGAATTGAGGGTGCTTCAGGGTTGGCTGTCCCAGGGCAGATAAGTAGTATGGTAGACTACGCCTCTGAAGGTTATAACTATTAAGAGCTTTGTGTGGCATATAGATTATGGCATTACGAATTAAAATTTTATAGATGTGGCAATTTAGATGTTAAAAATATTTTCTACTTCTTTTATCAGTTTAAATTTTCTTTTGTTCTGGGCATCAATATAATACTGTAAGAAAGGTAAAAAGTTAGGGTTTTATTTTATACGGGAACATGACTAAGTTTAGAGAGGTCAACGAAGTTATCAATAGTCACCTTACATAGGAAATGGTTACCCTCAATGTTTTCATGAAAACAGAGAGATACAACAGCAACACTTTACTAAAAACTACTGTAGATTTTACTGTGAAAACAATATAAAATTTAAGAGCATATCTTATCTTGCCAGACATTTATATGCACGCTTGTCTTACATGCATGCTTGTCTTTCTCTTTCCATTTTATGACACTTAATAAGAAAATACTTATATGGAAATTTAATTTGCATCATCTAAGCAATCATATTTCTCTTTATATTCATTGAGAGAAAATTTTCATATACAGTGCCAAAGTGGCTGCTTGTCTATAGCAGCATACTGAATTCCACATGCAGCCCCTTCTTCTTATGTACAATTTGCTTTGTTCAGGTTTCTGCCATGAACAATCACAGACAAAAAATATTATATGGAAAATCCCAGAAACAAGTAATTCATGTTTTAGAATGCATATTATACTAAGTAGCATGAAATGGGACCACCTTTCCCCATTTGAATCATCTCTTTGCAGTGGATTCATGAAGCATACATGATCACCCCATCAATAACTTAATACTTATCTCAGTCATCATGTGAAGAATCCTAGTTTCTCCATGTTTGTATTCAAATAACATATTCATAATAATCTAATCCTTATGTCATTTACTTTTCTGTATCACACCAATTAGGCATTATAGTAAAAAAGAGGTAGATATTAGGGGAAAAGAAAGTTGGTATAACACAACAAAATACTTTGAGAAAAGAGACCATATGTACATAACATACTGTTAAAATTGTCCTGTTATTAGGGTTATTCTCATGGTTACTTAGGCATGTATAGGACAAAAGATAACGTATTTCATGTCTAATACTACCTGTAGTTTTAGGCATTCCTTGGGGTTATTTTAAGACTTATCCTTCACAAGTCTCTCACTCTATCCTTATTCCACAGAATTCTAGCTCCCTGTGCATGAAAGTGCAAGGGCTCCAGCTGGGGTAATACAAGCCATTCTCGCATTTGTACAGTGTTTCTCATGGTTCTTTCAATGACTGAGGGTTCCTTAGGCTGTAAAGCATTCCCATGTTTATAAACCCAGCTACTAAAGTTGTGTGTGTCCGGAAGATAATGCAGTTCAAGGCCAACATAGGTTACACAGTGAGACAACTTATCTCCAAAATATAGCTATATTTATCTAAGATCAGGAAAATAATCTTTTTGCAGCAGTGATATTTACCAGTACAATATCCCCAATATTGCTGAAGTAAACTGTCCTGTTGACTAGATTAAGGGAAGCAGTCCATCAGCAAGTACGTGTGGACTCTTTTCTTTGTGAGACCCTCAAGCAAAAAACCAACACTTAACAAATCCATTTTATCTATTCTTAACTGTTCACAAATCCATCTTATTTTTGTGGCTCACGTAGAAGAGTGCTAACTATGAGCAATAAAAACTCAGTGACAGTGCCAGGCCCTAAGTTCCAGCCCCAGTCTCTCTCTCTCTCTCTCTCTCTCTCTCTCTCTCTCTCTCTCTCTCACACACACACACACACACACACAGAAAAAGGAAAGGAAAAAGTACATTGACAGAGACTATTTCTCTAAAATATCAGGAATTTCCTTGAGTGAAGCATGTCTTATTCTCTCATTCTTTCTTATGTCAAAAATGAGATTGAATACGAAATACATTTCAAGTCTTCCATCACAATGGAGAATAACATGAAATGTAGTTTTGCTAAAAGGAATAAATCTTGCAAAGAAATAGCCAATGTAGTCCTTTTGTAAGAACGTGAGAGTTATGATTCTAGATTTTAAATTTTTCAACAGAAAAATAAAGAGCATCCCTGCCCCCCACCCACACACATAGAGGATAACTAAGATTTTGTTAAAAAGCAATAAAGAAAATGCAAAGCTAAGGCAGAGGAAGTGTTTTAATTTCATCCAAAGACCATATCGTGGCCAGAACATGGAGATTTTTAAGTATTGGAATTTAAAACCTGAAAAAGATTTATGGGAGATAGAATGAGAACAAACAACAGGAGTGTATTTTCAGGCAATTTCCACTCACCATAATTATGACAATTTTCCATTAAATTTGATACCAGTTATTTAAACAACAACAACAAAGAGAGAAATTGAGTAAGAGGTATTTTCCATGAAAAGGTAGGTTCATCTAACCAGCTAGCCCAGATCAAAATTGTACATGTCAACTTATATTATTAAAAAGTCTATTTGAATCTCAACCTGTCTACTCTACCAAATTGGTTAACTAATTAACAAGTGTGAAATCACAGCCTGAAACAGAAAAGAGGTGAAGGTGTAATTATATTGGAAAATTGATCAGTCTGCTTTATAGTCAACGAGCCCAAATTTGAAATAAAATGTTTGAAAAAAATGATTTGGAGCCACGTGAAGAGTTTTTAATAATGTATATAGTTGAAATGATCTCTGTATATAATTAAATGTTTTTACATTACCTTAGAAGTATATTCATTAGCTTAACTTGTACTTAGAAATATTTTAATTTATATTTTCTATTTGACAGGCATTGCACCTGACAAATATGGAGCACTGGTAGAGGTTAATTTAGAAATTTAGGGAGACCCAATGGTGTTGCACTTTAACTTGCGATATTGTAAGACCTTTGTTTCAATATTGGACAGGTCCATGCTATTGAGTGTGTAACCATATGTACAAGTATATACAAAAATTATTTTGTTGAAGGGACAAAGATTACCTCACAAAAGATACTGATAGGTAGCCATAAACACTTGGATAAACTCTTTGAGAGCACTAGTGTGTGTGTAAAGTCTAACATGCATTTATTAAAAATTAACTCATTTTTGGTGGGACACCAATGCTCATGCCCGAAACTACAATAAACCAGCAAAAATTCAGAAATGGAAGTATGGCTCAACTGGTAGAGCACTAGTAAGCTAACGGACAGTGTCCTAGCCCTGAGTTCAAGCCCCCAGAGCTAGCGATATAGATAGATGGTAGATAGATAGATAGATAGTTAACAGACACATTCTTTATAATTTGTAAGGGAGGTTTAAAAATTTTGACAAAATAAATCTAAATAATAGTAAAAGAACTTAGCCAATCAAACCATTATTACGTAGAAGTGATTTTAATTTTGCACATGTCAAGAGCCTCTCAGGTGAATTAACATTGAATTTATGGAAATATTATAGGCCTGTAGTCAATGCACAAGTATATATCAGGAGAAAAACATTACAAAATAAATAGAAATTAATTACATAAAATGTGTGAAAGTAGAATGATAGCACTAAAAATGGTACATGACAATAGTTATTATTTCATAGACTATCATAATGAAGTATTGTAGAGTGCTTTGGATGATAGTAATACCTATCAATTTGATTAGCAATTTAGAAAATACATACTTTGCATTTCCACAAAGCATTCCAAAATCAGTTACATAAATAAATATTATATTCTGTGTTGATCTGAAAAACAAGGTTAATCAGGTTTGAAAACATTATATAATGTATTCATGAAATTTCAAACTTTATTTTTTTTTCAAATTATGATCTTGAAAATATTTTTTTCACAATGTGTATCTGGTTCTAGGTACTATCAATTTGTGCAATTTGAGTAAATGTGGATACTACTTCCACTCAATTAAGGTAATGTGGATAGAAATGAGTTTCTTGAAATCCACAGGAAAGAACAGACAACTTACATGGCCAAAATAAAAAAAAAACTTGTACAAATTTTATTATGGGAAAGAAAACAGGACTATTTAAAAAGAGAGAAAAAAGGCTTTTGGATGGGACATAAGAGCTGTCATGTGGAATTGCTGTTCAAATTAGAATTCTATAATTATTCATGCACCTAACAAGTGTTTAGTGAGTCCTCCTTTTCTGCCAGACATTGTTCTGGGCATGAAATTTTGACAAAGATAATATCCACTTTAAGTGGTTCAACCTAGAAGATAAACAAGTAACCAAATTGTCAAGACCATGAGCCTTTATATAATGCAAAGGGCAATGAAGAAGGAAACAACCAGAAAAGGTATAGCACATTGAAGACTGAGTTTTAAATAGTTAGCAAAGACTTATTTGAGGTCCCAACGATCTGAGAGCCAAAGGAGAAGAACCGGTCATATAAAGGTCTAAAGGCACATCCTTCCAGGATGGGCAAACAACAAAGCCAAGGAGCCCCCTAATGGGGTTGCAGGTGCCATGCTGAAAGATAGAAAGAGGACCTCTGTAAGCTAGAGAAGAATGAAAGGAGAGGAGTTGCAATTGAATGACAATGGATTTTCAGCAGGATTTAAGTCACAGTGTTTACTCCCCCATGTACACTTCTTTTCTTTAAAACAGCTTTGTAATTTAGATTTCTCAGTAGAAATAAAAACGTAAGTGGGTGTCACACAGCTACCAGAAAGGGAGCCCCCAGTACACCTGCTTCAGATGAACTCTAGTTCTCTGAAGAACACGCATGTCCACTGCCCTCATTTTAGACATGAGTAAGTGAAATACCCAAAGGAAAAATTAGGAAGAAAATTATGTTTCAATGGAAAGAGTTGGGATTTACATCGCATAGACCTCCATTCAAACCCTGATATGATTGTTTGTACTCTTTGGGAAGAAAGAAATTCCCATGTTCTATCGAAGGAAGAACCATTCCCATGTTCTATCAGTCTGATCTCACTTTGTGGCAGGTCACCCACCCAAAAGAATACAGGGGAAAAAACTAGATGGTGCAACTGCAGAGCCTTAAACTCAAATGTATTTGTAATATCCTTCTTCCTTGCCTTTGTTACTATTATTTTCTTGTGAAGAAATTCCATGTAATGTCAAGATCAGACCATGTAGAAATAAAAGCTTATCAAGTCACTTAACAATCAGGCAGGTGAAAGAATCCATCAGACCAGCCACCAGGCTCTATCCAAGCAGGTTGTCAGGTCAGCACAACTAACTCAGTGAACAATGTCAAGTTTACCCGGCTGAGCTCTGACCATAGCATCCAGCTACAGAAACAATAGCACATGACTTGCTGCTGCACTGAACAATGATTCAAATGATGGGGTGGTTGGAGATGTAGTATATCCCTTTTATGTCAGGTGGTATTGGCTTTAACATGGTGAACAGGTTGCAAAAGCAAGAGAAGGCAGTCAGTGTGGGCTGGATGAATGTACTGTTATTAGTAGATGCTTAAAATTCCTCAAAGATGAGAAACATCTCATCTGGGATGAGGAAAAGAAGTGGCCTGTATTATGTGATGACAGAACAACTGGCAAGAATATTGTTGGAGGTAAATCAGCAAATAGAAAATGTGCATATCATACATTTGGCAATTTGACTGAGGAAATCTCTGGACAGAATACTGAAAGTGTCTGCTGAATATTTCTACCCAAATATATAAGGCACTGGAAGAATAGAGCTAAAGATGTATCTACTTTGCTAAGCAAAGCTTAAGGAAATCGAAAGTCTCTCCCATCAACTCCCAAACACACTTAGGTAGAAAACAAAGATATTATTTATGATTAGTCTCTCCTAGATGTTAAAAGAAGATTTTCAAATAGAGCCTAGAGTAAAGGCCCTATCATGAATATTACGTAGGCTAGGTAAAATAGTGATGAAATAATCCCAACTACTTGAAAGGCAGAGGCAGGATATCTCATGTTCAAGGTAATGTGAGTAGAATTAGAAAGACCAGACTTTATTTTGAAAACAAACAGACAAAACAGAGAAAGGGCCAGTACAAAAGTCCTAACTGTGTATATGCACACACAAACACACACAGGTATATATGTATGAATTCATATATGTATAGTAAAACATATGTATGCATGTACAGTTAAATATATATACATGTCTGTATGTGGTGTGTGTATCTATCTTTGGATCGGTCGACTGATCGATAGATAGATATTGCTACATAGCCTCTATTTCTCATTACTAAAGGACCATATCTAGTGTGGGTTTTTTTATCATATCATTAACTTATGTTTCCATTTCACAGAATTCTGGAAAAAGAAAAGTTGAATCTGAGTAACCTCAGTCACATTTGGACTAATGCAGACAAAATGATCAGGGCACTGAGCTTAATGCCATGATGAGATAAATATACTAGGTACCCTGAGGGGAGGTAGATACATTTCACAGATGGACACATGGGAATTACTGCTACTGATGAATAAGTTATGATTGCTAGTAAAGGGACCATAATCCATGTTCATATCCCCTTGTCATATATTTCCATAATCCTTTTCATCAATAAATTGACAATGTCTACCTACTTCTTGAACCAAAACTAACCTTGTAAGTTATTTCAGTCAAGAGAGTATCACAGAAATGACAGTGCTTGCTTTAGAGTCTGTCTCCACAGGCCTTTCTGCTCTACTGTCTATGTCCTGGAACACTGCCACCTTTGAACGAGCCCAAATGAGCCTCCTTGATGCAGAGACATCATAGGGCAAAGAAAGATTGGGAAGAGACACAGAGACATTCATGCCCCACCTGAGACTGAGATTCATTAGTGATAACATCTATCTTGCCAATCCCCAGGCATCCATGGACCACCTGCAAAAGTATGAAGGAACTCCACAGACATTGTGTGTAACACAAGAGCTGCCCCTATGAGTTCAATCCAAATTACCAGTGTACATGTTTGTGAGCAAACACAATTAACAATTGCATTCAGTTCCTGGCAAGTCATATGACTTTCTCAGACCATTCATCTGAAAAAAACAACAAAAACCTGCTATATGTCTTATGGAATATTGTTAAGATGACATGAAATAACTTATTAAAATATTTGGTCTGTACCTTCTGAGTACTCAGTAAATGGTAATGAAAAAGTAACTAATAATAGGGCAACAACAGCATACACTACTGAACATCATGCCCAACCAGTGATTGTGAAACTTTTGCTGAGACCAGAGTGATCCAAGACAAAGCTGTCTTTTTTGTAAATTTCAAAGTGGATCCACACTTACTTAACTTTTTCTGGGGTATTTACTGGGAAGGGGAAGAAACAGTTATTTTAAAAATTCAACAGCTCATTTGTAGTAGTAAGTTCTACTAATATATTCAGTGATGACTCTTAGGGAATAATTATCCATAAAACATGTTGTGGCTTATACATAGGCGAATTTGGTGGTCAATAAATTGAACTATATTTTCAAAATAGGTCTTTCTATACATATCCCAGATAATATTGCCTTACCTACCCAGCACATTTGTCACCACTATAAGCATTCAAGATTAGGTTACATTTCTTTTGTCAGAACTATTGACAGACCATTCTTAGGTCTTTAATTTTATGCAATCGCCACTGTCTTTTCTCAATAATCTTGTGCATTTTTAAGCCCCGTTTAACCATGTAGGCCCTGAAATACAATGCATGCATGGGAAAATTGCATTTTCCTACTCAGTCTTTAGCCAAATGCAGCTGTAACATAGAGAACAACTTAGGAGATGAGAAATTTTAAATTGGCCTTTTTTCCTTTGATAGAGCTCAATACTCAGAACAGTCATTTTTTTAATGTGTTACTTATCCATTCATATGGGTAGAGAACAATAAAAATGTCCTCTATATACTGGTGTAAAATATCCATGTATTAATATCCCCAAAATATTTGGGGGGGGGAACAAGAAGGATTTATTTTATCCTCTCCTCACCCAACTTGCTCCACAGATGATGCTAATAATCAGCTTATGAGCAAGAAAAACTAGAATAGTCACTTTTGGTGTTTTTTGGTGTTGATACCACAGGTTACAAAGCTGTAAATAACCTTAGCTGTAACCTGGTCCCAATATTTTATACTTGAGAAAATGGAGCTTCAGAGGAGTAGAACAGGATTAAATTCCCAATACCTACCCTTAATACACACAAATATATGCACACTTAAATATACATATAGACACATATTTTAATTAGGTAACTGAGATAAGGAAGATGTGATTTAATTTTATAGGTTACATATACATATATTTAATTAGGAAAATGAAGTACAGAAGGTATGACTTAGTTATAGCTAATAACTATACAGGTTATTCTGTAAATATAGCTTTCAAAAGAGCTCACTACACAACCAGGTAAGATTTTCTTCTGTTCAAAGTGTACTAATTTGGAGAAATGGTGCTTATAATTTGGAATTATTTTTTATCACGATGCCTACATCAGTCATTTCTGCTACCCCAATGCTTAACATAATGCTGGGTTTTCCCTTTGATTCCTATCTTATAAAGGAGAGGGGATTGTACCACCATACAGCTGATTGTATCTTTCTCTGTACTATGGTTTTAATTTAATCATTTAGTCTATCCCACTGTAATTTAATTATTGCAAATGAATCTTTGTCTACCCAACTAGAGGGCAGCTACTGTGAGGGTGTGGGTTAGTCCCTCTGTGCCTCAGGGTACAGCACAATGATTGACACCTTGATAAGTACTCAATAAGTGCTTTAGGAATTGAACTGAGTAAGCCATATCTTCATTTTTCCCCATAGTATTGATGCACGGGTTTTATTTGTTAATTAAAGCTGGCAACTTAGGGAAAAACTTCCTTAATTTTGGTTGGAATTTAGTTTTTGTTTCCTTTACATTGAATTAATTCCTTCCTCTCTTTTCCAATACTATATCTTGAACTCAGAGCCTTGGCACTATCTCTTAGCTTTTCTGCTTAAAACTGATCTATCGCTTGAGTCATACCACCAGTCTGGCTTTTAGTTGGTTAATTAGAGATAAGAGACTTTCCTGCCTGGTCTGGCTTTGAACTCTGACCCATAGCTCTCAGCTTCCTGAGTAGCTGGGATTACAGGCATGAGCCACCAGTGCCCAGCTACATTGCATTTCTTTTTTTTTTTCTTCAGAAATATTAATTTAATGTGTATCTCTCTTCGTTTTTTTTTTAATTTCTTCTTTATTGTCAAGGTGAAATACAGAGGGGTTACAGTTTCACATGTAAGGCAAGTATATTACTTATACAACTTGTTACTCCTCCCTCATTTTTCTCCATCTCCCCCCCTCCAGTTCCCCCCCCCCCAAGAGTTGTGTGGTTAGTTTACGCCAGTTGGTTTTGTATCGCTTCTTCAATGGTTTGTCCTTTTATCCTTTGTCTGTCATTTTTGGTATTCCTTGCCCTAGTTCCAATACACTTCTATACATTATCTGGGGTACTGAGATCAGTTACAGTAATAGCAGGAGTAAAACCACAGGAAGGGAATGCAAGAGAACAAAAGTTACAGTTTTACTAGGTATGTTGAAATTAACTACAGCAATGATATACCACTTATTTTCATAACATGGAGTTCATTTCACTTGCATTATCTTACGTGTTCATATGGGCATTCCTATTGAGCTGTTGTGCTCTTCTGCTGTGTCTCTCCTAGATATGTACTGCTTATTCCCTATAAGGGAAACCGTAGGGTGTTTCTTTTACCCCAAAAATATTTATTAAATGATCCCTATCTGTGAAGTATTGTCCAATATGGTATAAGGTGATATTTTACAGAAATGGCTACAACTGATACTTTGACTCAAAAAATTATGAAGGACCTTAAATACTTTTTTTGATTTTTAGTGTTCAGCATTTTATCTTGAGCAAGATATTTCTGCCTTTACCTATTTAATCATGTGATACTAAAACAAATTTGTTCATAAATTTCTTACTAAAAACCAATCATGAGTTTTATGAATATATATGTACATATTTACAGTATGGAATATGTAGCTCACTGAGAAGACAATATTTATGAGGATGATGAATGTAAACAAAATGTGTTTATCTCACTCTAAACAACATAGCATTAACATAGGTCAAGGGGTGATTTTATTTGAAGTTCAGGCCACTTCAAGTCTTAGCTAAACAAAGTTCTTCTCATTGTCATTATGAAAATTCAGCTTTAATCAACCTTGGCAGGTTGAACTGTATGCTTTCTGTTTTGTTTTTTCATCTAGACTTCAACCTAGCATGTATTTGTACACAATTTTGTAATTTTATTGTAAATATCATCTATTTTCCTTATAAAAGATAAATAGAATCTGAATAAAAATATATGGATATTCTAAGGAAGATTGATTTGGAAAAGAAGAATATAGTTAATAAAAGCCATTCTTGATGTTATTTAACACAAAGGAAAACACACATCTTTTCATATTTGACATTAAAAATCTGACCATTTGCCTCCCTAAAGAAAGCACATACAGCTTTTATACAGACTGCACAGTAAAGAATAATAATATTTCTGTTTACTGAGATATCAAATGGCATTTCACTGTAAGTCAATGGTCTATCATTGCTACAGGGTATTAGACCTCAATCTGGCATCTACAAATGTCAAGAGTATAAAAAGAAAATATAGGATAGAAATCAAAAGCATGTTCTAAACCTCCCAAAAATAAAAAAAAGGGAAACAAAGTTCACCTAAATGCATTTGCTGCAGAAATCAGTGCAATATTCAGCTGTCAATCTAGCAAAGCAAGGGAGCCACACTGTCAGTATGACAGGATAATAAAATTTCCGGCAGATGTTCAGGCAGAGCTCTAATTTTTACTGAACTCCCTTGGTAAGCATTTAATTTCTTTATCATATGCAGGCTCGGCAAATTGTACTTCATCACAACTGTATTGTGAAATATTAATATTTCATATGATAACAAAACTCTGTCACCTAACCTTTGTTATATTAAGAGGATCCAAACTTCAAATGTCAAGATTCCAAATTTTTAATACATTTTAAACAGATTCTTGAATTGGCATAATAAATTATAATAAGGCTAATCCCAATTGGTGTGCTGTAATGTCACATGAATGTATATTACATATATTTCAATTATGTGTTTGTGGAAGGCCATAGAAACTTGTGAGTTCAAATGTTGCATACGGCAATGTTTCTTTTTCATCAAGAAAGTAACGATGTTCATAAGATGTAATTATACATTAATAACCAGCTTAATTAGTAAGTAGGGACAATGCAAAACACACAAAATGTGGTGGTCTGTGAGGCAGACAGATTCTACCCGCTTGTGTGTAGGAAGTAATGGTTTTGAAAATGGCATTATCAAAGTACAAAGAGGTATCACCATGTCATTAAAATCTGCACAATGGTCTTAGCACACTATTGAATCCCCAACATTATATTTTGTATTTAAGTTTAATTTGCATTTGTTCATACCTCCCCTATGGAACTAGCATCACAGACTTGTGAATGGTCAGTTCCATTCAAACTGAAGGTTTAGAAGGAGGTTAGCGTCTACATTTCCTAATGCAATGCTAGTAAAGTTAATCATTCCCAGGTCATTGAAAGACTTAACATGACTAATCTATAACTATCACCAACAGAGGGAAAAATAGTGTTTCTGATTCATCAGAATCCAATTTTGCAACCAAAGCAAACAACACATTCGTAGCAACAGATTTTTCCCATACTTCTTTACTTATATCTGATTAACTCCTTATTTCTGTTTACATATGTGTATTTTAATAGTATAACTAATATAGTCATGCTCTTGGAGGTTGTATCCACCACAGATGAAACATTTGATTACAGCTTCCCCTTAATTCTTATAGGGTAATTGAAACAAAGAAAATATGCCTCTACTATTCTACAAGACAGTAAGCAACTGATTTATGGTATTCTTAAGCAGAATGCAGTCTTTTCTGCTTATTTTTATACTTTATATAAAAGAAGTCTCTTTTCCTACTCAATATATTGGAAGAAATGAACTCTCTTTTGATACTTAAATATAAAAATCTTCAAGGAATATTTTTTTCCTTGGGCTGATTTTTCTAACTTTTGAGAACTCTAGATATGCTTGACCACATTCACACATAACATCTTGTAAAACTGTCAGAATGAGACAGCTGTAATGTTTTAGCCATAATAATGCCAGCTATTGATCCAAGTAAGAGAAGAAAGAAGGAAAGAATGTGCTTAATGGGGCATGTGTGTTCTCTATTATTTTCTTTGCCTAAGGATAAGGCTGATTTAAATAATGATACTTCTCCCTTAAGTCACCAGACCTACATTAATTATTGCTAACTACCAGTTACTATGAAACGTATCAGGAGGCTTGGCTTATAAATTTTATCAACTAGTAGTATGAGAAATACTAAATTATGCTGGTGTTTCCTAATCAAAACCACATATATGTTCATTGCCAGCACCTCTTGCCTGTAATCCTAGCTACTTAGAAACTGAGATCTGAGGAGTATGGTTCAAAGCCAGCCCAAGCAAGGAAAGTCTAGGAAACTCATTACCACTTAATCACCAAAAAGCTGGAAGTGGAATGTTGGCTCAATTTGTACAGTACTATTTGTGAGCAAAAAATCTCAAAGACAGTGCCACCGAGCTCCTAAGTTCAAACCCCAGAACTGGAACCAAAACAAACAAATAAGACCATGAAGATGGCAATTTGTATTGCGCACCCAAGTTTGAAAATACACATGTATGCATCTGTATGCTTTAAAGAATTATGCTGAACCTGAACTTTACTTCCTACTAAGTTTGATACTTCTTGTCTCATTGCAAAACCACATGCAACTTAGTTTATATATATGTATATATATATATGTACACACATATATACATATATGTACATAAATATACACAAATACATATACATATGTGTATATTGGTGGGGAGGGTGAGTTTCTGTATTCAAAAATTCATAAAGAAACTATTTCCTATACTGTGCCAACATATTATAGTTAAGAGACTCTTTGAAATGAATAGGATCCTAGAACTTTATGTGAAAAAACTCCATTCTCTCTTTAACTGTATGTTAAAGCTGCATCTGAATTTACATACATCCAAAAGTCATTAAAAAGATAACATCAAATATGAAACTATAATTATAGCTGCTATATAATCCAGAAATCCTACTAATAGGTATTTGTTGAAAAGAAACGAAGCAAATATGTCGAAGAGACACACTAACTTCCATGTTAATTGGAGAACTATTCACAGCAATTGAAGTATCTAATGGACATCAACTGATGAATGGGTAGGGAAAATGTGGTACACACAGACAGTGGAATATTATCCATCTGCAAGGGCCTATATCTTGTAACTTGCAACAAAACAATCTAGGTGGAACCAGAGTTCATAACGTTAAGTGAAATGAGCTAGGTAAAGAATGCCAAGTACCACGTAAGTGCAAAACCGTATGTGGGAGTAAAAGCAAAGATACTCTCACAGAATCTGAGTGCAGAATAGTGGTTCAAAAAGCCTAGGAGAGTAGGGAAATGTGACAAAGAAAAGCCAACCAATGGTACTTAGTTACAATGAGACAGAAGTAAATACTTCCAGCCTGCATTGCCTAGTATGGAGATGGTAGAACACAATCATATATGGCCTGAATCCAAAAGCTAGAAGGTGGGGTTTGGAAAGATTTTAGTATTTTATGTATTTAGTATTTCTTTTAGTATTTAAAGATATATGTCTACATCACATAGCTTATACAATATATAATTCATCAAAACATCATTGTATATATAGTTAATAGCATGTAGCATATAGTTAATAGGTAGAGTTTTAGGTATCATTTCAAATTAAACTGAACAAAAACAGAAATGCCAGGTGTTTTGATTATCAAATAAACTGCCACCTTTGTAGTATTTAAATTTTTGATGATTCCTTAAAAAAAATGAAAAGCATATGTCTTAATTCTCTATCTGCAGGACAAATGGAATGGAAGGACGTTAAAGTATATGGCTTGGCCAGGTACCAGTGGCTCATGCCTGTAATCCTAGGTACTCAGAAGGCTGTGATCTGAGGATTGCAGTTCAAAGCCAGCCCAGGCAGAAAAGTCCCCTTGAGACTCTTTTCTCCAATTAACACTCAAAACTGGAAGTGGTGTTGTGGCTCAAGTGGTAGAGTGCTAGTCTTGAGCACAAAGAGGCTCCAGGAGAGCGCCCAAGCACTGAGTTCAAACCTATTGCTTAATATCAAGAATTTAAGAAGTAATATCTTGGTAAAATGAAACACTTTCCATTAAGTGATTCTTATGATTTTGATAAAATATATGCTAAGATGAAGCATGACTCCAAAGTATTTTCTTACCTTATCAAGAGAGAAGGTTTTGGTGAGGGCAAAAGCCCATCCAGCCTCAAAAGCTCTTCGGATCATTGCTGTGCTGGTGGCAGGAGTTGCACTAGCAAGACCAAAAGGATTCATGAACTTCAGCCCAGCCATCTCCACACTGATGTCCACCAGATCGATGGGAGTGTAAAAAAGGGGTAGTTCTGGCTTGGTAGGTACCAAAGCTCTATATTGTGTCTGCAAGGAAACACAGAGTCAATAATTGCTCTTGTTCTCCATCTGCATTGTCCATACATTTTACAACAACCTCTTCAATATAGCACCTGACTTCATATAAAGTACAGCAGCTTGTTTATTCAGTAAAAACTGGCCCAAAATCACTTAGCAGCGAACCAAATTCATATATAATTATCATCCTTTTCTAATTTAAAAGGCAGTATAGAAAGAATAAACAGCAATAAAATCAATTAAACAAACAAATAACTCTATTTAAAACATACTGAGACTCAAACACAAAAGGGAATGGTTTTAGAATTTATCACTTGGGTTCCATTAACCCAGACTCTTTGTACTTAATTTATAAAAATGTCTTAGTGCTCAGAGATATGAGCCACAGCAAGTCATGAAGCCTAAATTCAATTTCCTGTAATCTCACTACTGTTGATGTGATTTGAGGAAAGTCTCCTGTCATGCCACTGCCTTGTCTCCTCTAAAGTTTTCAATATAGTAATCTGAATGCTAGTTGCCTAATTTTCTACCTCAGAGGGATATTGGGACATTCAGAAGATCATAAGCCACAGGCTGACACCGAATGTGGATAGTGATAGTGCACCTATACATGTTAGGGGAGTTTTATGTTACAAAAACCAAACAGGTATCAAGTTCATGTTAAAATATTCAATTTACCATCATTAAATAATTATTGTAGTAATTTTATCTCACAGGACTGTTGAAATGATATACTAGAAACACAGTACCTAGCACTCTAAAACATGGTAGATGATTACGCAATGTTGTGACTCTCTCTCTGTCTCTGTCTCGTCTCTCCCTCCTTTCCTAGTGCTCTCCCTCTCCTCTTTCCCTCTTTCACTGTCTCTTTTTCCCTCTTTCCTGCCCTCCTCCCTTCCTCCCTCTCTCTCTCTCTCTGAGAGAAAAAGAATATTGGAATGTAAAATGGATGATTTTTCTCAGCCAAAGAAGTTACTGAATGGACAGGGCTAGTTAATTCAAGAGTAGAGTTCCTTTCTCTTGTGAAGCATCACTCAAAAGAAAAGTTATTTGAGCAGAACTTTAATTTTGTGTGTGTCTTATGTAGATAAATTTTCCCATAACTTGCATAGAAATTTTTCTATGCCTCCACCATTTATAATACAAAGCAAAGTTCACCGAATAAATAAAAAGGCATCACACTTGCAGATTAAAAGGTTATTGTGTTCTCTTATTGGTCATGCAAAAAGTGTCTGATGAGATCTGGGCTTCAGTTTTAGGAAGGATTTTTATTTTTTTATTTTTTAATAATTATTGTCAAAGTGATGTACAGAGGGTTATAGTTTCATACATAAGGCAGTGGGTACATTTCTTGTACAATCTGTTACCTCCTCCCTCATTTCCCCCCTCACCCCTCCTCTTTTCCCTCTCCCCCATGAGTTGTTCAGTTGGTTTACACCAAATGGTTTTGTAAGTATTGCTTTTGGAGTCATTTGTCTTTTTATCCTTTATCTCTTGAGTTTGATATTCTCTTTCCTTTCCCTAGTTCTAATACCTGTATATACAGTATCCAGGGTACTCAGATGCTAATGCGGGACAACCACAGGAAGGGGATACAAGAGGATCATCAACAACAACAATAAAAAAGCTACTGTTTCACATGGTATGTTGAAAGTAATTACATCATTGATATAACACTCATTTCCAGAACATGGAGTTCATTTCACTTAGCATCATCTTATGTGTTCATAAGCACATAGCTGTTGAGCTCTTGTGATCCTCTGCTGTGACTAACCTAAACATGTACTAATTATTCTCTATGAAGGAAACCATAGAGTCCATGTTTCTTTTGGGTCTGGCTCACTTCACTTAGTATAATTTTTTCCAAGTCCTTCCATTTTAGCAAGGATTTTTCTGTCAGGGATATATTTTTATTTCAAAGCTCCTCCCTCTCTCCCCCTCCCTTCCTCCCTTCTTTCCTTCTTTCTTTCCTTTCCTTCCCTTCCCTTCCTTTTCCTTCCCTACTCTTCCCTTCCTTTTTCTAACCCAGGGTCTTACACATGGTAGACAAATTCTTTACCACTGACCTACATCCTCAATTGAAAAGAAGCATTTCTTAGAATTGAGCTGTGTCAGCTTTATATTCTCAAATGGAATTACAATACTATTAGATGTGTTGACAAAGACAGGAGAAATAGAGAAGTGTGTGTGGAGGGGTATTTACAAAATGAATGCAGAAGAAAACCATCATTGATAATATTTTCTTAGCTCTATGTAATCGTAATTTCAATAGAATCAAACAAACTAGGGAGACTTCCAGATACTAGAGGTTAGTTCATTCTGGGAAGCGTTCACAGGTACCTTCCTTATGTGCAGAATCTTTGAAACAACACTGGGTAGCCATGTGTCTGATTCCAATGAACACAAGTGCTCCTGTATGCATGTCAACCAGCTTTAATGTTTAGAAAGAGATACATGGATGCACTTTGAAAGATTTCACTTAAGCTGCAAAACAAAAAAAGCAACATACACACTGAAGCTAACAGTAAATAATAAAATGTAAATGTGTGCAAAACTCTTTCTAATGAGAGGTGCAGCTTTTTATAAAACATATCTTTATTGACGCAAGTTGCCACTGATATGGAGGTGTGTATGATGAAACCTAAGGTCCTCACCTTTGACAGGGAGACTCCTTGGTCTGTTTGTTTTTAAATTCCTGAGTCTTTACCACAGTGTGGTGCTTTAATGACTGGTTCTTCCCAGCCTTATAGTAACCCGAAGCCTAAAGTGTAATTCATTTTTCAAGTGTGGAAGCCTGCTCCCTTCTGCCCTCCCATTCTGGGAACTTCAATTCTTACCACAGGCTGAGCTCCACCCAAATCCCAATAGCAGCCATCACATGGAGATCCCCAGATAATTTCACCATCTTTGGATGTTGACACTCTGCTCTAGTCTCTCGTTCAAACATTAAGGCGTGTTCCTTGTGTACTCTTCTAGAACATATGCTATCCAGATTCTTAGTTTCAGACAATACTATTTTTCCAGTGATCCAATTTTGTTACTAAATAACAGAGAAAAGAAAACAGCCTAGATTTGAACAACAGAATTAAGAATTCTACTGTGGGAAGGACTTCTCTGCTAGCATCAGAAATGGCACAGGGAAGCAAAGAATGTTTTGACATAAAAGAATGTTTATCACACACTATGTGAAAAAGGAGTGAGGTAACACTATATGTAAATGCAATGTTTTTGGTAAATATTCACATCCGTATGAATTTACCATATGTCTCTGTTTATCCTTCTACCACACACGGAACACATCAGTATATTAACCAGATTTATTGCCCAGAATACAGGTTTTAGAATATCTTTAATTTTTAAATTTTACTCACTGAAATTCAATTCATATTTTAAAAATGACCACAAATCCCTTTATACAAAATAAGTTTGAACATTATTAAAACTTATTTAACCTTCATGTTTATCCATAAGTTGCATGTTTATAGTTGTGTATATTCATAGGGCACAGTTTTTTCCAGTTTTATCCCAACTTGTCACAGATGGCAGAATTTCTTTTTTTAATGCTGAATAGTCATTGTGCATTTATACTACATTTTCTTTGTCCATTTATCAGTTCATAGTCACTCAGGGTGATTTTATTACTTGGCTATTGCAAATACAGTTTCTATAACAATGGGAATACAGCATCTTTTTGACATATGGATTTTCTGTCTCTGGGGTGGCATACTATCCAGGAGTGGAATTATTAGATGACATATAGGTTCTATTTTTAATTTGTTGACCACTCTCCACACAGTTTTCAATAATGGTTATATTAATTTACATACCCAACCACATACAGTGAATCTCGATGATAACAGTCATTTGATTGTTGCAATTTGCCATTATTATATGAATTTCAATATTTTTAATGATCAATAATGTCAGGCATTTTTCCTATGTATCAACTGGCCAATTATATATCTTCTTTCTGAAGATGCCTATCCAGACCCCTTCTTTACTTTTTCATTTGGTCTGTTTTCCTCTCTATATCTCAGCATCCGAATTTCTTATCTCTTCTGGATATCAGCATATATTGAAAATATGTGTTGCAAATGTTTTCTCCAAGTCCACAGGCATCCTCTGTACCCTGTTAATTGTTTCTTTTGCTGCTCAGCATTTCAGTTTGCTTAGTTGTGCTTTTGTTGACTGTACTTTTAGGGACAAATTGGAATCTTTGTCAAAATAATGTCATGTACTTTTCAACCTATGCTGTTCACTAGTAGTTTAAAATCTTCTGTTGCTACTTGTAAGTGTGTAATTCAGTTTGAATTGGCTTTTGTTGTGGTGTGAGATAAGTATTCATTTATAGACATCCACATCTTTATTTCCCTAGCATTATTTGCTAAAGGAACTCTCCTTTCCCTATTGCATATTCTTGGTGCCTTTCTTCAAATTCAGCTGACCAGAGAGGGAAGATAACGCCACCACAGTAGGGAGGCACCCCAACTCGCTCCAACTGAATAGCATGCTGGGAACTCCAGCATCCAACACCCCATCAAGAACCCAGCAAACCCAGCAGCCAGAAGCAACAGAGAAATGCAGTAAATGAAAAAGTAGAAAAAGGAAGAGCCTATAACCTGCACGGAGGCGGAAAATCTCTGGGGTACCGTCCCCCCACCCACCGACCCTGGCCCGAACAGGGCCAGGCTAGGAAAGGGACCCGGCGCCAACAAACCTACTGCCAAAAAGTCACTCCAGGAGCACAGAGTCCGAACAGCAAGAGCTCCACGGACCCCAGACAGAGTGCAGACCACTGAGACAGATGGCAGCAGCGAAGGACCAGAGGTGCGAGGACCGAACAACTGGGATCAGATGTAAGCAGCAAGGGAACCCGAGGTGCAGATGGGGAGAGCCGGGGCCACCACCACCAAACGACCAATCACTATACCCCAGCACCACAGCCCCGAAAAATCCACAGTAGCGCGGACACACACTCAATCCAGGACCAGTAAGTTCCCCATTACCCCCCCTCCAAAATGAGAGACCAGCTCTAGCAGAGACCCAAATCCTACAAAGAAGCTAGAGCTCCCTCCCTCCCCTCCCCACCCTGAGGGAATTAAGCAGCTCCATAGCTGGCGGCCCTAAGACCTCTGGGAGGATGCGGGAACTACCAGAGGCAGAGGAGCACCAAGGCATCCCCCCCACCAAAGCCCCAGCAGAGCCTCCTGAACCTGGCCGCACCTGCCCTGCCCCCTCCCCAGCAGGGGCCCGGGGGACTGGTAGGCTTTGGAAGCCCCAGGCACGCTGGTGAGCAACACCAGCACAGCAGGGTCACCAGGGCCCGAAAAAACGTCCCGCCCACAGCGGAGGCACAGAGAGTCTGCAGGCACCAACCCGCGCCCGGACACTTGATCCTGCAGGGGCCCACGCATACCATCTCCCCACAACAAATTCGTGAGAGGACACAAGCACCCTCCAACAACTTCAGCAACTCATCCCAAAAGGAAGCACTAGAGTGCACACGCACGCGCCCCTGGAGGGCAAGCATGGGCCAGCATGCTAGCCCCCCAGCAGGAGGACCTCTTGCCCAAACCCCCGCGGGAGCACACAAGTGGGCACAAGTGACGGTGACCACCTCAGCAACAATGGAGAGGGTCATGCTCACCCATTGGGCAGTAAGGTTCAACAGCCAAACTCAAACCCAGAGCCAGGACACAAACAAGTCTCCCACTGACTGACCAGTGGGAACCAGCACAAAGCCAAACCAGGGAAGCTAACCAAAGATCTCCAGATGCGCAAATCACAAAGAAATATAACAAATTTCATCAAAGGGCAAGCCAACTCGCCAGCTCCAAAAAGCGTCACAACTGAAGAGGAGATGGAGAATAAAAAAAAAAAAAAAAAACTGAGGCTATGTTAGCAGAAATTATGGAAAGCCTCAGCAACGAAATCAGAAAACAATTCCAGGAGTTTAGAGTGGAAGTCTCAAAGGACATCCAGGAAGCCAAGAAAGAAATGGAAGCAAAAATGGATACAGTGCAAACCTCCGTTAAAGAAGACCTTAAAATCAATCCTGAGAAGTGAAATGCATGAAAAAATAGATTTAAAATACAACTCTTTTTTTTTTTTTGGCCAGTCCTGGGCCTTGGAATCAGGGCCTGAGCACTGTCCCTGGCTTCTTCCCACTCAAGGCTAGCACTCTGCCACTTGAGCCACAGCGCCGCTTCTGGCCGTTTTCTGTATATGTGGTGCTGGGGAATCGAACCTAGGGCCTCGTGTATCCGAGGCAGGCACTCTTGCCACTAGGCTATATCCCCAGCCCAAAATACAACTCTTTAAAGGAAGAAATTTCCATGATCAGAGCTGATCTGGCAACCATAAATAGCTCTCTGACATCAATAAACTCCGCACTTGAATACACAGTACAAAGAATTGACCATATTGAAGCCAGAATCTCTCTCGGATGATGATGCAGCCGATGAGATCCAGAAAATTACCACAAACGGTAAAGCTCCAGGGCAGACTAATCCAAGAGCTAGTGGACAAAGACAAGAGATATAATCTGTGCATAATTGGAATAGAAGAAGGAGCCAAATACCAGAGTGGAGGGCTTCAACATATTTTCAATAAAGTAATTGCAGAAAACTCCCCCAGTCTCACAAGGGACCCCATCCAGGTAACCGAAGCCTATAGGACACCTGGCAGACCAGATCCTAGAAAAGCCATGCCAAGGCACATAATATTCAAGACTTCAGATCTCAAGAATAAAGACCAAATTTTGAATGCAGCTAAAGTGAAGAAAGAAATGTATTACAATAGGAAGAGGATCTGAATAACAGAAGACCTCTCCACACAAACCTACCACATGCGAAGAGAATGGAAGAACACCATCCAAGTCCTACAGGCCAACCACTGCCAACCTAGAATAAAATATCCAGCAAAACTGGAGTTCATATTCAAGGGGAAAACCAGATCTTTCCATAGCAAAGAGGATCTAAAGGAGTATGTGAATAAAAAACCAGCCTTACAGAGAATGCTAAGAGGGGAATCCCACCCAACAGAAATTGTACAGGACACACAGACAGAAAGAGAAAGAAACTACAATAGCCAGAGCCCAACAGAAAGAGCAGCTCACTAAAGACAAGAAAGAAAAAAAAAAGAGGAAAAACAGCCCAATAAAAAAATGGAAGGAGAAAAAACACTCTTACCCTTGATCTCTTTGAATATAAACGGTATAAACTCTCTGATAAAGAGGAGCAGACTGGCAGAACGGATCCGCAAACAAAAAGTTGCCATCTGTTGTCTACAAGAGACCCATCTTACAGCAACGGATTAAAACAGGCTCCGAATGAAAGGATGGAGCAAGATCTTCCAAGCAAATGCACCTACCAAAACAGCAGGAGTAGCCACCCTGATCTCAGACAAGCTGGAATTCCATTAAAATAACTCAAAAAGACAAAGAAGGTCACTACATTTTAATACAAGGAAAAATCCAGAATCAAGACACCACGGTGATAAATGTATACTCACCGAACAAAAGAGGCCCTACATATGTCAAGCAAATTCTCACAGAACTACATAACAAGATAGACCCAAACACAATCATAGTAGGGGACATAGTATAGATCTGACTGATCTATACTGAATCTTCTACCCTACAGAGACCCAATACACCTTCTTCTCAGCAGCCCATGGATCATACTCCAAAATAGACCATGTCATAGCCCACACAAAGAACCTCAGCAAATACAAAAGTACTGAGGTCATCCCATGTATTATATCTGACCACAGTGGATTAAAGGTAATCCTCAATAACAACGGTTACCACAGAGGCTATACACATTCTTGGAGGCTAAACCCCACACTGTTATCCAATACTTGGGCCACAGACCAAATTAAAGATGAAATTAACAAATTCATAAGCCACAATGACAATGAAAATACAACACAAAGAAACCTATGGGACACAGCTAAGGCAGTACGGAGGGGCAAGATCATTGCCCTCAGCACTCACATTAAAAGAATGGAAACAGAAGCTCTGCAGTTTGATGCAGTCCCATTTGTCCAACCTTTCTTTGATTTGTAGCCTTTCTGGGTCTTTGTTCAGGAAGTTCCGTCCTGTGCCAAGGAGCCCAAGTGTTTCTCCTACTTCTTCAGGGTGTCTGTTTTGATTTCGAGGTCTTTAATCCATTTGGAATTGATTTTGGTGCAGGGTGATATATAAGGATCTAGTTTTAGTTTGTTGCATGTGTTGAGCCTGTTTTTCCAGCACAATTTGTTAAAGAGGCTATCTTTCTTCCAAACTATTGTCTTAGCCTCTTTATCAAAGATTAAGTAGGCGTAGTTCTGTGGGTTCATTCCCGGGTCTTCAATTCTGTTCCATTGGTCTTCAGGCCTGTTCCGGTGCCAATACCAAGCTGTTTTTATTACTATAGCTTTATAAAACAGCTTGAAGTTGGGTATTGTAATTCCTCCAGCACTGTTCTTTCTGCTTAGGATTGTTTTTGCTATTCTAGGTCTTTTATTATTCCATATGAATTTCTGGATTGCTTCCTCTATTTCATCAAAAAATGGTGTTGGATATTAATGGGTATTGCATTGAATTTGTAGATAGCCTTTGGCAATATTGCCATTTTGATTATATTAATCCTCCCAATCCAGGAGCATGGGAGGTTTTTCCATTTCCTTAGTTCTGCCTTAATTTCATTTTTCAAGGTTTTAAAGTTCTCCTCAAAGAGGTCTTTCACTTCTTTGGTTAAGGTTATTCCTAGGGATTTTATGTTTTTGGAGGCTATTGCAAAGGGGGTTGCTTTCCTGATATCAGCCTCGGTCTTCGGGTCGTTAGCAAACAGACAGGCCATTGATTTTTGAATGTTTATTTTATATCCTGCAACTTTGCCAAAGTTTTGGATCAGCTCTAGTAGCTTGGGGGTAGAGTCTATGGTATTCTTTAGGTATAGGATCATGTCATCTGCGAAGAGAGAGAGTTTAACTTCATCTTTACCTACTTGGATCCCCTTTATATTTTCTTCTTCCCTGATTGCTCTGGCTAGGAATTCAAGTACTATGTTGAAGAGCATAGCTTGCAAGATAAACAGAAAGCCCACAGACTGGGGAGAAGATCTTTACCGGCCATTCAACGGACAAAGGCCTCATATCTAAAATATATGCAGAACTAAAAAAATTACTTTCCTCCAAAACAAAACTGCAAAGAACTAATAGCCCACTCATCAAGTGGGCTAAAGACCTACAAAGAGACTTCTCTGATGAGGAAATGAGAATGGCCAAGAGACATATGAAAACGTGCTCTACATCACTGGCCATAAAGGAAATGCAAAACAAAACAACATTGAGATTCCATCTCACCCCAGTAAGAATGTCATATATCAAGAAAACTAACAATAACAGTTGTTGGAGGGGATGTGGCCAAAAGGGAACCCTACTTGATTGTTGGTGGGAATGTAAACTGGTTCAGCCACTCTGGCAAGCAGTATGGAGATTCCTCAGAAGGCTAAATGTAGAACTCCCCTATGACCCAGCAACCCCACTTTGGGGTATTTATCCAAAAAACTACAAACAAAATCACAGTAAAGCCACGAGCACAACAATGTTCATCACAGCGCAATTTGTCATAGCGAGAATCTGGAACCAACCCAGATGCCCCTCTGTAGACGAATGGATCAGGAAAATGTGGTACATATACACAATGAAATTTTATGCCTCTGTTGGCGTTTTGTGCCCCTCCCGGCTCGGACTCTTCCTTCTTTCTTTCCACCCTCCTTTCGTCCTCTCCCCTAACCCCCTGGCCTACAGGTAAGATAAAGTGGAACGTGGGGGTCACTCCGACCTGACGCGCACGGGACCCGCAGTAGATGTGTGACCGCCTGCAACGTACACATGCAACGGGGCCAGCTTCTTAGAGCGAACTGACTTTATTGAGAGAAGGACAAGGGGAGATGATTTCGAGGGAAGGGGGTTGGCCAGGATTCCGATAGGCTAAGAGCTGTCACCTGACCCCCAAGGGCTAACGTCACTCTGAGCGCGCCAAGCCAGGGCGGGGTTGGTAGGCGCCGGGCTGGCTGGCATGGGGTTGGTCCAACCGGTTTCTCTGGATTCCAATCCAGAGAAGGTAGCAGGGCCGCATTCCCCAGGGCTGGGGGAGGGGCATCAAGCCCCTTCCATCAAGGGGAAAATGGATCCCAACATGCCTCTATCAGAAAGAATGACATTGCCCCATTTGTAAGGAAATGGAAGGACTTGGAAAAAATTATACTAAGTGAAGTGAGCCAGACCCAAAGAAACATGGACTCTATGGTCTCCCTCATTGGGAATAATTAGCACAGGTTTAGGCAAGTCACAGCAGAGGATCACAAGAGCCCAATAGCTATACCCTTATGATCACATAAGATGATGCTAAGTGAAATGAACTCCATTTTATGGAAATGATTGTTATATCAGAGTTGTAACTACTTTCAACATCCCATGTGTATCTGTAGTTTCTACTATTGATGATGTTCGTGTATCACCTTCTTGTGATTGTATCTACACTATTTCTGTAATCTTATCTGAGTGTATGGGAAACAGTGTGTACTGGTATTAGAATTAAGAAATTCAAAGGGAATACCAAAATTGAGAGACAAAAGGGTAAAATAAGAGAAACAACAACAAAAACAATACTTGCAAAACTGTTTGGTATAAGTGAACTGAACACCTAAGGGGGGGAAAGGGGGAGGGGGGAGGGGGGTATGAGGGACAAGGTAACAAACAGTACAAGAAATGTATCCAATGCCTAACGTATGAAACTGTAACCTCTCTGTACATCAGTTTTATAATAAAAACTTAAAAAAAAAAAAAAGAATGGAAACAGAGAAGGTGAATAACCTCACGATGAAACTAAAACAACTGGAGAAACAAGAAATGATTGAATCTAAAATGACTAGGAGAGGAGTGATCACAAAGATTAAAGAAGAGATAAATCTGATTGAAAATAGAAAGACCATTCAACAAATAAATAAGACTAAAAGCTGGTTCTTTGAGAAAATAAATAAAATTGACAGACGCCTCACAAGAATTATATAAAAAAAAGAGAAGAGACTCATATACATAAAATCAGGGACTACACTGGAAAAATAACAAGTACACATGATATTCAAACAATCATAAGGAACTATTTCCAGAACCTCTACTCACTATAAAACAATAATTTTACAGAAATGGATCAATTCTTAGAGAAGTATAAACTGCCCAAACTGAACCAAGAAGAAATAAATCAACTGAATAAACCAATAACTTACAGCGAGATACAGGGGGCAATCAAGAACCTCCCAACAAAGCAAAGCCCAGGCCCAGATTGATTCACCAACGAATTCTACAAAACCTTTAGTGAGGAGCTAATACCAATACTCCTCCAACTCTTCCGTGAAATAGAAACAGAGGGAGAAATCCCAAACTCATTCTGTGAAGCTAATATCATACTCATTCCCAAACCAGGCAAAGACCCAACAAAAAAAGAGAACTAGAGATCAATATCACTAATGAACACAGATGCAAAGCTCCTCAATAAAATATTAGCTAACAGGATCCAGAAACTGATCAAGAAAATTATACATTATGATCAAGTAGGCTTCTTCCCACAGTCACACGGATGGTTCAACATCCGTAAATTAATCACTGTAATTCACCACATAAACAGAACTAAAATCAAGAATCACATTGTTATCTCAGTCGATGCCCAATAAGCCTTTGACAAAATATAACATCCATACTTATTAAAAGCTCTGGAGAGAACAGGAATAGATGGAACATTCCTCAAAACAATAAAAGCCATATACAACAGACTAACTGCTAACATCATATTAAATCGAGAGAAACTTAAATCATTCCCCCTAAACTCAGGAAAAAGACAAGGATGCCCACTCTCCCCACTTCTTTTCAACAAAGTGCTGGAATCCCTAGCCATAGCAATAAGGCAAGAGGAGGACATCAAAGAGATCCACATCGGCAAGGAAGAAATCAAGTTATCCCTATTCGCAGACGACATGATCTTATATCTGAAGGACCCAAAAAACTCAGTACCCAAACTCCTACACCTAATAAACCATTTTGGCAAAGTAGCAGGATACAAAATCAATCCACAAAAGTCAGCAGCTTTTCTGTACACCAGCAATGTACAAGCACAAAAGAAAATTATGGAAACAATTCCATTTACAGTAGCCAAAAATAAATAAATAAATAAAGTACCTAGGGATCAACCTAACCAAGGATGTATGGACCTATTTAATGAGAATTATAAAAACCTAATAAGGGAAATCAAAGAAGACACAAGGACATGGAAAGACCTCCCATGCTCATGGGTAGGCAGAATCAATATAGTGAAAATGGCCATATTGCCCAAATTGTTATATAAATTCAATGTAATCCTTATCAAATCCCAGTTACATTCTTCACTGAAATAGAGAGAGCAATCCATAAATTCATATGGAACAGCAAAAGACCTAGAATAAGCAAAGCAATTCTAGGCAAAAAAAGCAGTGCAGGAGGTATCACAATACCAGACTTCAAGCTCTACTATAGGGCCATCATAACAAAAACAGCCTGGTATTGGCATAAAAACAGACCGGAAGACCAACGGATTATAATTGAAGATCCAGAAATAAAACCGCACTCTTACAGTCAGCTGATATTCGACAGAGGAGCTAAAGACATACAATGGAATAAACATAGCCTCTTCAACTACTGGTGCTGGGAAAACTGGGCAGCCATATGCAGAAAACTCAAAGTAGACCCTACCCTATCTTCATGCACCAAGATCAACTCAAAATGGATCAAGGACCTCAATATCAGACCTGAATCCGTGAAACTACTGAAGGACAGAGTAGGAAATTCTCTAGAACTTATAGGCACAGGAAGGAACTTCTTCAATTTAGTCCCAGGGGTACAACAAATAGGGGAAAGACTTGACAAATGGGACTACTACAAATTAAAAAGTTTCTGCACAGCTAAGGACATAGCTACCAAACTAGAAAGACAGCCAACGATATGGGAAAGGATCTTTACCAGCACAGCAACAGACAAAGGCCTAATATCTGTCATCTACAGAGAACTCAAAAAACTAAGCCCCCCCCACCCACAAGCCCTGTAAACCAATTATGAAATGGGCAAAGGTGCTAAAGAGAGACTTCACAAGAGAAGAGATAAAAATGGCAAAGAAACATATGAGGAAATGTTCAACATCCCTGGTAGTAAAGGAAATGCAAATAAAAACACCCCCGACATACCATCTCACCCCAGTTAGAATGGCCTATACTCTGAACTCAGGCAACAACAAATGCTGGAGGGGGGGGGGGCAGGGAAAGAGGAACTCTTCCCCATTGTTGGTGGGAGTGCAAATTAGTACAACCACTTTGGAGAACAGTATGGAGGTTTCTCAAAAAACTCAATATAGACCTACCCTATGACCCAGCCATACCTCTCCTAGGCATCTATCCTGAACAGCAGGTCCCAAGATATCAAAAAGACATTTGTACTTCCATGTTTATCGCTGCACAATTCACAATATCTAAGATATGAAATCAACCCAGATGCCCCTCCACAGATGAATATATCCAAAAAAAAGTGGTACCTATACACAAGGGAATACTACATAGCGATTAGGAATGGTGAAATATTGTTATTCGCAGGGAAATGGTCAGAACTTGAACAAATAATGTTGAGCGAGACAAGTCTAGAACACACAAAACAAAGGGGCATGATCTCCCTGATATATGACTGTTAAGATGGGGTGATGGAGAGACACTAGAGACCAGGTCTGTGAAACCAAAAACTGCTTGTCAAATGGTATTTCCCACAGGATTGGGTCAGCGACCTAACATTATGTAACTAAAACCAAACAACTCCTCAACATATAAAGGTCAAAAATTGACCTCTCAGTGGAATACAATAGCTCAAAAGCTATGTATGTACGTTCATATAAGACTACTGTCGACATATTGTCTAATGTGGACATTACATTTAAAGCCCTAGGCGAATTTTCTTTGGCGTAGGCCACGTGGCTACTGTATATGTTCTTGGTACATTGTATATTGTATATATGTCTACCTGACCTAGGGAAGGGAAAGAAAAACAGGGTGTAAGATATCACAAGTAATGTACACACTGCCCTACTGTTTAACTGTACCCTTTTTGCACAACACCTTGTCAAAAATTTTTGTTTAATTAATAAATAAATTACAAAAAAATCAGCTGACCATATGCATTTTATTTGGGGATCTTTTTTCTATTTCATAGTCAGTGTGCTGAATGTTTTGTCAGTATCATTTCTGAAACAATTTATGAAAATATACACTATTCCAAAATTCATAACATTCAAGTTAAAC
Source organism: Perognathus longimembris pacificus (assembly GCF_023159225.1). Lineage (NCBI taxonomy): Eukaryota > Metazoa > Chordata > Mammalia > Rodentia > Heteromyidae > Perognathus > Perognathus longimembris. The sequence goes on from NC_063167.1 coordinate 79,408,789, forward strand.
AACCTATTTATTATACTATAGACTAATCAGCCTTTTAAGTTACGTTATTATTCTTCAAAGTTAACAAGATGTAAAAGCAGAACAATCAAAGAGATAGTTTTCTTTAAAGTTTTCATTTAATAAACAAAAAAAAAAAATCTCTAAAGCCAAAAGAGGTGTCTGTAAAGTAATTGCAAAGTCAAGCATACACACACACACACACACACACACACACACACACACACACACACAGTATTATTGGATGTTATTTATATACCCCTCAGAAATAAGATGTATTCATAATTTCTTCTCAATCACTTTGGTTGCTCAATATATATGATTAAATAAACCCCTAATGATAGAGAGCCAATGGATGGAACTGTAGCTTACAAGGACTTCCGTTCACAATAAAGGATAATGGAGGTTAAAATAATCAAGAACTGAGATAACAATAGTAAAATTGGAGGTACAGAGAAAGATAGATATCCAATTTTTATAGTATAAAGTTAAGCAATAATGATTCTTTTTTTCTAAATAATTACTTATTTATTGTCAAAGTGATATACAGAGGGGTTACAGTTTCATACGTAAGGCAGTGGGTACATTTCTAGTACAATTTGTTACCTTCTCCCTCATTTCCCCCCTCCTCTTTCCCCCTCCTGACCTTGAGTTGTTCAGTTGGTTTACACCAAATTGTTTTGTAAGTATTGCTTTTGGAGTCGTTTGTCTTTTTATCCTTTGTCTCTCAATTTTGATATTCCCTTTCCCTTCCCTAGTTCTATTGCCAGTATATACAGTATCCAGGGTACTCAGATGAGATAGAGTGATAGCGCAGGGACAACCACAGGAAGGGGATACAAGAGGATCATCAACAACAACAGAAAAAGCTATGGTTTCACATGGCATGCTATATCACTGTTGTAATTACTTTCAACATGCCATGTAAAACAGGAATTACAATTCTTTTTCAGATACCCATGAGTCACTGCAATTGAAAAAATAAAACTATCTCAAAAGATGATCTTTTCTCTTAAGCTTGATTTTCCACTTCAAATTTTTGGAAGAACAGTAAAGATTTTAGTTGCTTTGAGTACAATTTCTAAAAGTTAACTCCATGATTCCAATTCTGAGAGTTCTCAAATTTATATAGGTGACTTTAAGTTTCTCACATGGAATTTCCATCTACAAATTTCTTCACCATTCTTATCTACCTACAGACTTAAAACTCAAATTCTTTAGTATTATACAAACTGCAATCTTGATATGGACCCACTGCCCATATCTTTTGCTCCATTTTTGTTGAACTGCTTGTGACTTCCCAAGCATAACATCATTGATTTAATTATTCAGTTCAATGTGTGTGTGTGTGTGTGTGTGTGTGTGTGTGTGTGTGCTTGTGTGTGTTTGGCCAGAAACAATGTTTTCTGCTAGATTGTAATGCTTAAAAACATTCCAATTAAGCCTTCAAGAGCCATTCCAGCTGTCACCTCCAATAGAAAATTACTCTTCTTTCCCAAATAAAGTTGTTTTCTAATCACAATCTGTACTTGTTTGCTTTCAAATATATGTCTCCTTCTTAATTTAATTTTAGCACCTACAATAAGGCCTTGGCAGAAAGATGGTCAAAATATTTATTGCATGTTGACCTTGAGTACTTAGCATCTTTTCCTTGGATCAGTTTTCACTAAAGTGATCACTATACACATATATAGTGATAATTAACTTCATTTCAGATATACAAGAGTATATTACACCATAATTATGTATATGAAAAATACATACAAATAGTATTACATCATCCCAACATTAAACCTCTCCAAAGAGCCATCTAGTGGGAATGGTAAGTAACTGTTCTGTGTTATTAAATCAGTACTATGTAAAATATATGCCATTATATAGCTTAGTTATGATAGATGGTGGGGAATTTCATTGCTGTGACCCCACCAGAGTTGATAATATACAGCAAGTAATCACACCCACTCTATCACTCTTCCTTTCCCAGTTTTCCTTTCCCAAAATAATTTCAACAGGTTCCGTGGTCTTATTTTCATAATAGAAAAAGAGTCTACTTCAATGTATCATTGTTAGTCCAATCACCACACCCCCCCCAACCCCGCCAATGGTTGGTATTTTATCAGTTCAGTGCCTTAGCTTTTTAGATACTCAAAACGTGAACAGTTTTCAAAATTCTTAGCTTTTTAGATACTCAAAACGTGAACAGTTTTCAAATATCCTATAGATGAATTACGTTTGAATCTCTTGGGAGTGGGACTGTAACAGTAGTACACTTACAAATTTTTCCAAGGGACTGCATTATGTATTCATGGCTGAGAATCACTGCTTTGGTCATATACGTGCTCTTCTCATTTTCTAACTGAGATGCATGTGTAGATGTTATTGTATTAGGTGTCTACCTTATTCAACTAAGTGACTACTGAGGGTCTATCCAAGCTGGATAAATACCCTACAAGGTACTTTCAATGTGTTCCAATCTGCTGATAGAGTCTCATTTTTACAGGCACCAAGATATTGTCTAAATGTGAAAGCCTACTGACAAAATAGGACACTTAAATTATCCTTGAGATTAATAAGATACATGCGTAGGCCCAAGAGATACTTATGTAGATCTAGTGGCAGGTATTTGGTATTTATTCTCTCTTTGTAAATCAGTCTTCAAAGCAGGCAATTTTCTCCTACTAATTATGAGGCAAATGAAGTTCAAAGAGAGTAAACAGCTTCCTGCTGTGGGCAAAGGTGAGCAGCTACGTGGTACTGCAAGACCTTTTCCATGCTTATTCTTTCTATATTGTATCCAACATCCAGACCTCTATCTTACATAAACAGTATTCCTGAAGTACTAATGTCCTAAACATCGAACTTTAATCTTCTGACTTGATGGCTAGATCAAACACAAACACACGGAAGAATCATATCAAAAGCAGAATGATAATCCCAATGGCTTTGAAAATGGAAGTAACTGTTAATAGTATCCTAAACTAAAATGACTGCTTGTGTTACCATTAAGTTGTTCCTTACTACTCCCATCTTCTAGTATGTTTGGTTAGCTCACAAAATTTTAGCTAAAACATTTGCATACATAATGATTGTGATGTTGTAGAAAGTAACTCACATTTTAAGTATGTTTTCACATTGTATTTCCCCTAATTTGCTTGGAAAGACTGATATATTTTTAAGTAAAAAAATTACTACTATAAGCAAGACAATCAGTGGTGTTATATTTGATTGAAGAGAAAATATTGACCACTCCATATCCCATCCAATCTAAAAATCATCAAATGGTTCTTACTTGGGCTGGGAATATGGCCTAGTGGCAAGAGAGCTCGCCTCGTATACATGAAGCCCTGGGTTCGATTCTCCAGCACCACATATATGAAAAATGGCCAGAAGTGGCGTTGTGGCTCAAGTGGCAGAGTGCGAGCCTTGAGCAAAAAGAAGCCAGGGACAGTGCTCAGGCCCTGAGTCCAAGCCCCAGGACTGGCAAAAAAAAAAAAAAAAAAAATTGGTTCTTACTTATTCATTTCATTTAAATTTCATTATGATATAACCAGAACAAACTCTGTCTTGGGGATAGCTGCTCTAGAAGCATACATTGTGAAATTATTTTAAAGCAAATAATAAATAACACTGTGCTGCTACTTATAGCTAGATTAATTCACACACAAGGATTAATGCATTAATTAATTCCAGCTCAGTTACTTCACCCTCTGAAGAAATACTCAACTAGGGGAGAAAACTTACAAAGTAGAAATTAATTTGGATTAGCTGCTTCCATGAAGGAAAGACCTAGGCCTAGCAATCACAATTATAAAATCAGATCTCATTTTTCTGTTTTGAAAAATCATTACTAGTAAGAAAAATTTTTGAAAAAATTAGATGACATAGAAAATATTCTAGCAAGTAATGGACCTCATTTTACACATTTCTTTAAAATGACAATTGTCACCTGAACTTAGAAAAAGGGTAGGAAATTAAATGGCATTAATGTAAGCCAATGCAGTCTTTCTCCATCTAAACTCTACCTCAAAATCCAACTATCAGCTGATTAGTAACCTCAAGTAGTATCATATAAAATCTCATGTCTTTGACAAAAATATGCTATTGTAAATTGTATAGTTTATTTCATTTCCTTTTGAGATAGTTTTCTGAGAAAAATAGTTTTCATGTTTATCTGATGTTTCTACTTTATTATTTTTATTAGTATGTGTGTGAAAGAGAAAATAGCCATTTATTCTCAAAATAATTATTGATAAGAATTATGTACTGCTTCAATTTTACTAATTGTTTTTATTCTTCTTTTCTGTTCTCTTTTTTCCTATTTACAATTTTTATTATCTTTTTATTTTATTTATTTCTTTATTTTCAAAGTGATGTACAGAGGGCTTACAGTTTCATATGTAAGACAGTGAGTACATTTCTTATCCAATTTGTTACCTCTGCCCTCATCCTCCTCCCCGCCTGTCCCCCTCCCAATTTCTCCCCCCCCCCATGAGTTGTCCAATTGGTATACAACATATAGTTTTGTAAGTATTGCTGTTACAGTGGTTTGTCTTTTATCCTTTGTCTATCCATTTTGATATTCCTCTACCCTTCCCTAGTTCCAAAACACGTATATACAATATCTAAGGTACCAAAATCAGTTACAGTGACATCAGGGGTAAAACGATGGGGAAGAAAGACAAAGAAAAAAGGGCATAATTTCACATGGTATGTTGAAAATAACAACACTCATAAACCACGTATTTCCATAACTTGGAGTTCATTTCGCTTAGAATCATCTCATGTGTTCATATGGACCTAGCTATTGAGCTATTGTGATCTTCTGCTAGGATTATCCTGGACGTATACTAATTATTCCCGATGATGGAAACCACAGTCTAGGATTCTTTGGGTCTGACTTACTTCACTTAGTATGATTTTTTTCCAAGTCCTTCCATTTCCTTATGAATGGGACAATGTCATTCTGATAGAGGCATAAAATTCCATCACTCTCTTTTCCTCCTGTTGGTTCATTGTGTTTAAAAGTTTTTTTTTTTCTTTACATTGATATCCTTTGATGGCTTAGATATATTTTATTATTGTAACTACTGGTTTCTAATTTTTGGTTAGCATAACGCTTGCATGAACATTTATACAATAGTCTATTTTCAGCTATTACTAAATTTTAGTGATATACAGAAGATACATGTGTACTTTCCTCTGTGTACACTATGCTACTGATATCAAGGTTATTTATCTTGTAGCTTCATTGTTTTGTGCTTTTATTTATACATTTTTTTCTTTCAACTCTTTCAGTAGGGCTAAAGGAGATCAGACACTGCCATAATAATACAATATTCTGTTTCCTATAGATTTATCTTTTCAAGTGAGATTTATGTTTTCTATAGTTGTGTGCTCTTATTCAGTGTTAATGTTTCAATGTCTAGAAGTCTTTCTGTACCTTTCTTCATACATATGTAATGGTGAGGAACTCCTTCAATTTATTTTTTTGCCAGTCCTGGGCCTTGGACTTGGGGCCTGAGCACTGTCCCAGGCTTCTTTTTGTTCAAGGCTAGCACTCTACCATTTGAGCCACAGCACCACTTCCAGCTTTTTCTGTAAATGTGGTGCTCAGGAATCAAACCGATGGTTTCATGTGTGCTAGGCAAGCACTCTACCAGTACTCCACATTCCCAGCACCCTCTACTTTTTTTCTGTAAATGTTTTTATCTCATCTTTACTCATGGAAAGTAATTTTTCCATGTATAATTTCTTGGCTGACAGATTTTCTTTGTAAATATTGTAAATGTACCTTCTCAGACTTTACTGACTGGCCTGCAAAGCTTCTCTGGCAAATTGTGGACATAGTCTTTTTAGAGTGCTGTTTATATAAGTCACTTCTGTTTTTTTCAAAATTCTCCACTTGTTTCTGACTTTTATTAAGTTAATTACAGTTTATCAATATGTCAGTATAAATTCTTAGGACGTAACTCTACTTAGAGACTACTGGATTCCATTAATCTGTATGTATATTTTCCTCCTCAAACTTAGAAAGTTTCTGGTTCTTCTTCTCTCTTCCTCCTCCTCCTCCTCTTTTTCTTTATATTCTTCTTCTTCTTAATCTTCCTCCTCCTCCTCCTTCTTTCTTCTTCTCGGGTGTGGGGCCTGAACTTAGGGCTTGGGCGCTGTCCTTGAGCTCTTTCTCTGGAGGCTAGTGTACTACCACTTTGAGCCACAGCCACACTTCTGGTTTTCTGGTAGTTAATTGGAGATAAAAGTCTCCTGGACTTTCCTGCCTGGGCTGGCTTCAAACATTGATGATCAGATGTCAGCTTCTTGAAGAGTTGGGATAAAAGGCATGAGCCACTGGTGGCCAGCACTATTATTCTTTTTTTTCTAAATAATTACTTATTTATTGTCAAAGTGATATACAGAAGGGTTACAGTTTCATACATAAGGCAGTGGGTACAATTCTTGTACAATATGTTACCTCCTCCCTCATTTTTCCCCCTCCTCCCTCCTCTTTTCCCTCTCCCCGCCACGAGTTGCAGTTGGTTTACACCAAGTGGTTTTGTAAGTATTGCGTTCATTCTTTTAAAAGGACTTCCTTCTAATGTCTCTCCTCTTTGGTAATGTCCATAATGGGATCCATTATTTATTTTACTTGATGACATTAAGTCCTGAAGATCTTCAGTCCTCTTCTTCTTCGTTTTTTTTTTTTTTCTAATCTGACAGGATTATTTCACATAATAGATCTTTGGATTCACAAATTCTGTCTCCTGATTAAATGAATCTATCTTGGTTCTGTTTTCTGCATTTGTATATTAGACATTGTAATACTCATTTCTAAGACTTTTGATAATTACAACAATGGCTTGAACTCAGGGCCTGAACTTCTCATTTCACATTTTCATTCATGACTAGTCCTCAACCACTTGAGCCACCTCTCTACTTGCAACAAGTACTTCTAATACTTTGATGAATTTTCCCATTTGTGCATGTACAATCATCATCATCATCATCATCATCGCACTTAGTTGTGTATTGGTGTGTGCTTTGGTAGGTCAATGGTTTTCCTTAAGAAGGTCAATCTTTGCTTCTGATGGGTTTTCTTTTTTGATCAAATAGTTTTCTTCATTTCTTTAGGGTCAGTTACTGCATATTTGTTAGTTTCTCTAAGTGCCCTCATGTTCTCCTGATTCTTTATCATCCTGGTGTTTATAGTACACATTTAAGAAAGGGGCTACCTTCTATAACAGTTACACGTGGAAAGGTCTTTAACAATCAGCAGGCCTAGAATTCAGATTAGACCAATTTGCAGTGCCTTGGGGTTAGGCCAATTCCTAGGGTTTCTAACCATGCCAGTCTCAATAGCTACTCAGTGAGGTGGCATAGGACCACCTGAGTGGGCTTCACATTAAGAAGTGGCAGGCAGGGTAAGATTGGAAATGCTGGCTGACTCTTGCTTGGGTGGGGTTGCTAAGTGGATGCTCTGCTCAGGTGAGGACTCCAGCTTTGTTACACATGTACCTCAAGGCTCAGCTCCATTTTCTTTCTTCATTTCTTTTTTGCCATTTCTTTTTTGCTTGGACTCAGGGCCTGAGCACTGTCCCTGCTCAGCTCGATTTTCCAAAGATTTAAATCTTACAGTGTGATCATAAAAAAGGTAAGGGGAATGACCAAGAGGCTGCTGGATGTGTATTGTGTGCATGGTTCTGTCTGAATCAATCTTTGTTCAAGTGTTTTTTACCAGAAATGTAATGCAGAGACAGAAATTAGCTCAGCAATAAAGCTGGGATGGGGGAAATTTCTACTTTGGGTGGCCATAGAAATTTCTATGACAGATGGAGGAGGGCAGAAAAGTCATACACACCCCAACAATTTTTACTATATTCTATGATCCAAATGAATGGATGGTTCATCTCGTTAATTAGCAAAAAAATACAACAATATAACACTGGTTTCAATTATATTACACTGATTATAATATCACCTGTGGGTATAAAAGCACGTAGACCAAGACAGTTTCTGTTCCATGGAACCCAAATAAATAATCTGCTGAAAAAATAAAACAGTAAATAAACTAAATAGCTGTAAGTTAGGCAAACATCCTCTCAAAATAATAAAAAAACATGTTGACAAGTTTCAAAAGTGTCAGTCAAGGAGGTAACAATTGCTATATTCAGATGCAGGGGACAAAGGTAATGACACTGTTGACAGGGTGTCAATAACTCAAGTGAGAACAGCCTGATGACCAGCACACATGTCCCTGACATGGAGCGCATGTCACAGCAAGGAGTCAGCTGATCAAGGTAAGAGCTAAGGAAGGTAAATAAGTGAAACTGACATTAAAATAGGTGACAGAAATGATGCTACATATTCAGAGTTGAACAGAGAAGCTCACAGCTGTTAAGTCAGAAACACACCAGCCAATACTGGCTTTTCTGGTAAGTGATTAACCCAGTTATTATTGGAAAACAGATCTGAAATAAGCCCAGGGAAGGGTTAGATACAGGGGGAAAAATCTGTGTAATCTCTCAGAGATCACTTTAAAATAGAAATAGCAATGCCTGTAATAAAGTATGAACCAATCAAAGGAGTAAATTATGAAGCACTGTTATGGTCATTTATTATGTTTCTTCCCACAACACAAGCATAACACTACCCTAACATCCAGTACCTGATTTTTAGCAGTCTAAAGTAGTATTTACTAGCAAATTAGTATATACAATCTGTTTCTTAATGCAACATCTCTATTTCTAAAACATTAATAAAATGTATTTTAATATCCAACAATATTTTTAAAACTCTACTTATGACAGGTGTTGTACTAGCCAATCACTACTTTCCTAGTTCCCCAGAATGCCTCAGAAAGAAATTGACTGGAAATCCATTCCTACCCCCTGTGAGTAAATCAGCTGGTGTACACTAACTATAGGACATAAGAGATGCTACAAAACAAAGTAAGTAGCTTTGGAGAATAGATTGCATTAGTTACCAAAAAGAAAAAAAATCCCAATATCCACCTTCACGTGGAGACAAATTCTCTGTTGACTGACAGGGCTTACTTGTGTGCATAAATCTCCCATTGGCTAATCTGGAGCTCAACCAAAGAGAGAGAAGTAGGAGTTGGACATAGTGGTTCATACCTATAATGCCAGCTGTTCAAAGGGAAGAGAGGCAAGAAGATTGTGAATTTAAGGCTATCTAGAACCAAGGTAGCAGGGAAAGCTTATTTCCACAAAAAAGTACAAATAATATGGATGAGGGTACAGGAGAAGTGGCAAAGTTGACCCCAGCACTGCAAAAGAATAGTCTATAAGTTATTAATAAATGGACTGTAGGACTAAGAATTGAAAAGCTTGGATTATAGCCCTAACATTACAATTGCTTAAATCCAGTGCTTTGAGAAAAGCATGACATTGTCTTGCTCTTTTTGCATGTTATACGTGTCTTTATCTCTCAAGAAAGAAACTTGAACATACTTCTTAAAATGCTTTCCTGCTAATTATTTTATTTCCTCCTATCCTGAGTGAATTTTTCAGCTACTCATATTTATTCTATTAAAATCTGCACCACAGATTCCTAGCCATATATTAAGTGGTTGAACCAATTGATCTCCATGGAAAAAATATCTCAATCCAATTCAGCATTTTTCTAATTTCTAAAATAAAAAAATGATTAATCAAGATGTAAGTTTTAATATCCTATGGACACTAAACCCTAAAATTAGTCAGTACATTGTGGGTATTCACTAATTCAGATACTTTATTTTTATTTATGCAGTGTGTGTGTGTGTGTGTGTGTGTGTGTGTGTGTGTGAGAGAGAGAGAGAGAGAGAGAGAGAGAGAGAGAGAGAGAGAGAGAGAGAGAGAGAGAGAGTGTACAGGCCTGAATGCTGTCCTTAAACTTCTTTTGATTCAAGGTGAACGCTCTACTAATTGAGCCATAGGTCCAGTATTTTTTATTCACTTTTTTTGTTAGTTTAGAGTTAAGTTTCTCAAGGACTTTCCTGTTTTGGCTGCCTTGGAACTGCAACACTCAGATCTCATCCTCCTTAATACTAGGGTTAAAGGTACGAGCCACCAGCACTTAGTAGCTTCTTTATATTTAACATACATTATTTGGGATATAGAGCCATACACAAACTTAATTTTAACCTTTGTATGGATAAAGATAGTGAGGTTCATGATAATGTCTTTGCAATTTTAAAAGTTTAGTGTTTGACTATCTCTGTAATCTTATCTGAGTGTATGGGAAACAGTGTGTACTGGTATTAGAATTAGGAAATTCAAAGGGAATACCAAAATTGAGAGACAAAGGGTAAAATAAGAGAAACAACAAAAAAAGCAATACTTGCAAAACTGTTTGGTGTAAGTGAACTGAACACCTCAGGGGGGGATGGGGGGGGGTATGAGGACAAGGTAACAAACAGTACAAGAAATGTATCCAATGCCTAACGTGTGAAACTGTAACCTCTCTGTACATCAGTTTTATAATAAAAACTTAAAAAAAAAAGTTTAGTGTTTGACATCCATGTTCATTGCTGCACTAGTCACAGTACCCAAGTTATGAAAACAGCCCAGATGCTCTATAATAGATGAGGGGAGCAACAACAAAAACAGCAGTGCCTATACACAAAGGAATTTCACTCACCCATTAGAAAGAATAGTATTATGTCATTTGCAGAGAAATAGATGGGCCTACAGCAAATCATATCTAGGGAAGCCCAAACTCAGAGAGACAAACAGCACATGTTTTCTCTCACATGCAGAAGCTAGATCTAAAATATACTAGGGCATGATAAATTATACAGGACTCTAGGCAGTCACACACAAACAGTGAGACTAAAGGAGAATACTCTTAGAGGAGAAATGTAAAGGCATATTTTCTGTGAACATTTAAAATATCATTTATTAAAATGAATTCCAGAAAATGGCAACATTTTTGCTTTTATTTTGGTGTTATTGTTTGCTTTTCCTTGTCAATTTTTTGTCTTTTTTTGTAGAGGTAAGAGAATATAACAGAAATGGAGGGAGGAAGGGTGAACAAATGCAGGCATGGTGGCTCAGTAGACACTATGTGAGAAATGAACTATGCAACTCATGGGCAGAGACAGGAGGGAACTGGGAGAAAGCAAAGGAAAGAGTAACATTGTCCAAGAAAAGAAAAAGAAATGTATTCATTACCTAACTTATGAAATGGTAACCACTCTGCACAATACATTAGTAATAAAATTATAATTAATAAAATTATATTTATATTTTTAAGAAGTTTAGGGCTTGAGCTAGGAAATTCACTACTAGGATTATAATGCTCTGTCTCAGAGCCTTTAGTAAGGAAACCCCCAAAGCTATACAATATTTCTACAGGTCCCATGTCAGAATTAGAGAGTAGTTAAGACAGGACATGAAACATAGTCTAATAACTTTGAGCCTTTAATTACATCACTCAAATCAGATATTTTTTAGTGCAATCAGTTATAGCTTAAGATGTCATTTTTCCAACTCACTGAATGCCTAGAAAGATACAGTTTGACTCCAAATTTCCAGTTTGGTTAGTGTGTATTTTTATTTTCCTCCAGCAAACTAACCTAATGTTTTTTTTTTTCTTCTTGTAATTTGTTTTACTGTGATACTCTCATTAACCCAACAGAGCTCCAGGCACCAGAGCACTGCAAATTTGGCATGGGATCTAGAATATTTACAGCTCCCTTGGACTGCAATGGGTAACATTTTCAATACACCATCAAAACACACCAAAGTTAGGTTCCCTATGGCATGGGTCAGACTTTTCACATCTGATTATTTTTTTTCTACCTCTTCCAATCTTGAGTTCTCTGTGCCTGAAGTGGCAATCTATTGCTGTATTGGTAAGGAAATATTTTGCTTTTATAAAGACAATTTCATTTTAAATTACTTTCCAGGTCATATGCTGCCATGTAATAAAAGTTTGGAACCTTATACAAAGCCAATAAAAGGCATTACAATTACTTATTGGTCATGGAATTTTTCTCCCTATCACCAGCCAGATAGCTTTTCTTTGATAGCTCCATTATGTATAGGTTTCTTCCTCATTTTTTTCCCTTTCTGCAAACTACAGACACCCTCATGGAAAAAAGCAAAAACATCTCATCCATGTAACAAGAAGCTTCATCTTAATATATTGAAAATGTCTCAAGTCACTGATTACCCCACATATACCAACAAATATATATATATATATATATATATATATATTGTTCTGCAGCAAGGACCATTCTATGTCTACTTATAAACAATGGAGATACACCCCGTACATTGCCCTTACCATATGGAAATTTGACATTCTTACTCACCATTGGAAGAAATAAAACTGAGATCATATAAGTTTCCAATACTAATTCAGTCTCAAAAGAAAAATCTCAATTTCCAGTGAGACTAGACTGAAGTCACCTCAGTGGTGTGATCCTAACAAGTGGAAAACTGAGTATGAAACCACATTTAGCCATGACGTCCTTCAATATTATTTTCTTGGAGGCTATTACTATCTCCAACGAAATCCATTATGATTTAAAACTGTCTTTTTATTGATAGTCATTGTTTTGCAACCTGACAGTGACTGATGAGTCATATAAAACTTCTCTTAAAATAATTAAAGACTCTGCAATAGATCTTAAATGGAAGGAACACTTTTTAAAATAAGTCTCAAGATCTTAATCCAGCTGTAATTTCCAAAGCTTTACCTTTCCTCTCGGAAAGGGTTTGCAGAGGAAGCAGCTCTATGGATAAGACTGTTTTTTATCTGAAGCAGTAGAAGATTCAGATACTAATATGACATCAATAGTGCTTATTTTAAGGCAATATTTTTTAATTCTTTAAGTGCAAGAAGCAATTGTTGTCAGCTGTCAATCATGAAACCACAAAATAAAGTCCTTTGCCTGGCCAGGAGATTTGCAATTATACTGATGCTGGTAAACTAACCACCAAATTATAGCCTTTTCTCCTGCCTCACCCAGATTTCACAGGGGCTGCACACCCAAATAAATGCCTCGTGGCTACCCATTCATCTAACAGCTGGAAAGATGACACTTGACATTTGGAAACTTTGCTGTGAAGATTGCCGGCAGGCTTTCCCATTAGCTTCCTGGTGAGACTGTAAGGTCGAATAAGCTGCCTCAAAACCTGCAAAGGGTAACGGAAATACTCTAATATTAAGCCGGTGCAATTTAAATTTCTAATTTTCAAATCATAGTTCTTTAGAGATAGACCCCACTTGTATTAGTTAGGGCAAAAGAATGTCTTTGAAGGTCTTAACATTATATTTTAAGCAATGATAACAGGTGTCTTACTTGAAAGGTAGGACAGAAGATCTTCCAACAGAGACTTAGAAATAGAGACATTCTTGTGAGGCTGTTTTCTAAAATCTCTCTCATATTTTTCATCATTCCAACTTTGTCCTAAGGACAAATATTTAACATGAATCACAGTTACTGCTATTCTTTGATTTCTGTTAACATGAATTATGAAGATAGCCTTACAATTCTTACAATCTAGAAGTGGGGCCTCATTTTGAAAATTAGTGAGCCCAATATAAGACTAAAAGAGTAAATGCACTACTATTAAGAAAATTCTGACATTTTTCTACATCTTCCAGGTATACATTTGTAACCATTACTAAGTATCAGAAAGTTCTAATAGCTATTCTTCAAATATGTTAGGAAACAAAACGTCTTCACAGACTCACAAATGCTAAGAATGGTAAGAAGTAAAATATTTCACTTATTGGTATGAACGCCAATAATTTACTTAGATTTGGTCATGTGATCTCTATGAGTCTTCTTATTATTTGTGTGTATGTTCTTGTTAGTATTCCTCACATGAAACATGGATAATAAATAGTACTCTGTAAATGTTCTGTCTCATGTACAGATGTAGATGAAATCAATAGTATGATTAAAAATAAAACCGAAATTTCTAAAAAAAAATATGTAAAAAGGCATTAAGGAAAAAGCCAGTGACGTGAGTGACCGAATTTTCAGTTTTGAATTAATCATCGGTTGTGAATAGAAGCACTTCTGTCAGTCAAGTTAGTAACGCTGGAGTGTATCTTATTAGCAATTGTGACAGATAAAGATCCACACGCATGATATGCCCCACACCATAAATAAGCACAGGTATAAACCTACTTCTTCCAGGCCATACTCTGGCAAAATCTACCAAAAGTGAGGGCAGTTTCCAGTAACAAAATGAAACACTTAGAAATGATAGGACTTCTTTGTCTTCAAACTAAAATCTAAGTACCATTCTATACCTATTTAACAGTAGTCTATGGCTTGCATCTGTCTCGACTAGGTACTGAAATCACAAATTCTTTTCACATAGCCTATTGAACTGCCATCAGATGGTAATGACTTTCTGTCACTCTTGACCTGGGGCAGATTTGAACTAGTGACCAAGAGGTGAAAGGCTCTGTATCTCATTACCAATCCCCTGAGACACCTGCTTCTCTCAACAACCAGCAATTGTTTTGTGCCTCAATCAAACTAGAAGCAAATACATAAAAACCCGAGGCAGGAGAAAAGTAGGTCACCACTACAAGGAATGTATGATAGATTTAAAGAACTCATGCACTTATTTCCAAGTACACCCATAAACTATGCACAATTGAGCAGAATTATTTCATTATAACACTCATTAAACTATCTTCAAAGTTTTACTGGGATGCTGATTATTGTGTAACTAAATATTCAGTGTCTCCTGAAGTCACTTTGACATATAGCATTCTACTTTTTTTCAATGTATAATGCTTTAAAGCTTAGGGCATCTGTCCTTATTCATGTGTTTAATTTATATAGGATGAATTTCACATGGAAGAAAATGATTTCTTTTCCTTCTAGCTTTAAAAAGAAGTTCTATACAAATTATTTCCTTTATCTGGATTCCTAACAACTCTAGTTAATATTTATTATTCTATAAGTAACTCTCATCTATCATCTTTTGACATTTATGTTTCCATCACTATGATTGCTTTTTATATAGCAGGAACATGTAAATGTTGTGGGTGACAATTTGTAATAAATATGGTGGTTTTAAAACAATACATCTAAGAGATAGTTGCAAATTTGAAACAGAATTATTATTAGCAGTAGTAATGGTGGTGGTGGTGGTGGTATCCGTTTGAATAAGGTCTCACTATGTAGACGAGACTGGCTTTAACTTGTGATCCTACTGCCTCAGCCTCCTGAGTTCTAGGATTATAATCATGGGTCTCCATGCTCACCTTGAAAGAGAATTCTCAGGAAATGGTTCTTGGTATCAACAACAACAACAAAAATCACTCTACTGATTTAATTAAACCAGGGAGCTTTGAGATTATTATTTCAGTGTAGACTGGATTTACGTGACACATCGACACAGATGCCCTGTGTTTATAAAAGCTCCTTCTCCAAACCACAATGTCTAATCCAAAGAAGAAGTGCTTCTGGTCTTGGATTATCTATCTCCAAATCTGTTTCTCCGTGACAGGATGTAAACATAACCATATTATAGAGCTTTGTTTTTTCTCTGCACTATTTTGTTTGCAAATAAATCTTTGGAACAAAGTAAGTGCTCAGCTTTCTGAAGTCTTTGTACATTAATAATACTTCCCTTTAATGATTTTATTAGGAAGGACCTGACTGAGGCCTTAGGCTCTTAACCAAGTTGGTTTCAACTAACAAGCTAACAACTAATCCTTCCCCTCCCTTTCCAGGAGGTACGCAGAGTACTTGGCCAGGATGTGTTGAATCTGCCTATGCACTGGGAGTCCGCAGGAGTCTATGAACTTTCTGCATTCCCAGAAATATTATATGGTTATCACGTTTACAATGTTTGGTCTTAAGCCTGTCAATGTGGGTTATAAATGTGAATCAATATTAGATAAATTAATGAGTATGTAAATTTTAGAAGAGAGGGAGCTGCTTCTATGAACATTAAGTTGAATGTTTTCAAAAGTACATAATAATGGTCAGGTACAAAAACAAGTGCTGTGAAGTGTGGATGATAATGATGGCAAGACAACCATTCAGAAACCCAGATACTGCTTTGCCCAGCTTTGAAATATCTTACTCTTCTCTTCCAAACAAAACCAGGTAGAGCAGGGAATAATTTATGATGATGTATAGGTAAGCTACACTTAGGCAACTATTTTATTCAAATGACCTTGATCCTACATTTTAAAGAATGAGAAAATGTCTAAATGCTGTAAAGTAAAACAATATCCATAAAAAGATGCACATTCTTTTTCTTATTTCCATCTTAACATTTTCTGTTTAAGCAAGTAGCCACTGAGTTTGGGTTTCATAAAATAAGGAAGATTTTATGTGCTTTGGTGTTTTTAAAGAAAGGTTCTGGATTTGTGCAATTTAAATTATCAGTGGATATTCTGTATTTATTTATGTAATTAAAATATTTTATTCTGCATTAACAGATCTAGTTCTCTAGTCAGATATCTAATTTTTCCTCTCTTTGAGCTCCCTGAAAATTCCAAAATGTGACATGTTCATATTCTTAAAATATGTCCACTTGATCATTCTGATTAAGGTATATAATTACAGACCTGAATTACACAAAGAATACTACCTTTAATCACAGTCTTCTAATTTCTACACAGGCAAAGTTCTAATGCAAGTTAAAAATTATCATCTATCCATCTGTTCTTACAATGTAGAAGTTTGTGGAAATTTTTTAAACTTTTATTTGCTTACTTTTTAAAAATTATCTTTAAGTAGTTGCACAAAGGGTTTCAAGACAATATGTCAGTACAGTACTTCTAGAACAATGTTACCCCTTTCATCATTTGTCTAATTCATTTGTATATTTTAAAACTGTCCTACAAGCATTGTAAAGGGCTGTGTGAAGGATTGCTGCTACTTGGCAAGGATAGCAATTCAGAATTGAAAAGTGCCAGGGAAACAGTTGAATAAAGGGAGAATAACAGTCCTGCATGAGTTCAAATCCCAGCATCTTCACTGATAAGATAGTGACTTTCACCAAGTTTATTCATTTTCATCTCTATTTGAAAAATCTGGGAAACAAAGAGCAAGAATTTCATTGTGCAGGGTCATTGCAGTACAAGGAAAGGATAATGGAGAATAAATATTGAACAAATTGTAGCTTTGTTTTGCTTTTGTTGTTGTTACAGTGATTGGCAAGTGAATACACAATGTTAGGCTAAGAGGAGGGTAAAATGAAGAGCTATGTTTTTCATGACCCTTTGCCAGTGATTCTTGGTAACAGTGACTCTAAGTGACTATATATACAAATATAAATAAATAGGTATATATATATATATTTACTGGTATGGCAAACTTAAATATCATTATCTCATAGCACTTATTTACCTCTAACTTTTTAAGGGGAATATTTTAATGTTAAGTTAAATAATTGATATAAATAATTTCTCCTTATCATGAGTTTTGAGTTACATTTTCCCTGTGTGGTATTCTCAACTTAATCCTTGATATTTAGAATTTATTATTCAAATAAGAAAAATCTTCTTCAAATATGCCTGGACAATTCCTATATGAGGAAAACTCAAATATGCCTGGACACCACTATATCACACTGTTATACACAATGAGTTACTGAAGAGTATATTTATTTTATGATAGACAAATAGATAGATATTACTATCCTGAAACAGTTCATACAATCAAAAACAGGGCAGAGTGTAAGTGCCTCTGCTCATTATGAAATTTAAAAAAAATTTAAATATGGTGTATTTCAGTTACTTGCTTCTTATTTATTTGTTTATTTATTTATTTATTTATTTATTTATTTATTTATTTATTTATTTATTGTGTGCCTGTACTTGGGTTTTACTCTGGAAACATATTCTTACTTGAGTTTTTTTTTTCATTGAAGGTGTTGTGCTACCACTTGACCCACATTTCTACTTCCAGCTTTTTTGCCACTTAATTTAAGAATCTCATGGCTTTTCTATCAAAAGCTGGCTTTGAACCTCCATATTCAGATCTCAGCTTCCTGAGTAGCTGTGATTACATGTATGAACAACCAGGATTCAGCTAATGTCCGTGGTTTTTCTTTTTAGTATTTTTTTTAGAAAACGACATGTACTATTATAAACAATATCTTTTAAGGAGGAAAATGCTGATACACTGGAAAATGACTTTTTCACATTAACACATCTGTTTCTCACTATAGGTTGTTTGTTTTTAAATTTAATTTTATTGTCAACATGATGTACAGAGGGATTACAGGTACATATGTAAGGTAGTGAGTACATTTTTTGTGAACTTGTTACCTCCTCCCTCATTTTTCTTGTACCTTCCCTCCTCCTCAACCCCCTTCCAAGTTGTACAGTTAGCTTACAACATATTGTCTTGTATCACTGTTGCACTGGTTCGCCCTTTGTCCTTTGTGTCACCATTTTGATGTTCCCTTTCCCTTCCCTAAGTCACTATGCTTTATATGCAAATAATTTCTACTCTGTCCATAGATTAAATTTAAAGTGTAATCTAGAATATCTTCATGCTTTTGTAGTCCTAACATAACTACTGATCTTACCTCACACTTTTGCTCCCTATTCTTTATGTTCAGGGCCTCCCTATCCACTCTGTTGCATTAGGGGAAATGAGTAGAAACTGCTGCGCAGGTGCACAGTGCACATAAAAAGCAGGCAAGAACTTGGTGTCATCTTAGGAAGGCCATCTTTCCTAGGAATAGAAGGAAGCTGCACAGCCAAGGTGCCCTGCGCTGGACAGAGGTCTGGATTTCATTCAGTAACTCCATTTGTCTAGAAACTCTGTGAGCAGTGCTCAACCTATGAAATCTTACCCAGCAACACACATTCCATTCCAAATATTCTAGTTACTCAGTATCCTTCCACTATTGCCTTCTCGTCCTTTACGTGTACCTTTTGTGATGTTTTCCTTGATTCTACATCTTGACACTCACATGACACAGTATCAATCATTATCTCTTCATGCCACCTCAAGGTCTTTACATTTTTAATAATTATGCATTTGTGTTACTTTAGATTTACATTTACCCAAGGATTCTTTACTGCATTGTGACACCTTAATGGCAAGTTTTATGTTTTAATTCACATTTACCAACCTAGTGATTAGTGCTATCTGTAAAAGCTAGCACTTTAAACTATTTTTATTGAATGAATGAGTGAAAGAATGGTTCATGCATTAATGACTTCATAGAGAAATAGAATCAATGCATAGGGATAAGTGAATAAATAAATGCTTTTACAATTATCTGAAAGAGCTCATTGCAGTCATCACCTGTTATAATTGTAAACTTTGGGATTTGATTTGATAATTAAAAAATTATATAGTGTAATTGTTCAATTTTAATCATCTAAATCCTCCCCCCCAAGTAACTCATTAAACAATATAAACAACAAATATTTATAGGGTGGGTCATGTACTAATAATAGCTTTCCATAACTTCTCTCATATAATCTTTCCCCTAACCCAATAGGAGATCTACTCCAATCATCACCATTTATTTAGTAAATAATAAATAATACATAAATTTAAAAAGACTATGTCCTTGAGAGATGAATATCTTGCCCAAGGTCAAATTAAAGTGTTGAAATTGGATCTTAAATTCAGTCTTCAATTCACATGCCAAATTTATAACCACTGTGTTAATCTCTCTTCATTTATTCATTGAGACCCAATGTCAAGTGTTGGGCCCAACAGCTGGTACTCAATAAGTGGTAATTGAGCAAATTAACTAATGAAAGTTAAGCAAAGCTCTCTTCAGACATCTGTGGGAATTACTGAAATCTCCAAGATATCTTTAAATAATATTTGCCTAAATATGTATATTACAAACATTCTAAATGTCCAGCTGCATAGATTTGAAGCATCAATTCATGCTCTAATGTGTTTATTAAATAATTGTACATATACTCAGTGGTTCGCTTTCTGCCAGACTAAAGTAAGAAATAAGACAATGTTAAAAGTCTTCATTTAGATACAATTCATGGAATATAGAAATTTTTCTAAATTAATATATTTCCAAGAAAACACTTGATAATGCTCTAATCATTGTACAACAAACCTTTTAGTTCTAACTCACATTAAAATTCATTCAAAATGAATTATACCCAAATATTTTCACTACTTAAAGAATGAATGTATCCTACTTCAGAGGATATAGCAATAAGCAAGCATGGATACTAATATGTGTGAAGAACGATGAATAATCAGGCCTCAGTCAAAGAACACAAAGGAAAGCAGTGTCACCAACCATTGAGGAGGCAGAGCAGATATGGATGGACAGGTGGGATCTAGGCAGATAAAATAGGTGGAGCAGGTGAAAGAGCCAACTTGGGGACAAACCTTGGTGTGTTGTGGGGAAATTCATTGGCATGACAAACTAAGCAGTACAAACAGAAGTTACCAATGATAAAAGGAGAGGAAACCCTGCATTCTAGACAGAGGACTCTAGATGCAGGCTGGGGCCTTGCATTATGCAGGGGAAAAGGGAAGAGAGTCACTTTGAAGATAGGCCAGACTACAGAGTGACAGTATGGAAGGGACAATCTCACTCTGTCATTGTGTCCTTTTAGCCTCACTACTGTTAGCACTTAGCATCGAACACCCAAGCAGAAAGGTGGAAATACTGCTTTGTTTGAGAGAGATTCTATCTTTTAGCTCAGCTGCATCAAAATTGCAATTCTACACTTTGTTTGATATATCTGAAGAAAGATCTTTTTCTGTTTTATTAGTACATATCAATTGTTGAAATCTCTGGAGATGCTATCCCTTCCTTCTCTTTATAACCAAGCACCTCAAACTCATCAAACGTGCAATGAAATTCTTTCTTGCTTAGTATATCCAACAGTCTCTTTGACTCACTACCACATAGCTGTTCTCACTGTTCTAATGACTTCCTTCTGACAACAGACTTCTACCTTCTACTTGCTTTCTTTTGTGTAAGAGAAACTGCTCATCAGTCACTTGAAGCTTTGTGGGCCATCTTGTTTTGTGTACATTCAAAAATGTTTGGCCCCACTTTTGGGTATCTATCCAAAAGACCACAAACATAATCACACTAAGACCACCAGCACAACAATGTTCATCGCAGCTCAATTTGTCATAACTAGAATCTGGAACCAACCCAGATGCCCCTCAGTAGAAGAATGGATCAGGAAAATGTGGTATATATACACAATGGAATTGTATGCCTCTATCAGAAAGAATGACATTGCCCAATTTGTAAGGAAATAGAAGGACTTGGAAAAAGTTATACTAAGTAAAGTGAGCCAGACCCAAAGAAACATGAACTCTATGGTCTCCCTTATAGGGAATAATTAGCACAGGTTTAGGCAAGTCACAGCAGAGGATCACAGGAGCCCAATAGCTATACCCTTATGAACACATAAGATGATGCTAAGTGAAATGAACTCCATGTTATGGAAACGATTGTTATATCACAGTTGTAACTACTTTCAACGTGCCACATGTAACTGTAGCCTCTATTGTTGATGATCTTCTTGTATCACCTTCCTGTGGTTATACCTACACTTTCTCTGTATCTTATCTGAATATATTGGAAACCGGGTATACTGGTATTAGAACTAGGAAATTGGAAGCAAATACCAAAATCGAGAGACACAGGGTAAAATAAGACAAACAACCACAAAAGCAATACTTGCAAAACTGTTTGGTGTAAATACTTGCAAAACTTATGGGGGGGGGAGGGAAAGGAGGAGTGGGGAGGGGGGAATGAGGGATGAGGTGACAAACAGTACAAGAAATGTATCCAATGCCTAATGTATGAAACTGTAACCTCTCTGTAATTCAGTTTGATACTAAATATATATATAAAGAAATAAAAAACGTTTGGCCATTATTTTTTATTTTCTTTTTGATGACTAGTCATTTGAGCTAGTAACATATCTCCTTCTCTATACTAACAGAAACACCTGGAACAGAAAAGTTAAGAGTCCTCTTCTCAATCTTTATCTGGGTACAATTGCTCAAGCAGTCATTGCAAACTTGCCTGGGAATCTCAGGTTGAGTGGATCATTGTTCTAGGTGACCGGTGATAGAGATGACTGGAGGCTTAGAAGAGTAGGAAGGAAGGAGTTACATAGGAAGTAAGATACCAGGCATCCATACACAATTAGAGAGTAGTAATAGGTTCTAGGTAGGGAAAAACAATTCATAACATAACAACTTATTATATATTTGATGAAGAACCGGAGAAAAGAACTTGAATGTATAGACCGAAAAGTTTTTGGTGTTTAGATGATCATTACAAACATAGAGACTATTTCTTATCACACCATGGCCTATCAAAGTTGATAAATGTGGTATGTGCTATCTTTGAAAAATATTTCCAACACAACTAGGCTAAGAACTTCATGGCATTCCACACACAGAAATGAATTTTTCAATCATCTCAGTACTGTTACTAGCATTTCTTCTTGTTTAAAATTGTATCCAAGTAAATGCTCATGGACATGGCCAATGTGTTTTTTGATATATTCTATAGAATATTCTATAACTGGGGGCTGGGGATATGGCCTAGTGGCAAGAATGCCTGCCTCATATACATGAGGCCCTGGGTTCGATTCTCCAGCACCACATATACAGAAAATGGCCAGAAGTGGCGCTGTGGCTCAAATGGCAGAGTGCTAGCCTTGAGCAAAAAGAAGCCAGGGACAGTGCTGAGGCCCTGAGTCCAAGCCCCAGGACTGGCCAAAAAAAAAAAAAAAAAAAAAAAAGAATATTATATAACTGGGTATCAAATGGAAGTTTATAAAAGTACTTGCTTATCTATTGGCAAAAAATAACTGAACTTGATGGACAAGCCTACCTGTATATATTTGTGGATGTGCCAAGAAGCTTGCTTTCCATCATTAACTGACTCCACTGTAGTGTTAGCCACACCAACAATATCACCTCCTGCAAACACCCATGCTTCACTGGTTTGCAGGGTTTCTGGATCCACTTCTGGGAGACCCCATCGGTTAAATTTTATTGGATACAAGGCTTGTCTGACTGGAAAAGAAAAGAAATACAACAGGGAATGACTAATCTGTGTATCACAGAAAAAGAAGTCAAAATTAAGAAAACAATATGATCAATTACTGTTCTTTATTTAAAATATGTTGTGGGCTGGAAATGTGGCTTAGTGGTATAGTGCTTGCCTAGTGTGCATGAAGCCCTGGGTTCTATTCCCCAGTACCAAATACACAGAAAAAGCTGGAAGTGGTGCTGTGGATCAAGTGGTAGAGTGCTAGCCTTGAGCAAAAGAGGAAGCTTAGGGATAGTGCACAGGCCGTGAGTTCAAGACCCAGGACTGGAAAAGAATGTTAAAGTTATTGTAAAGTTGATATACAAAGAGGTTACACTTATGTAAGTCAGGTAATGAGTACATTCTTTTTAAACCATGTCATTCCTTCCCTTTCTCTCTCCCAGTTTTTCCTTCCCATTCCCACTGACTAGTTGTATAGGTCATTTTCCACATAGCATCTACTAATTCCAACTGCTGTATTTGTTCACCCTGGTCCCATTGTTTCTATGCCTTCCCCACTCTCTCAAAGACAAACTAACAAACAAGATGAAACGAAAATACAACACAAGCAACAACTAAATTCTTACTTCCATTCCTTGGAGTTAATTTTGGTAAACATTATGATCATATGCACATACTCTTTTTTTTTTTTTTGCCAGTGCTGGGGCTTGGACTCAGGGCCTGAGCACTGTTTCTGACTTTTTTTTTCCCTCAAGGCTAGCACTCTACCTCTTGAGCCATAGTGCCACTTTTGGCTTTTTCTGTTTGTGTAGTATTGAAGAATCAAACCCAGGGCTTCATGCATGCTAGGCAAGCACTCTACTCCTAAGCCACATTCCCAGCCCCTGCATAAAGATATTGAGTCTTTGTGATCTGCTCCTATGGAACATGGTTATTGAGCAGTCGTCTTCTCTCCTAAGAATATCCTCCTTTGATCTCACTGTGTGAATTTCTAGAGATATGTATAATTTATCATGTCCCAGTGTATTCGTTTTTAAACCATCATTGTGTTTACTTGTAGATATATAGGCACATTCTAGTTACCAAAAATGAGGGGAACCTGCAACCTATGTTTTTTTGGGTCTGGCTTACTTTGCTTATTAAATTTTTTTCCAAGATTTTCCCTGCCCTTATGAATGGTACAATATCATTCTTTCTAATGGAAAAATAAAATTTCATTATATATACATATATATGTGCCACATTTTCATCATCCATTAGCTATGGTAAACAATACAGTACGATGCAATGCAATACAGTACAAGATTCACAAATACAGCTTTCTTATGATCCATCAGTACCACTCCTGGGTATATATCCAAAAGAACACAAACAATGCCACACCAATGCCACCCATACAACATATTCACTGCAGCTGTTGCTGTTATAGAGATTCAAACAACTGTTTTAAATGAGCCATATAAGTGAGAACTTAATGAAATATTGGCATTAGCACTTTCAAAATATACAGGCTTAACCTACTCAAAAT
The DNA here is from genome assembly GCF_023159225.1 of Perognathus longimembris pacificus. Taxonomy (NCBI): domain Eukaryota; kingdom Metazoa; phylum Chordata; class Mammalia; order Rodentia; family Heteromyidae; genus Perognathus; species Perognathus longimembris. The sequence continues at coordinate 79,433,284 of NC_063167.1, forward strand.
ATACCCTGTATGTTAAAGAAAAGAAGAGTTAAGCAATGTTGCAGATCATGCGTTCATAATCTAAGAAGGTAAAAGTTCCAAAACAAAAATATCTAAAAGAAATTTCGGCTTGGAATCATAGTCATGATATTTGGAAAAGACAAAGAAATTTTAAGTGAAGAGAAAGTGGTAAGCATGTAAAGAAGTGGGGAAAAGTGACTAGCGGCCTATGATAGAGAGCAGAACAAACTAGGTTTTAGGACCAGTACATGGTGTGTTTCAAGGATAGCCTTTCACAACAGACTGTGGAGCCATATCTTATTCTGTAAGGAGCCATACCTTACTCTAGCTCAAAAAAGAAAATTAGCTATAGGAGAAATGCTTGGAAACTTCCTGCATTGGTTTTGTAGTTGTCAAAGGCATTGATGCATCAAATATATAATAAAATAATAAGATGGAAAAATGTTATTCTGAAACAACCAATTCTTCTATAAGCAAAAGAAAATGTATGACAGCATAAGAATGAATCCAAATATATACTTAGCTATAGCTTTCTATTTAAAGAAATAGGCATTACAGGAGAACTGCTGATTGTGATTTCCCCACAGGGCTGTCGGCTCCATGAGGACAGAAGTATGTTCATGCCACTCAACTGTCCCACAGAACTTCCCAGTTTTTTGGACCTTAGAGCCAGTGATCTTCATGGTTGGCTGGATGAGTGAATTAATGAATGAGTAGCTGAGCAAGACCATAATGTCACATTTTTAATCTTCTGCTATTTTTATTTCTTCTGCTATCTCACCTTTCATCAAGAGTAAATTAAATATTCATGTAATTATTTTCAATGCAGAACAGCATTTTGAGATTTTTTTCTAATGTCTTTAAAGGTCACATGAAAAGAGACCTTTATCATTGTTCCTCATTGCATAACAGATCATCACTACCATCTGTTGACAGTTGATTGAGTTGCAAGAAAGTGCAAGTGGCTCACCAATTTAGGCTATCTTAATAATGTTGACTATATCACATCATTGTTGAATGGTACCTGCCATAAGATTTCTCCATATAGGCAAGGAATAACATGGTTGTCTTCTATAAGAAATGGCCTTATATATATAAAACTCTGATATAACAAAGTTATAAAGATGTCTTTTAATTGAGAGATAATTCAAAATTATTTCACTAGGAGATGAAAACCTTTTTATACACACATCTCAATTTTCATTGGAATATCTTTGTCAGTGAAGCACACGTTTAACTCAATGTTGAACAAGATAGAAATTGTACCTGTACATTACTGATTCCATTGCAGAGATAAGGAAAACAAGAGAGAGATCACACAGTTGTCTATGTTAATGATTTCAATGACAACACAGATCATCTGTATTGATTTTAATATTTAATATAGACTTGTCAATATCTAACAAACAATCATGGGAAAATTAGAATCTTGGCAATGTGCATGAATAGAAGCAATCCTCCCAAAGGTCTGAAATGTTTACTTTCTGTGGTTCTGAGCAGCTAATATCACAACTTGAGCACCAAGTACGTAGGATCGAATCCCTGTAGGTACTATAGATATGTCTGTGTGAACACAGGACATATTTGTACAATAGTCATGAATTTGGAATAACTTCTATTATTTAGCCATATCTTAGAGCTCCAAATCAAGGATTTAGGGAAAAAAAAGGAAAATCCAAATCTATATACATAATTAATCAGTGAAGAATTCATTTATGTAGCTGTTTCTAATGAGGAAGACCTGCATCCCCTCATCCATGTAACCCTCCATCTCCAGATTCCTGGTAGCTCTGTTCCATCACAGCTGATACATTTCGCTTGAGGAATGCTGTGTAAATAAACCTCAGAGCCATATCTTCACTCTGCTTTTATGGGGCATGGAAGAAGTGAATGCTTAAGTTGATGAAAAATGTATATTTATGTTCTCAAACAAAATAACTACTTGCCATTGATGATGAGATGTTAAGTGAATATTTATAGAGAGATTGTATTCTTCCCTTGTTATAAAATAAGAGATGGAGGGATTTTCTATTGTGATCAGGGAGAGTTTCCTCACAGATTTCTATGAGATCCCATCTTAATGGGCAAGTCAGCTTATGTCCAAGATACTCAACAGAGAAACAGAAAAGGAACTTGTATAAAGAACCCCTCCCCAAAAGAAAGCAAGCTTATTCAAAGCCCATATTATTCTGCAAATGAGAAAGAAATATGCTAAATGATATGGTGCCTGGAATTTTATGCAGTCTTTAAAAAGCACGAAAACATCCTTAATTCATACCAAACATTCAAGATTTATGCTAATTTTCTGCTTTAATTACTACTGTGTTCAAATGAGCTTATTTAAAAAACAAAGACACTCCTAGGTAGCTTTATAACAAGAAATGGTTTTGAAATAGGAACTTTTAGTCAATTTAATGTTATGCACAAGATGATTTTTTTAATATAGACTTAATTGTATTGTGAGACACAAGTTCTTCAATAAGCCACAGCTTAAAATTGCAGAAACCATCCCTCGGGGCCACAGAACTAGCAGATGTAGATTGCCAAGGTCAATTAAACTGATGTAGCTGTGCTGTCATATACGAAGAAGAGAAACCCACCAGCAGATGACAAGTATATTTCTCAGTATTCATAAAAAAGGCATCAAGAATGCTATACTGTAGTACGGAGATAGAAATTAATTCTCCATAAACAATGCTACCAGAATCATAATGCAAAAGGATTATTAGTATTCTTCGAAGAGTTTAATATATTATAAGACAATGCAAAGGAGCAAAATCTTTCACCATGTGTAATGAAATGATATCTTGAACACATAGCTGAATTCATCTATGCCCTGGTTTATTCATTTTATATAACGCGTTACCCAGTAGGACCAAAGTACAGTGAAACAAAAACGTAAGCTGCAACCATAATCTCAGCAATTCAATGTTGAAAACAGAAGTCTCAGCAAGCGCAAATAAATTTTAATTATAGGGAAAGGCTGTCAGAGTTTTGATGAAATAAAACAGGGATAAAGACAGCATAGAACCAGAGACTCCCTTCAACTAAGAATCTCATTTGGATGGCATATTTTCTTCCCCCAACTCCTACCTGCTTCTCAGTTTTATAATAACGCAGTGTCCAAACTCAATGGGAGTTACCAAAAAGATTCATCTTCTTCCTTTGTTAAAGCCATGAAAAGGTAAACCAGGTAACTTTTCAATGCCTTGTGACTCTTTTTTCTATTCATTCTATTGGTCTTTTTTTTTTTTTTTTTTTTTTGCCAGTCCTGGGGCTTGAACTCAGGGCCTGAGCATTATCCCTGGCTTTCTTTTGCTCAAGGCTAGATTCTACCACTTGAGCCATAGCTCCACTTCCAGCCTTTTCTGTTTATGTGGTGCTGAGGAATCAAACCCAGGACATGTTCATGCATGCTAGGCAAGCACTCTACCACTAGGCCAATTTCCCAGCCCTCTACTGGTCTTTTTTACTATTTTCTTCTTTCCTCTTCTACTCTGAACAAACTTGGCTTTGTCATGATTTCATATACTCACAGCCATTCTTTTATCTGCCTTTACCTACTCTGTAAGAGTCATTTAAACTTTCTTACCCATATATACCTCCCAGTCTGACCTTCTAATGAAAGGATGGAGAGTCTACGACCACTGAATTCTGTGTTCTCAGTCCTGGGTCCCCTTTGCCTCTCTGTCACACACAGTAGCTGAATCACATCCAACACAATGGTCTCCCTCCTTCTCACCCTGCATAATGCGCCTTATGGTCCTTCATCTGCACCTTCTCCTCCTCCTCTACCTTGTCCTCTTCCTCTTCCCTCAGTCAGCCCACTGTTCATTTTCCATCACAACTTATAGTTCTTGTGGGGTTTGGGGCTTCATCTCAAAGAAGACAACCCCAAACTCTTATCTTGAGGTCTTCCTCTTTTCAGGCCCCTCTGGCCACCATACCAGAGATCACAACCTACATGTTCTAGTGTTCCTCCATACCCTCCCACCCAAACCCGAGGCACACACTGCCCCTACTCTTTCCTTCATTCCAAGGCTGATCTTTCACTGCTCCCACTCACTGTGACCACTCTTCAAAATGCTGGGACTTTCTTCAAATCCTGAACGGACCTCATAACTTTTTCTCACTTCCACTTGTCCAGAGATAACATTGTCTCAAATTTGCTAGAAAATATCCAATTTATTAAGAGGGAAATCCCTTATCTTTGCATCAGAAAAAAGATAAACTGGTGGCTCTCTGGCTTGCCCCTTCCCCTCTTATGATTTAAGAACTCTCCTTCCTGTTAGGGGCCAGTGGTTTTGTGTGGACACTAGCATCCTCTTCTCTTCCCTACAAGGAGTGCTTCTTGCTTGCTATAATATATTCTCTCTGTTCTATGTCATCTCCTCTAAATTAGATATGTCCTATACATTTGTAACATATAGAGAAAATACCTACCAGTTTTAAACTATATGGAACCTACATTTCACTGTCCATGTTTTATATTAGTGAGACACTTCCTTAGAATGCTTCATTAATTTCAAAGGACTCTTTCTTTAGAGTTTGAGCTAAGGGAGGCACTCAAAGAACAGATGTTTCCTCAAGACTCCGCATAAAGGTGCTGTGGCCTCCCCTCACCTGAGGGCAGCACGGTCTCCCTTGTTCCCTGGTCAGCATGCATCAGATAACCATTTCTTTCTCATCAAATTCTTTTTTTTTTGCCAGTCTTGGGGCTTGGACTCAGGGCCTGAGCACTGTCCCTGGCTTCTTTTTGCTCAAGGCTAGCACTCTACCTCTTGAGCCACAGCGCCACTTCCGGCTTATTTCCATATATGTGGTGCTGAGGACTCGAACCCAAGGCTCCATGTATACGAGGCGAGCACTTTACCACTAGGCCATATTCCCAGCCGGTTTGTTTGTTTTTTAAGCCTTCATTGCTGCTTAGTCTTATTTTGTCTCTATCAAATGGTCAAAACCACAAAACTTAAAAATCATTGCATGGTCTTTGGATCTTTGTTTCCAGTGATCTCAGGATTCGCTTAGTCGAAAAGTCTGTGACACCAGCTCTTCTAATACTGTTCTTATTTTTAAATAATACTAAAAAAATATCCATACTCATAAATCCTTAATTTTGAGCAGATGTAATGCTGGATATATTCATGTATTATCTCTTAGAGATTATCTCTTAGAGATTATCTCTTAGAGAACTCTTGAATGAAGATACACCCTTAATACTACCAAGAGGTATTAGAGACAGTATCTGAATTTGATTATTTCTGACTCAAAAGCCTTCCTTGCTATTGACCAGGAAAAAAGCCAAAACACAGGAGTAACAACAATCAGTTAAAACTCCACCAAAAGGGAAGAGGTGACATTGATTCATAAACTAACAGACTTGTAATTTCTCTGTACAATTACTTAACAATAATATAAAAATTCACCAAAGAGGGCTGGGAACATGGCCTAGTGTTAGAGTGCTTGTCTCGCATGCATGAAGTCCGGAGTTTGGTTCCTCAGCACCACATAAGCAGAAAAAAGCTGGAAGCGGCCCTGTGGCTCAAGTGGTGCAGTGCTAGCCTTGAGCAAAAAGAAGCCAGAGACAGTGCTTAGGCCCTGAGTCCCAAGCCTAAGGACTGGCAAACAACAACAACAACAACAACAATAACAAAAAAGAAACCCAAACCCTAAAACCTTTATCCCAGGCACTAACTAAAATGAAGCAGGTAGAGGTTAGAAGTACAGTAAACAATCCTAGTCTTGACTGGCTTCACATGTGGAGACTTTAGGTCACTATTTATTTTGTTAAATTAACTACTAAATATTTCTTTTAAATTAATATTACATGACTTATTTCAATTACTTATTCTATGCCTCTGAATTCAGGGACTATCTCTAAATAGCTGTATCTCCATATCTGACACAATGATTGGTATATAAAAAGAATTGATTTTTTTCTACTTTCAGTTGTCTAGTCCATTTACTTAGCATTCTTATTATGTATTATAATGTTTTGATTGACTACTTCCAATGTTGGTCTGTTTCCACAACTAGAGAGTCACCTCATTTTGGGGAAGAAATCCAAATATTTCCCTTAACAATTTCTAAGCTGACAAATTTGCTGTCTAGAGAAGAAGAGACATATGATTCCTTTCTTTGCATTGTTTTGTTATTGGGTTTCATTACTGCAATGCTTAGAGAACTTTCAGTTTAGTTCTGCTTGGAGGATTCAAGCAAACTAAAGATTTGCTTTGTTTCCTCCCTATCCTCAGGATAAACCACTTCCTTAAGCTGAATACAAAGGATGGATATCAGTAATAGCCCTTAGCAACTCCTTTTGTTTTACTTCAACTCTATTGGGAGTTTCAATCCCATCTCCTAAAGTGACTGACTAATCAATTCATAATTAAAATCATACAAGCACTTCACCTTGATTTGCTTATTTCTCTGCAATAATTCCATCTATTTAGGACTCTGAACTCCTTGAAGATTTGATTTCATTTTATCTGGAAGAGATCTCAAGGAGGTCAGTGTTCTTGAAGTAAATATATGGGGATTGTTTTCAAATTCTCTGCTGGATTCCCAAATGCTGCACTTTGATTTGCTTATTTATATTCAATGATACTATCTACTTAAGAGTACAAACTCCTGGAAGGAATAGATCATCCTTTAATCTGATTTGGACCATAATCATCATAATTCTATGCACATTTGGGTGCTTAATACTTCTTGATAATGATGAGACAGAAAAAGGGAAAAAGCTGAAAAGCAATGGAAATATTTCCCATGCATTTCTCAGTGAAAGAAGCAGGCTGGGTGATGCCATCAAGTGTTCTAAACAATTACAGAAAGAGGTTAAGAAAAATGTCTAATATAAAATTCCCATTTACTTCATTTAATGCATAAGTAAAAACCCATAGAGAGCCAATAGTAAATTGTGCTACTTGTGAAAATATTATTAAAATACAAGTGAATGCTGAAAAACATCTTTTAATTAACAAAATAAATCAAATGGAAAAGATTTCCTAAAAAGAGCTTTAAAAGTTAAGTCTATGTGTGTTTGACTGCCATGACTAATTATGTATCCATGTAATGTGTGTTCAATTTGGGCTTATTTAAATAGCAGAAATGCTCATTAGCTGCAGTATATCTGTGAAGCTTCAGTAAACAGTTTAATGGTTTTTATGTTTAACCAATTTCATAAGTTCCTGTAATTTTAGCTTTAGCAGCTCATTAATGTTATTTTTTTTTGATATCCATCTAATGGTGTGGGCTTTTTTGTCCTTGTCAATCGTCAGCAGGCACACGTCAGTGCAAACTCAAAACACCCAGTAAAAGTGTCTTAACAATTTCAGTGCATAAGTAAATGCACATCTCAAAATATAACTCCTTTATATAAAGAATTAGTGGTGTTAGCATGTCATTGAGAAGTATCTTTGGTATTAGCAGAGCTTCTAACTCAACGGAATCAATAATGACACTTTTGCAAGCTATTCACGGATTTCAGGCCCTGGTGCAGGTTCTAGGCGTCCTTGAGTATGGTAACTCTTTGGAAACTTACAGAAGAGGGATTATCTCAACTTTCAACTTGAAGATTGTGATAAGGGTAAGTGCCAGTGTCATACCCTCCCAATTTTTACTGCTATAATTATGAAAGTACAAATTAGAGATATCGACAGACATTTGCAGATATACCGACAGAACTCAAGATATTGAACATATTCATGAGGATTGGGTTATATTGTTGAAGAAAGAATACATATTCGGGTGGAATACAGTCAACCACTTATTTTGTTTTTAAGTGCCAACAAGCACAGACTATAGCCAAGCTCAGGAAAGAGCCATCTCATTTGCATTGCAATCAAGGTTATTTCTAAGCCACCCCAGCCAAGAAAAGTGGTCACTTAAAGAAGTACCAAATGAAATGTAGGTAAGCAGCTTTATCCATCTGTATCTTCATGGATAAATTACAAAAATTGGATGAAGAGGCTTAAGGAGAAAGAATCTGAAAGAAAGAGGCACAAGGTTGTTCTTTGTAGGAGATTAGTCATAGCCACATAAGAAAAACTAAGGCACTAGCTTGTCTTGGTTTTCATCCATCCATTCCAACTGGCAAATAGCTTTTTTGTCTTGTAACATGTTAAATCATGCTGTACACAGTGAAGCACACTGCAACTAAGAAACCAATACTTGTGACAGAAAATAGAATGCTAAAACAAAAAAAGACACAGGTAAATCACACGATGGAAAAGACTTAGAGTCAGAAGATGAGGCTGAAGAGTTGGGACGGGCGTTTCTGACCCCAGCAGGACAGAGCCAGTGAAAGCCCCTTTGAGGAAGATGACATCAGGGTTGAGCCAGGGAGGATAAGATGGGCAGGTAGTAGGATGGATGCCAGGGTTTGGGCAGTGCAGCACAGTTAGAGCTCTTAGAGAGTCAAGGGATGTTTTTGTGGGTGAAGCAAAACATGTGATAGGAGGTAAACCCTGAGAACTTGGCAGGGCCCTAGCAAATTCTTCTGTCTGGCAGGCTTCCATGTAACACTCACATAAACACAACTATGAAATTCTTCTAACCTTCTAGTGGATATCCTGTAGGGACATCTGAAAGCAAGCAGTTACAGCATTCTTTTCATCCAAACATGAATCCATCTTCTTATACACTCATTAATTCATTCAGTGAACAAATATATCAAGCTAGTGACTGTGCCAGGTGCTCTGGATTGAAATATAAATAAGCTACTCCTCCCTGTTTTATTGTTAATATAATTTAGAATGTATAAGGTCAAAATTGACAAGAGCAGACCAGGAAGTCAAAGAAAGACAAAAATACGGTATTTAATTACCTGATCTCCATGTATATGAAGAACCACATTTAACCTTCCTGTCCTTTATATTTCTGGTGTTCACTCATCCTGGAATAAAATCCAGAGGTTTTCCATCATCAGACACATCAGGGGCTGGCAGCTGTCCCTTTCCATCACCATCACCATCACTGTCCTATTTCTCATGGTCGACCCTGTGTGCCAGCTACTGCGCCATAAGGCTGGGTCATAAGATACAAAGCCAAGCTGCCTTGGTATTTGTGCAATCTCTTCCCTGAAAACTCAGGTCCTTTCCCTGTCTCAATGACCTTAATTTCTACCTAGTTCTGACTCTGTGACCAACTACACCACCTTTAAAAAAACAACAACAACAAAAAACATCTCTGCAGTAGGAAGTTGCTTTCTTCTCTGTATGCCACCAACTTTTTATCTCTTTTCCCTTACAGCATTTTCTACCTAACACCAATCAGATTTACTCACATTTTGTTTTCAATGACAGTACAAGTTCCTGTACAGGGAAACAAATGTATTCATATATGTTTAGCTTAGAAAAAACGGGCTTTTGAATACTTAATAGATAGTGAATAAAATAATAGGGCGTTGGATTCCATAAACACTTAGAAAGGTTACAAATTAAATTTGAAGCATTTGGGCTGTCGATATCCATTTATCTGTCTACGTCTGTCTGTCTGTCTGTCTGTCAGTGTATACTAAATTTACAAGGCTTGGAACAATCAGTAGATATTTCCTCAACTATTCAGCACAATATGCTTGATTCTCCTTTATGTACTTCTTGTTATGTAAATAAAATTTCTCTTAAAGCCCCTTAAAGATCTTTCTAGTTACATAATAATATGACTATCATCAAGAAAAGAATGGTATGAGAAAGGATGGCATTACAGAGTGTGAGCAGTGGCTCTGAACTGTGACTGAAGTTAACATCAGGTTTTTCCTTAGCTGTGACAGCATTTTACTTTTGAATTGAGTAGCATCCCTAATGAAAGCAAACAATAAATGTGATCCAATGTAATCTCCCAATTAAATAATAGGATGTGTTCAAGTCAATGACTAATTTAACCACAGGTGATTTTAATTTTAGGTAAGTATTCTGTCTTTTTTATATTGTCTCCAAGTGAAGAAAACAATCTAACAAATAAAATACAAAATGTATTGAAATTATTGAAACAGTATATAATATTCAACATCGCTTCACAAGAGTATCTTGATGTCACAGCAGCTGAGTTTGTCTCCCATTTCAGAAGAGAAAATTAGTAAAATAACTATTATTTAAAAAATAAAATAGCATTTTATTGTACTAGCATACCTAGTGTCATACCAAAATAAATAATATTTAAAGACAAACCTAATATTCACTGTCAATAAAATCAGGACATCTATTGCATTCACAATATGTTAAGTATTCTCGCTACATTTTATCATTTCTGTTCTCTGAAACAATTATGTGAATTTCTTTCCCTACATTTTCTTCCAACAAAACTTGTTACATGCCACTGCTCTACTTCTGGTATGTAATCTTTGATTTGATGGAAAAAACTACTTTGATTTGATTTATCCACTGTCTCCCTGTAAGAATGCATATGATATCAACCACTAGTGAAGCCTGGAAAATAAAGATAAGGAAAGACTCAGAACAGAGCTATTCACTGGGGAAACAAACCTATTCCTATGCAGTTATTAAAGGGAAGTAAAATAATTACAGAAATATCATGTTGTGCTTCAAAGGTGGTTGTAAGTGATGTGATGTTGATTCTAAATCACTTTCAACACTGTTATCAGTTTGACCTCCCTCCTCATCATTTCTATCCTTTAAAGAAATTCCAAAGAAAAACTTTACAAGAATTTCATTATTTTGGATGGTTATTCTAAAGAAACACCAGTACTTGCATAAAATCCCATCATTTCTTCTCTCTGCATAATATCTTGTCAGAGAAATAAAAGAAAACTTTCAGGTAGAAAAAAAGAGCTTTTTCTTGATAACACATTTTAAGAAAATACGTACAGTCATACCCATTGAGGCTCTTGAGTATAATTAAAAGCAAAGCAGCCAGGAATGAATGGCTCATGTCTGAAATTATAACTACTAAGAAGTTTGAGACTTGAGGATCATGGTTTTAAACCAATCTGGGAAAGGAAAGTCCATTAGACTCTTATCTCCAATTAACCACCAAAAAACCAGAATGAAATTGTAGTTCAAGTGGTAGAACACTCTCCTTGAATGGAAAAAGTTGAGACATTGCCCAGACCTTGAGTTCAAGCCATTGTATCAGTACAAAGAAAGAAGTAGGAGGCTGGGAATGTGCCTTAGTGGTAGAGTGCTTGCCTAGAAAGAATGAAGCTATGGGTTCGGTTCCTCAGCACCTCATCAACAGAAACAGCTGGAAGTGGCGCTGTAGCTCAAGAGGTAGAGTGCTAGCCTTGAGCAAAAAGAAGCCAGGGATTGTGCTCAGGCTCTGAGTTCAAGTCCCAGGACTGGTAAAATAAATAAATAAATAAAAGTGAATGAAAGAAAAGAAGAGAAAGAGAAAAGGTAGAAGCAAAAACAAATAAATAAAGCAATAAAAGTTCCTTTTTCCCCCTAAATTTCAAATGGCTAGACAAGGGTTTTATAATGTAATGTAATAAATTTATATGTCTAAACGAATTTATATGTCTAATGCTTTTTGATCAGACATCTCTTCTGTCATTCTTCTCTGCTTCATCAGCTGCTCCTTCAACTGATTTAACATTTTCTACTTCCTTTATCACATATACGCGCTGGGTAGTTCAGTTTAGCTGAATTGGTCCCTCTTTCCCTTTTCATATATCCACCTCTTTCTCCCTAATCCTGCCCCTCTCCATTCAAACTTTGGTCTCCTGATATTCGATTCGTTAAACTATCAGTTAACTATAGAACAGATATCTTAAAATGGGGTTTTATTGTTCACAATGGGTTAATAAATGCACATCCCAAGATATACAAAGGTTAAAAGTAGTCAGGTATATACATGAAATGACACTGTGAGGAACCATAAGCAGTAGTAAAAGGGAAAGAGTATGACTCAATGAAATAAAGCTGTCCTCAACAATCTTTCAAAGTATTTCCCAGAAAAGAAAACACGAAAGGGAAAGATGGGAATATGGGGGAGGAGGTGAAATTGTTGAAAGCACACTGCGTGCATGTATGGCAATAACATAAGGAAACCTTATCTTATTACATATGTATGTTAATTTGAGAAAGAAAATCTTCAAAATATGTTAGGTGGTATACTACTAAAATTCTGGAATGCCTACATCCTTAAAAAATAGGTAAGAGGGGCTGGGAATATGGCCTAGAGGCAAGAGTGCTTGCCTCCTACACATGAAGCTCTCGGTTCGATTCCCCAGCATCACATATATGGAAAACGGCCAGAAGGGGCGCTGTGGCTCAGGTGGCAGAGTGCTAGCCTTGACCGGGAAGAAGCCAGGGATGGTGCTCAGGCCCTGAGTCCAAGACCCAGGACTGGTCAAAAAAAAAAAAAAAATCGGTAAGAAGTTATAATAACTTATTTGTTTCAGTTAATCAATAGTCCATGTTTTTTACAATAAGTTATGACACTTAAATGGCTGACAAGCAGTATGGAATAACTTCTACTGTCTGTTTTCTTTCTCTTCTCTTTTCTTTCCTTCCTTCTTTCTTTCCCCCCTCCCTCCCACCTTCTTTCTTTTTCTTAAACTTTTTCCATGTCATTCCTGGGTCATGAACTCAGAGCCCCATGTTCATATTTGGCTTTTTTTTTTTCTTTTTTCTGGTCTTAGGGCTTGATCTTTGGGCCTGGGCTTCTCTGTGCTGTACCACTTGAACCACATCCTTCTGTCAAATGCCACCAGCTCTTCTTAACACAACAGCCATTGTATTGTGGTATCCTTTTTTTTACACTCCTGGTATTTTCTTCTCTGTGGAAAAATAACCATTTGCATGACACCTATGCTATCTCTTTGTACCTTGCTGATGTTTTTCCCTCCAAAGCTAAATTAGTGGTTGTAATTAATGAATTGAAAAAACTTAAGCATGTAAAATAGCTTGCCTTGGCAAGCCTGCTGCCTGGCAGCTTACAACTGAACACAAGTTCTCTTTCTTCCTTTGGACGGAAAATCTTACTGAGCCACACCATATAAAGAAGATCTATTTTTTTAGAACTCTACCCTATGATTGTGTAATTATGTTATTCATGTACTAAATATAAGAAAGAAATTTGTCCGGTAATATCAACTGTCTCTATAGCCAATTCTTTGGTTTGTAACTCCTGACTAGTTGCAGCATATTAAAAATCATTCAAAATACAGGAAGAGAAGGGGAGTTTTTAAAGACCTGGTAGAATTACCTCATTCAAGATAAATGTCCCTAGTGCTAGTCATGGAGGCACCTGTCTGTAATCTTAGCACATGAGAGACTATGGCTGGATTATCTTGAGATTGAGATATGCTTGGACAACTAGCAGAACTCAGCATCAAAAACAAAGAATTAATCAAACTAATTTAAGCAGAAAATCCACTGAGATCATAAATTTAGGGTCCCATTTCGTGTTGTCTTATCCTTGTTCACTTTCCATCTTTGTATAACTGCAGCCTCTTCCCCGGGTAACCAGATCCCTTCCCATAATTTGTACAGAGATTTCTTTTTTTCCACAGAGAAAGTTCTACTCAACTCTGCAACTTAGGGGCATGGTCATCTCAAGTGATCACGTGGGTGCCTATATGTGTGCTAGCATTCTTTTTCCTCCTATTAGATGATGCACCCTTGAGGAGCAAAGAGCCTCCTGTCCTACACTCTAAATAAGCAGGTGTCAGGTGTCTGAACAGGGATGACCACATAGCTGTGTATAGATAAATGCGTGCTGCAAAGAGAATAATAAGAGAATCCATAGTATAGATCATAAAACAAAAAAAATGGTCTGTTTTAGAAAATTTGGAAAATTCCTAATTTCTTTTAGGAAGATGAAAAGATACATGAAACATGTAGGCTGGTAACAACTTTATAAAGATGTATATTTTATCTCTTACAGCTTTTTTATAATGGGTTGTAAAATGACAACGTCATCTAAAAGTGTGGTGTTGAGCAAATTGTGTAACCTTCCTTTTCCATCCCCGTTCCACCTGGAAACTCCTTCCCACCCCTTGCTCTTCAGCTTACTGGCCACTTCCTCAAGGAAGCTTTCCTGAACTGCTGGACTCTGCTCTGTGCTTTCCCATGACTCCAGACCTCTCCTGGCGCCATCACTGTGACTGTCAGTTTCATCCTTTTAAACTTTGCCTCCAGGAGGCAAAGTCTGTATTTGCCTCCTCAGGGCACCTAGCTCAAGGCCTGAAAATAGCAGACAGTGGCAGGTAGTAAGTAAACAAGCATGTGAATTCAGGAATGTAGAATATAAAATGACTTAGATCCTTGCCAGCACATTTGGAGACATGGAGAAAACTCCAAGGCAAATTAATGCATCATAACATTTCCAGGTTGTTTTAAATTGGACTACCCAGTTTTTCAATTCTATCTGATGTTTCTAGTTACATTAATCTTGAGTTTTGCAATCAGTTATAAAGGTTTCCCAAGCTGAGTGTTGGTGGTGGCTCATATCTATGATCCTAGTTACTTAGGAGGCTGAGATTTGAGGATCACAGTTGGAAGTCATCCTGGGAAGAAAAAAAAAAAAAAAACCTGTCCAATACTTATCTATTAACTACAAAAAATAAAAACCCAAACTGGAGCTGTGGGTCAAGTAGCAGAGCCAGACTTGAAAACCATTTAGGTCCTGAGTCTAAGCCCCAGGATCAGCATAAAAAACACACACACAAACAAAAGTTATCTAGCAGTAAAGTGCAAGGTTACTTATTCCATTCTTTAAAATGTAACAATATTTAACAATAACATTTAAAATATAATAACTTGTGATAGCAAGCATTCCAGGTCATAAAATACAAACAACAGAGAAAAATAATTATAATAGTTTTCAACTTGATACTTCATTCCCTGCACTTACTCTTCACTATTTTTTGGAAAAGGAAGAAAAGGAAATTGGAAAACTGAAAGCTACACTAGAGTGATTTAAAGAAATATTTCCAGAATAAGATGTATTATTTGAAAAATAAAACCTTCTAGTGCCAACAATTTTTAAATGTACACTTATTGAAATGTGTCAATGGTTTTAATGTTCTTAATAAATCATCAAATAATTAACATTTTAATAAATAGAAATCAAATCAAAAGTACTGATTTCAGTTCTTTTAAATAATGAGTAAATATTATTCATGGGTACCTGGCTCAAACTGTGCTCACATTAAAACTTCTTCAACTAAATAAGCAAGAAAAAAATAAAAAAATATGTTTCTAAGTCTCTCTGCATTTCTAGAGTCTTACACCCACCATTTCTTGCTTAACTGGAAATTTATAGTTCTGACTTCACCCAGAACAAAGCTAATTAACCCATATCTTCTACTTTTTATCAGTATGAGGGAAAAGTGAACTGTAGTTAGAATCCATGCTGGAACTAAGAGAAGGCTTCATTTACCCCCATGAGGCATTCCAAAACTTTTTGGAGAGACTTCTAATATGATGGATTGATGAGTGACTTTAAAACCTCTCTTCTCCAACCACACCCACTTCTCCTATACAAGTTATTGCATTAGGACTATCCTAAGAGTTGATTTCTAAGAGTTACATTAAATATTTAGAAGGAAATGGGTTTTGTACTACTTTATTAATTTTACTTCCTAGCGAGATAAGCAGAAAGAAAAACTAGGTCTTGGGTATGAGGCTCCTAGTCTGAACCATGCTTGAACCTCTGCTGGTTTGGTCCAGCTGAGTAGGCTGAGCTTCACTGTTCTGACACAGCTTTATCTACTTCAGATTTTGAACCTCATTAACCCAGCTCACAACATTCAAATACTTGGTATCCTCAAAAGCACTTCTTTCTTCCCTTTTGAAAAATGAGGAAATTAATAATTCTGTTCCAATTTCCTATTTCTAAAGAACAAAACCTGATTCATTTAAAAATAGTTTGTTCTTTAAATACTAGAGTAAAACTATGTATATAATACACACACATATATACTATGTATAACTAGAAACTATATAGGCTATATATACAAACTGTATAAAACTACACTACATATATATAAAGTATATGCATATATTTTATAATATAAATATAGCCAAAATTGTGACATTGGGGCTTGAACTCAAGGCCTCACACTCATCTTTGGCATTTTTGTTAATGACTAGCACTCTACCATGGTACACAATCTCCAATTCTTCACTATAGATATTAATAACAATTAAAAATGAACAGAAAGAAGATCCATTCAATGGTATGAGAAAATACCACAAAAGGGCACCAAAATTAACCAAAATGCATTGTGTTCTCACACTTAAAAATCATAAATATCAAAAATATCTGCTCTGCTTAAATACAAAGTGATGTTGACAGAACCTCTACTACCTTTGATGTGCTGATTGCTAAACACTTTTCTCTCAAAAGAAATACCTTGCATTCTTATTTCCATACCTGTCAGCATGAATATTTCTTTTTGCTTTGAACTTTTTCTTTTGAGCTTCTAGTCCTGTGATTAAAAAAAATTTTTTTGTAAGGGTGACATACAGAGGGGTACAGTTACATGAGGACTCACAAGAAGGTAGCATTTGAGAAGTGTTTAAGCAAGAGTTTGGTTTCCAAAGGTTAAAAGGAGGAAAATAATAATACCTAGAGAACCTAGAGAATTCATACAATAGAACAAACCAAAAAGCCCACTTAATTCTTGCTCTTCAACACAAATTTTCTCTCCTTTCCTCTTTATTTTCTGTTCAGATTCAAAGCTAAAGTACTGTGACTGCTGTCTACAAACTATTCTTATATGAATCTACATGAGTAGTTCTGCAAGGGGAATCTTGGGCAATAACCAGGGTTATTTTGCCAGGGGATATGGAGGTTCAGAAGCACTGAGTGGCGGGAACAAGGATGAGGTAGATAGGAGCTGGACAGTGAAGGTTGGTCCTTATGCTTATCCAGCACAGACACCTGTAGATGCAAAGTTGATTGGATTGAACACCTCTGATGCCAAGGGTCTGTTTTAATGTGATGTGAGTTTTATGATTTAATGAGCATGGATTTTTCCAAGTATATAATTATCAGGTTAAGAAATTAATATGTTTTGGTAATAAAAGGAAAGAAAGGAAGGAAGGAAGGAAGGAAGGAAGGAAAGGAAAGAAGGAAAGGAAGGAAGGAAGGAAAGGAAGGAAGGAAGGAAAAAAGGAGGGAGGAAGAGAGAGAAGGAAAGAAGAAAGAAAGAGAAGAAAGAAAAGGAAGAAAAGAAAAATTCCTTGCAGCCTGGTGCTGGACTGTTCCTGGAGGTTCATGTTTATAATCCTAAGTACACAGGAAGCTGAGATCTGAGGATCATGGTTCAAAGACACCCCAGGAAGAAAAGTCCTTGAGACTCTTATCTACAATTAATCAAGGAAAAGGGGCTGGAAGTGGAGCTGTAGCTCAAATGATAGAGTGCTAACCTTGAGCGAAAGGAGTTTAGGGACAGCACCCAGGCCCAGAATTCAAGGCCCAGGACTGGCAGAAAGAAGTGAAGGCAAGAAGAAGGAAAGAAGGGGAGGGTGGAGTGGGGGAAGGGAAGGGAAGAAATTCCCTAGGTCATAATGGTGTAATAAACCCAATTCAATTATTAAACTATGATTTACTGCACAATTACATATGAAAGTTAAGAGGCACAATTACTAGGCTTTTATGTAAATAGTTTACACAGTGATTTATTTAAATGATAAGCACCACGAATTATAAAGAAGCCAAGTAACTCTAGGAAGATAAGTGTTGGAAATAAGTAGTCAAGTGTCCAAGAAAATATAAACCAAACTAACCTGGATAATGATTAGTTTTTAATCAAATTAATGTCATAAGACAACAAATCGAGTCAAATGCCTAGAAATGTTTGTTGAGAATGCATTCATTAATAAGTGAGTTGCCATTGTGATTCCAATGGACTACTAAGGTATAATCTCTATCTTCTTTGTGTCTACAATTTAATTTGAAGATAACATTATTCTAAATTCTTAAGGATCAAAGGATGTAGACCTTTTTTAGGAAATAGTTCTTTTAAAGTGGAGGTTTCAAAAGAATGAGAGGCGTGTTATGATTGGGCAGCTGGGGAAAGTGCAGAGGTCATAGCACAGACCAAAGTGCATTCCTTCTGAAAAATGTTCAGAGTACCATAAAGAGTGTCATCTAGGCTTCTAAGGAGTGCTAAGACCAAGCTATTATTAGATAAGCTGGAAAAATAACTGATGAGGTTCAGGACAATGGCAATGCATTAATCAATTTTAGTTATTAACTTTTTATAGTCATTAAAAGCTAAGCCAGGTATCAATGGCTCACACCTATAATGCTAGCTACTCTAAGAAGCTAAGAGCTGAGGATCCTGGCTTAAAGGCAGCTCAGGCAGACAAATACATGAGATTCGTATCTCCAATTAACCAGGAAAAATCAAAAGTGGATTTCAAGTGTGGTTTCCATAACTTGTAGTTCATATTACTTAGCATCATCCCATGTGGCCATGTGCACATAGCTATTGAGATATTGTGATCTTCTGCTAGGACTATCCTAGAAGTGTACTAATCTTTGCCAGTGAGGGAAACCCCAGTCTTTCCAGTAGTGTACTTCTCTAATCCTTGCTATTCAGGAGGCTATAATCTGGAGAATTGTGATTGCAGCCAGCCTGGGAAGAAAAGTCTGTGGGATTTCATCTCCAATGACCCAGCCAAGAAAAAAAATAAAAAAACAAGGTTGAGATATGGTTCAAGTGGTGAAGTGCCACTCTGAAGCCCTGAGTTAAACCTGGTACTAGTAAATATAAAGGAAAAAGTAGTAAACGATGGTGAACCAATGCAGCAGCAATACTTACAAAACTATATGCTATAAACCAGCTATAAAATCCAGGTTCGGGGGAGTTAGGAGAAAGCGAAGGGGGGAGAAAAATGAGGAAGGATGTAACAAATTTGATAAGAAATGTAAAAACCCAAATGTGTGGTTTCAAGTTGTAGAGTGTTAGCTTTAAGTAAGAAAACTGAGCTTAGAGTGCATGCAATATTTACACACACACACACACACAAAGAGAAGTGTGTGCTCACATGCTGCTAACAGAATATGTCTGCATACTGCATTACTGGCAGTTTGCTTCCACAAACAAAGAAAATAAAAATATAATAAAATTTAACATAAAATAAGAAACATAATTATACAAATAATAAGAGTATAAATATAAGACATTTCTTAAGCGTTATCTTTTTCAAGCAAATGAGAGATAAAATGTATAATCAATAAGCATTGAGATGTTTTTATAATTGCATATATGTGCTTATCAATTCATGTATATATACATATGTTTAGAATACATATGTTTAGAATATATCAGTGTTTTGAATATTCCAGTAAAAGAGACTATTTGGGGAGCAAAAATATCACTTTGAAATGGTGTGTGCTTAAAGTTTTGATAGCATTTAAAATTACTCTAAGGAAATAAAAATTTCATTGAAGGTTATTGGGAATTTTATATACTCTGCAGGCACAAAGGAGAAATTTTAAATACTGGAACTGCTTTCAGTTTGTCAAAGGAAACATTAAATAAAGCAAAGATTATTATTTCAATTGAATTAGACTTGGACAACCCTGCCTCTAACATTTGGGAGGCATTGTTAATGACAAATTCAATTCAATTTTGATCACTGGTATTTTGTACACCAGGATATGAAATATGTCTTCCTTAATTTCTGCCCCCTACTCATTGGCACAACCCCCATAAAGAAAACCACAAATAAATACAATAAAATTACGAAAATACTCATTACTATTTAAAATTGTTGTTAGCCCTAGTAGCAATCATTTTCTACTACATAAATTTATTATCAAAGTTTAGTTGGTGAATCTTATACTTACATGTTTTCTATAATCCACCAAAGCACTTATTTTGAATAGGACACACATATATAGTGGGAGCACAAAGTTATTACATTCCATCTACTGTGAAATATATGTAAATACACTTGAAAAGGCTTTATGATTTATCAGAAAAAATTTTGAGATTAAAACTTTAATAATAATGTCTTGAATTTCTCAACTATGTTACATTTAAGTACATCTTATTGACATGATTAAAACTCTAAAAGCATTTTCATTTAAAATATTATGATAATCAGAGACTTGAGAATAAAATGATCACTCTAGTTTACATATACTGTCAAGACTATTACAATTCTTGAGTTTTCACCATACATTTAAGTAATGTATGCATCAAGATTTTTTTGAGTTATCACTAAAAATTTCTACCCTGTGCTACAAAATGTGAGGAATAGTTAAAGAACAGCAGAAAGTAAAGCTCGATATATAGTATACAAGGCCACTACTGAATAAGGTCCTGAAAACTGAGGGTTATTCTGAAATATTAAGTATATTAAGTTCCATCATTTACTACTTTTCCCTTTATGTTTGCTAGTACCAGTTTTATCTCAGGGCTTCAGAGTGGCACTTCACCACTTGAACCATATCTCAAGCCTTGCCTTTTATTTTCTTCGCTTGTCCATTGGAGATGAAATCCCACAGATTTTTCTGTCCAGGCAGGCTGAAATCACAATTCTCCAGATTACTGCCTCCTGAATAGCAAGGATTAGAGAGGTACACTATTGGCATCTGGAACGATTGGGGTTTCCCTCATTAGCAATAATCAGTACACCTCTAGGATAATCCTAGCAGAAGATCACACTAGCTCAATAGCTATGTCCACATGGGTACATAAGATGACGCTAAGCAAAATGAACTCCATGTTATGGAAATAAGTGGTTTATCATTGTTGTTATGTTCAATGTGAAACTATGCCATTTTCTTTTGTATTTCTTCCCCATACCCCTGATGTCACTGTAACTGATTTTGGTACTCTGGGTATTGCATATACTTTTATTGGAACTGGAGAAGGGAAAAGGAACATCAAAATGAAGAGACAAAGAGTAAAAGGTGAACCAATGCAACAGCAGTACTTACAAAACTGTATGCTATAAACCAACTATAACACCCAGGTTGGGGGGGGGAGTTGAGGAAAGTGAAAGGGGGGGGAGAAAAATGAGGAGGGATGTAACAAGTTTGATAAGCAATGTAAAAATGTACTCACTGCATTACATATGAAACTGTAACCCCCCTGCACATCACTTTGACAACAAATAAATCAATTTTTTAAAAAAGAAAAAAAGAAAATCTTTGAAGGAAATGGTGGCATTGTCCGAAAAGAAATGTACTCTTTATGTGACTTATATAACTCTGTACAGCAACTTTGTAATAACAATAACAAAAGGAATATATTGGAGTTAGATATCTGAATCTGGGATCATATCTTGAATTGAAGCGACAGGGAAGTCTATAGTACTATGTACAGTAAACACAATGTAATGTGAAAAATAGTAAGTTTCAAAAGAAGTGGCTTTAGAGAACTCTGATAAGGGAGTTGCCCTTAATTTTGTACATCTTTCTCAGTGTACTATACATTTCTCAAAGTATTAAAAATGTAGTTGGTAATTCTTAAGTCAGTCTCCACCCCCATTTGTGACTTTTCATGTAATAGGATTGATTCATTCATCTCTGTTCTCTCTAGAATAAAATTTGGCATTTTGGCATTCATTAGATACTCAGTAAATATTCATCACATGCATAAGCACAAATATGAGACAAAAGGAGGTCTATTGAGATCTGCAAAATAAAGAAAATAATGTACACAAAACTGATGTTGTGTCTACTCTATGTCTAGCCACTACATAACATTCAAAGGAAGGTTATTAAAGTTTTCAGGACTGCATGCCTGCACTTATGTATACATGAATGAATGAACAAATAACATAATCAGGCCACTAAACACATACGTATATTAAGTAAAGAAAATTGGCAATGTTTGATCTTTGGAAAGTACTGTAAGGTAATAGTCAAAGGAAAAAAGGAAAATAGTAATTGAGAGGCCTTGAAATGAATGGCAAATAGGAAAACTAGGAAAGTGAGTGTCACAAACAATAATGATTTGTTCGAATATGATTTCCAAAAGCCTTTCACATTATTTCATTTTAATTCTGACAGTACTGGGAAATACTGAGAGTAGGTTTATTATGCCTGTTTTTTGTTGTTATTGTTTCAGTACATGAATTTGGGCCTTGAAAAGGTTAAGTGAGTTGGAGAAGAACATTTCAAATGGAAACAAATATTTAACATTGTCAGAGGCAGAGTGTTGAATAAAGAGTGAAAAGATGTCATTGTGTTCAGCCAGGATTTCATCAGAGCCCATGCAAAGTGAGATAGGAAAGGAAGGAAAGGAAAAATGAAGAGACATAAATGGATAAATACATTAAAGTAGTTATCCTATGTGATAATCATATAGCTATCAAATAGGTATCATACATAATAATTATGTCAGCATCACACAGACATCATCACACATGCCACAGACATTGGATGGGAAAGAATTCAAGGTAAGAGAGGGATACCATGAGTTGCTACATTTTTAAAAATAAATGGTTTGAGTAAACTTGTTTCACCATTTTATATATATATACATATATATATTCATGTTTTCTGATTTTGCAACTTAGTTTAAGATCTGTAAATGCCATTTGGAAAACATCTTCCTGATCAGATTCAAATAAAAACAGATTGCTCCTACCTTTTCCCTCAATATTTCGCTTCTTTATAAAATGGTATTGATGATATTGAAAGGCTAGATATGTGGCTCAAGCAGTAGAGTGCCAGCCTCGAAATTCAAAGCCTTGAATTCCAACCTCTGAGGATTGAAAAAAGGATGCTGAAAATATATGAATGTAGAAGAGAGATATGGATGCTGTTAAGTCCAAGTGCTACAGTACCCCTGAATGGGAAAACTGGTCCACATCTAGAGACATGGAAGAAGGCCCCTGACTCCAACTGTGATTCTGTTTCAGAATAATTCCTTCAATTTTAAAATGTGTGCAGGAAGAGAATAAGCATACAAATCTTTTTCTTCACTTCTTCAAACATGAGAGGATGGGAGATGAGACACCGGAAGACACTGACATAGGGAACAAAATACCCAAACACATTCCAAGGTGATTTTCTGTCAAATAAATGTAGATGAACCAATCAACTTTTTGCTCCCTCTTCTTCTTCTTCCTCTTCCTTCTCTTTTTACACCTTCTCTTCCTCTTCTTCCTCCTTTTCCTTCTTCTTGCAAATGTGTAGGGTTTGAATTCAGAGGCTGGCACTCTCTCACTCCTGACACACAGGCACTTCTTGCTTTTTGTTCTTATTAACTGGAGATAAAATCTCATGGGCTTTCCTTAGCTTACAAGAAACATGTCAGATAACAAAAACTGTTTTCCTAACTTCCCCAATCTCACAGGGGACCCCATCCAGGTAACCGAAGCCTATAGGACACCTGGCAGGCCAGACCCCAGGAAAGCCACCCCAAGGCACATAATATTCAAGACTACAGACCTCAAGATTAAAGAGCAAATTCTGAATTCAGCCAAAGCGAAGAAGGAAACTTTTTTCAATGGGAAGAGGATTCGAATAACATCCGACTTATCCACACAAACTTACCAAGCTCGAAGTGAGTGGAAGAACACCATCCAAGTACTCCAGAATAACAATTTACAACCTCGGATCAAATATCCAGTGAAATTGGAGTTCACATTCGAAGGGAGAACCAGATCTTTCCACACCAAAGAGGAGTTAAAGGAGTATGTGAATAAAAAACCAGCCCTACAGCGAATATTAAGAGGGGATCCCCACCCAACAGAGATCGTAAAAGACACACAGACAGAATCAGAAAGAAACTTCAATAGCCAAAGTCCAGCAGAAACACAAGCTCACTAAAGACAAGAAGAAAAAAAAAAAAAGAAGAAGAAAAAACAGCCCACCAAGAAAATGGAAGGAGAAAAAACACCCTTATCCTTGATCTCTTTAAATATAAATGGCTTAAACTCCCCGATTAAGAGGAGCAGACTGGCAGAATGGATTCGCAAACAAAAAGTTGACATCTGCTGTCTACAAGAGACCCACCTTACAGCAAGGGACAAAAACAGGCTTCGAGTGAAAGGATGGAGCAAGATCTACCAAGCAAATGCATCCACCAAAACGGCAGGTGTAGCCATTCTGATCTCAGACAAGCTGGACTTCTCTTTAAAGTCCACTCAAAAAGACAAAGAAGGACACTACATATTAATACAAGGAAAAATCCAGAATCAAGAAATCACGGTGATAAATGTATACTCACCAAACAAAAGAGGCCCGACATATGTCAAGCAAATTCTCAAAGAATTACAGAGCAAGATAGACGCAAACACCATCATAGTGGGTGACTTTAATACTCCTCTCTCTCCAAGAGACAGATCCAACACCCAGAGGATTAGTAAGGGAGCTGAGGACCTAAATAACACCATTTCCCAAATGGATCTAACAGACCTATACAGAACCTTTCACCCTACAGAGACCCAATACACCTTCTTTTCAGCAGCCCATGGATCATATTCCAAAATAGACCACGTCATAGCCCACACAAAGAACCTCAGCAAATACAAAGTATTGACGTCATCCCATGTATTATATCTGATCACAGTGGATTAAAGGTAACCCTCAACAACAAAGGATACCACAGAGCCTATACACACTCTTGGAGGCTAAACCCCACGCTGCTATCCAACACTTGGGCCACAGATCAAATTAAAGATGAAATCAACGAATTCATAAGCCACAATGACAAAGAAAACACATCACAAAGAAACCTATGGGACACAGCTAAGGCAGTACTGAGGGGCAAGATCATTGCACTCAGCACCCACATTAAAAGAATGGAAGCAGAGCAGGTGAATACCCTCACGATGAAACTAAAACAACTGGAGAAACAAGAAATGACAGAATCTAAAACGACTGGGAGGGGAGAGATCACGAAGATTAAAGAAGAGATAAATCTGATTGAAAATAGAAAGACCATTCAACAAATAAATAAGACTAAAAGCTGGTTCTTTGAGAAAATAAACAAAATTGACAGACCCCTTGCAAGACTTACAAAAAAAAGAAGAGGAGAGATTCATATTCGTAAAATCAGGGACTCCACAGGAAAAATTATAACAAGTACACACGATATTCAAACAATCATAAGGAGCTATTTCCAAAACCTCTACTCAGCAAAAAACAATAATTTTACAAAATGGATCAATTCTTAGAGAAGTACAAACTGTCCAAACTGAACCAAGAAGAAATAAATCAACTAAATAAACCAATAACTTACAGTGAGATACAGGAGGTAATCAAGAACCTCCCTACTAAGAAAAGCCCAGGCCCAGATGGATTCACCAACGAATTCTACAAAACCTTTAGTGAGGAGCTAACTCCAATACTCCTCCAACTCTTCCGGGAAATAGAAACGGAGGGAGAAATCCCAAACTCATTCTACGAAGCTAATATCATACTCATCCCCAAACCAGGCAAAGATCCAACAAAAAAAGAGAACTACAGACCAATATCACTAATGAACACAGATGCAAAGCTCCTCAATAA
Source organism: Perognathus longimembris pacificus (assembly GCF_023159225.1). Taxonomy (NCBI): domain Eukaryota; kingdom Metazoa; phylum Chordata; class Mammalia; order Rodentia; family Heteromyidae; genus Perognathus; species Perognathus longimembris. The sequence goes on from NC_063167.1 coordinate 79,458,679, forward strand.
AATATTAGCTAATAGGATCCAGAAACTGATTAAGAATATCATACATCATGACCAAGTAGGCTTCATCCCTCAGTCACAAGGATGGTTCAACATCCGTAAATCAATCAACGTAATTCACCACATAAACAGAACTAAAATCAAGAATCACATTGTTATCTCAGTCGATGCCCAAAAAGCCTTTGACAAAATACAACATCCATACCTATTAAAAGCTTTGGAGAGAACAGGAATAGATGGAACATTCCTCAAAACAATAAAAGCCATATACAACAGACCAACTGCTAATATCATATTAAATGGAGAGAAACTTAAATCATTCCCCCTAAACTCAGGAACAAGACAAGGATGCCCACTCTCCCCACTTCTTTTCAACATAGTGTTGGAATCCCTAGCCATAGCAATAAGGCAAGAGGAGGACATCAAAGGGATCCACATCGGCAAGGAAGAAATCAAGTTATCCCTATTCGCAGACGACATGATCTTATATCTGATGGACCCAAAAAACTCAGTACCCAAACTCCTACACCTAATAAACCAATTTGGCAAAGTAGCAGGATACAAAATCAACCCACAGAAGTCAGCAGCTTTTCTGTACACCAGCAATAGACAAACAGAAAAGGAAATTATGGAAACAATTCCATTTACAGTAGCCAAAAAAAGAATAAAGTACCTAGGGATCAACTTAACCAAGGACGTGACAGACCTATTTAATGAAAACTACAAAAATCTAATAAGGGAAATCAAAGAAGACACAAGGAGATGGAAAGACCTCCCATGCTCATGGGTAGGCATAATCAATATAGTGAAAATGGCCATATTGCCCAAATTGTTATACAAATTCAATGCAATACCTATCAAAATTCCAGCCACATTCTTCACTGAAATAGAGAAACCAATCCATAAATTCATATGGAACAGCAAAAAACCTAGAATAGCCAAAGCAATTCTAGGCAAAAAAAGCAGCTCAGGAGGTATCACAATACCTGACTTCAAGCTCTACTACAAGGCCATCATAACAAAAACAGCATGGTATTGGTATAAAAACAGATCGGAAGACCAATGGATTAGAACTGAAGACCCAGAAATAAAACCGCACTCTTACAGCCAACTGATATGCGACAAAGGAGCTAAAGACATACAATGGAATAAACATAGCCTCTTCAACTACTGGTGCTGGGAGAACTGGGCAGCCATATGCAGAAAACTCAAAGTAGACCCAAGCCTATCACCATGCACCAAGATCAACTCAAAATGGATCAAGGACCTCAACATCAGACCTGAATCCTTGAAGCTACTGAAGGACAGAGTAGGAAAGACACTAGAACTTATAGGCACAGGAAGGAACTTCCTGAATAGAGTCCCAGGGGCACAACAAATAGGGGAAAGACTCGACAAATGGGACTACTACAAATTAAAAAGTTTCTGCACAGCTAAGGACATAGCCACCAAAATAGAAAGACAGCCAACGATATGGGAAAGGATATTTACCAGCACAGCAACAGACAAAGGCCTGATATCTGTCATCTACAGAGAACTCAAAAAACTAAGCCCCTCCAAGCCCAATAAACCTATTAAGAAATGGGCAAAAGAGCTAAAGAGAGACTTCACAAGAGAAGATATAAAAATGGCAAAGAAACATATGAGGAAATGCTCAACATCCCTGCTAGTAAAGGAAATGCAAATAAAAACAACCCTGAGATACCACCTCACCCCAGTTAGAATGGCCTATACTCTGAACTCAGGAAACAACAAATGCTGGAGGGGCTGTGGGGAAAGAGGAACCCTTCTCCATTGTTGGTGGGAGTGCAAATTAGTACAACCACTTTGGAGAACAGTATGGAGGTTTCTCAAAAAGCTCAATATAGACCTACCCTATGACCCAGCCATACCACTCCTAGGCATCTATCCTAAACAGCAAAATCCAAGATATCAAAAAGGCATTTGTACTTCCATGTTTATCGCGGCACAATTCACAATAGCTAAAATATGGAAACAACCCAGATGCCCCTCCACAGACGAATGGATCCAAAAAATACGGTACTTATACACAATGGAATACTACACAGCGATTAGGAATGGTGAAATACTGTTATTCGCAGGGAAATGGTCAGAACTCGAACAAATAATGTTGAGTGAGACAAGCCTAGAACACAGAAAACAAAGGGGCATGATCTCCCTGATATATGACTGTTAACAAAGGGAGATGGAGAGACAGTAGAGACCAAGTCTGTGAATACTGTATATGTTCTTGATACATTGTATATTGCATATATGTCAACCTGACCTAGACAAGGGATAGAAAAACAGGTCGTAAGATATCATAAGAAATGTACACACTGCCCTACTATGTAACTGCACCCTCTTTGCACAACACCTTGTAAAAAAATTTATGTCCAATTAATAAAAAAAAAACAAAAAAAAAACTGTTTTCCTGGGATGTGAGCCTCAGTTATTTAAGAAAAGACAGACTTTTCTCCAAAGTCAGGACTGTCAGTTGTGGACCATGACTTTACTTAAGTGAGCTAAATTATTTCTTGGTTAGCAAATCAACAACAGAAATGTTACTTAAACATGATCCATCATTTTTACTCCATTTTTGACAGTGTGCAGAAGAGCAGGAGTGTGATGCATTTTTAGATAATCAAATACAACTTCACATTGTCCTTTATTTTCCCGTAGTAAATTCAGTGAATGAATTTTTTTAAATCCCATCCTGCCACTATGTCTACACATTCTGCAAACATCTAGATGAAAAGTGACAAATCCAAGCCATCATCCAGCTATTTGAAAATATTTATCTTGATGACATTAAATATCTAGATGTTTTGAAATGCCAAGATGTTGGGGATATCCTTCAGATAAAATATCCTGATGACTGGCTGAAATTCTACTTATTATCTATTGCACAAAAAGAAGCACATTTGCATGCATGGGTCTACTCCCGCTTTAGATAGGAAATGTCATTTTACCACGAATATAGTATGACGTTATACACAGGAATGGTCAGGCTTCAGTTCTGTGGTTATTATTATTATTTGTAAATCTCTAAGTTATAAACATGTTTTTCTTTTCCTTGTCTTGTTCAGAAATAAAAGAATTAAGTGCCTTTTAAAAGTGTAAACTGAAAAGCAAAGGATTGCTCAAGGAAAGCACCCAGGAACTTGAGCTTCTGTTTATCTACTGTGGCCCCCAAAGATATTATGTGGGGTAAAAAGCATAGCAATAAATGGGTGAACTAAATATCCTACTGAAGATATACATGCAAAATTTTTTCTTGTGTTTGAGTTTTAAATATTTTGTTCTTCAGCACATCCAATTTTGTCATCTAGGTAAAATGACAAGATTTCAAACTTTCTAATTGTCTAATGTTCTCGCTCATAGTTTGCCATAGGAAGGGTAGTAAACCTGCATTTTATTTTGTGTGTTTATGTGTATGTATATCTCATTAGAACCTAATTTGTTCACATCATTAAATACTGAGAGATTGGTCCAATCTCTCAGCCACATTTTCATATTCTAGTTTAATTAAAGAAAAACCTATTCTCATCTAGAAACAAGGAAAACCTTATTTTAAAGTAAAGCGTGTCTTTTGGATATCTGCTCAGAGAAAGATTGCTATTCTTTTTCATTTCTGTGATATTAAAGCTAATTCTCTACATGCATGGATTTTGTATGTGCTGGGACTTTCAAGTCAGGTGCCTGTGCTCTGTATTAGAAGTGGGAAATAAAACGAAATTCCTGGGGTACTACAGTAACAGAAAACTGTAACCCAACTTTTAGCTCCCAAGTCAGCCCTGTACCTTGTGGGTCGCTCAGCACTGAACCGAAGGCACTGATGACCACATCTGCTTTCAGGTGGACAGTCTGTTCTTCATCCTCTACCCAGTTTCCCAGTTCATCTTGTTCAGTTCGAACAAACTGCATGCCAACAATTTTCCCGCCCTTCACTGTGACCTTCCGTGGGGAGAGGAAAGGCAAAAATTCACATTTTTCTTCTTTAGCAAGCTCCATCTAAAACACAACAGAACAGAAGGGGAGGAAACTTTAAAATATTTCTCTTCCTATGCAACAACTCATTTTCTAAATCAAATGCACATGCTAACTATTGCAGTGCTTAAACATACATGAAGTTTTCTATAGCTTTCACCAAAGCTAGGATTCCAGTTTCATCTATGAACATACTGTACATCCCAGACTGGGAATAGGGAGGTGGTCTTGAATCAGAGCTGCAGCAAAATGTATAGGTAATCGTTCATACATTGTTTTCCAAGTTTTATATTTGAAGTGCCCTAGGATTGGTGATACATAAGGCTCTGACTTCTAGTAGGCTGGTCTTTGATGCTTCTAAATGTGCAGATTAAGCTCTCTTTTTAAAATCATGGTGGATATGAAAATAAATACTTGTGTTTATTAACAAGCTATGTATATGTAAGCTGGAAAAATGTCAATGAGGTTGGGTGAGAAAATCTGTGCAAGTACGTGACCTGAATGTTAAGTAAGACAAAAGAAGGCTAGAAAAGAAAGGAAACTTGTGGAACTGCAAAATAAAAATATAATCATTAATACCATTCTTCTGGTGTGTGTGTGTGTGTGAGTGTGTGTGCGTGCACACGCGCGCGTGCGCACACGCTACCCTTGGGGCTTGAACTGAGGAACTGGGCCTTGTCCCTGTGCTATTTTTGCTCATGGCCAGTGCTCTAGCATTTGAGTCACAGCTCCACTATAGCTCTCTCTCTCTCTCTCTCTCTCTCTCTGTGTGTGTGTGTGTGTGTGTGTGTGTGTGTGTGTGTGTGTGTGTGTGACTAACTGAACTATTTCACAGAATTTCCCACATGGGCTGGCTTTGAAACACAATCCTCAGATCTCAACCTCCTCTTCCTTTTATAACAACACAGTCCTGAATGTCATGGATGACAAATTTGAAAGGAAAATAGGCATGCCCATCTTGACAAATTCTTACTCCTTCTCCAACTTTCCTGTACCTCATCTATCATAAAATTGAAACATCCTGTTTGTCATTTATATTCATGCCTATAAAAGACAATATTTACCCATTTTATTATATACCACTCATTATTTTGGGAATTCTCAGACCTTTGTCAGTATAATAGGGTAATTCTTCTTTCCAAAAAAAATCAGAACGCAAAATTTCCTTTAGAAGAGGGCCTATCCTCCCTTGTGGAAACCAAGTAAATTCTCAGCAGGACCTTTGGTTGGTGAAGGAAAGAAGATTGTGTGTGCAAGGTATCACACTAGGAGTCATCCCAGATAAATTATGATGGGAATATAGGGACAGCCAGAATCTCAGTATTCAGAATCTCTTGGCAATAGGCCAATATCCACTCTTCCTAGTTTGGCACTCATCACAATCACCTGGAATGTTTGGTTAAAGCAGGCTGCATGGGACCACCCCCCACAAGAGTTTTTAGATGTGTCTATTTGAGTGAGGCTTAAGGACCTGTGGCTTAAAGACTGTGCTACTATTCCTTGAATGTGAGTCACTAGAGTGGAAGAGCATTCATCAACTCAAAACGTTGATGGTCTTATAAACAATAATACTCCCCCAAAGAACTACACAGCATATAAACAAACATGCAGTGATTCTACAGTATAAACAAGGAGTAATGACAAAAAGACTACCGGGGGGTGGGGGGGGAAGAGAATATACAGGTTTAGAAACCGTAGCCTATACTATGCAGTAAAGGAAGCAATTTAGACCCTTAGGTTATTTTTTTTTTCATCATTTCTCTGTAAGACTTAAAAATGGGAATACTTGTAAAAATCATTGTAAATGATTTCCCCTTGTATATTAAATTACAAAATTTGAATAGAATAACTGATAGGTCGAATATTGTAGTTGAAAATATATAAAAAGTTAAATCCAAAATAGCTTACTTCCTAGACAGGGAGATTTTAAGTCACTGGATTTGAAGCAGGTTTCAAACTTGCTTCTACTGTGTTGTGGAAAAGGTTTCTTTTGGAAATATGGGAATAACAACAGAATATTCGTCACCATGTGGGGCTTTTGAAGACAATCCTGAGAGAAAAAGAGCCTCAACTACAACTTAGTCTACAGAAGTTCAAATAAAAGCTGTTCATTCATAGTTGCTGTCCTTTGAATTTACATTTCCCCAAACATTTCTTCAGGTACTCCTCAGCACTTATCAATGGGATTATGGTTTTAAGAGTTGACTCATAACAGCAGGGCCAAACCAAACAAACTCTAATACCCCTTATAATTTTCCTGTAAAATAATAAATTCTAAGGGGTAAGTCATTGCTTGACTGATTCAAATGACAAAATAAATATGGTACCTGTCTGCAAAATATGTTTCCTGCATCCTTTTGTCACATTCGGTAATGTAGCACAAAATAAACAAGTTTATTGTGTTTCAAAAATGTCAAGTGATGCTAAATTTTAATGGTAATACCCCACTTTATTGAATAGCAATGCCAAATGTTTATGGTTTGAATAAATCAATACACATGTATTTTTATACTAGCACTATTTTCTGTAGAAAGAATAAATAAAATACAGGATTATGCTGTCCCAGTTGGGAGATTGTGTCACAGATTGATTTAAGATATGTTTTGTCCTAGTCTTCCTTTCTTGTCTGTTGAAAGTAAGTATTGATTATTTTACATACATAAATCTCTTATGAGATTTTGGGAATTTTGCTACTAAAATTGGCAAAGAAAATTAGAACTACTCACAAATAAGAAACTATTAATATTTTGAAATAAGAATTACCATGGATTTAGTGGCTGAATATCTTTACAGTGAGGATTTTCAGATTTGAGAGCCTGAAATCTGAGCATAGTTCTGAAGATAAGGAACTGTGTTTTCATATAAACTCCACTCACATTCGAATTGTCTAAAGAGGATTTGTGTTTGAATATTGATCTTTCTGTCCCACTGTCTAACAGTGGTGACACAAACACTGCCTGACACAAAGATTATTCTGAACCTCAGCTACTCAAACTTTAAAGACCTTTGCATTCTCTGAAATACGTAGGGTTTGACTTTGGGTGGCACACATAAAATGCAGGAGTTCTTGACAATATGTTGCTATTAAGTAACTACATTGTCCATAAGGGGAAGTCTACAAAAGGAAGTTATTTTAATACATATATATATGTATATATATATATATATATACATACACACACACATATATATATAGTACTAAGGAAATAGTGAGATTATGATAAATTTTTCTTAAAAAGAAAATATTAGGATAATTGATACAGTATTAGGAGAATATGCTATCAGGACAGTTGGGATAATAGCCTGTGAATTATTTTCGGACAAGATAGGAACCAATTTCCAGTATTTAATACATGTTTCTTGCAAGATTACTTGTAAGTGCTTTATGTGTAACTTCTCATTGCCACACAGAGAAGAGGTTATGACAGGATACACATAAATTATTACAAAAATTATCTGGCTTCAAACCAACTTTGTCTCCCCGATGAGACCCACAAGGCCATGGGACTCTCGGCATCAAGGTGAATTTGGGGATTTCACAGCCAGCCTGAGGCTTCTTGCTGCTAGTCAGCCTGGCCTAAATCCTCTTGTGTGAGGAAGCATTACAGGTTGCAAGTCAGAAATCTGAAATAGTGAGATTAAAATGCCATAACATCTATAGCTTTCTCAACACCGACTTCAGACTCCAAGTGGAAAATTCCACACCTGGCCTCATGTAAAGTGTCATAGCCAAAACATAGGGGCACATAAAAATGTCGTTCAAAGTTTCCTTCATGCTTTGCATATCAGATGTGCATGAATTGAAAATATATATCCTAGCTGAGTACCCTCCACATAATATTTAAGTATGTATTTGCAATATTCTAAATATGCTGAAATTAGAAAAATAACATCAAAATCTGAAACCCTTCTCATTCTAAGCATTCCACATAAGAGATATACAACCTGTATATCTTTTGGCTTGGAAGAAATAGAGACTCACATAAAATAAAGGTATATTTAAGGATTAAAAAGTTTTGGCAAAGTGTCTTAATTTGATACTAAATTCTATGTGGTCTTTGTGCAAGAAAAAATTATTATAAAGTCTAAGGGGGAAAAGAGAGACTCTATTTCAAATGTTGCATTTAAACAAGGTCAAGTTTAACAGGAAAGAAGAGACTCAAAGGTCAAGAGATTGTCTAGATAAAACTGTCCTCAAGGCTGGGCGTTGGTGGTTCACATCTATAATCTTAGCTAGTCAGCAAGCCAACATCTGGGGCTCATGACTCAAAGTCCGCCTGAGCAGGAAAGTTCATGAGATACTTTATGTCAATTAATCACCTAAAAACAGAAGTGGTGATGTGGCTCAATGTGAGAGCGCTAGCTTTGAGTGCAAAAGGTCAGGCTCAGCCCAGGCTGAGTTCAAGCACCATGATCACCACCACTACCAATGAAAACAACTTTTTCAGTGGTATGAGAATTCAAGCTTCTTAGTCTAAACAAATGCAAAGGTACTCTAACCTCATGAAATATAGGAAACAAAGGTTAGATTTATGAGGATGATAAACAAACTAATAGAGAGCCCTTGAATTAAAAAAAAAGGTAACTTTTGAATAATGTATATTTTACTCAACAAAAATGGATAGCAAAGGCATGGAACTTATCATCTCAAAATATAAAAATAGAAGATTATAATAGATTTTAGCTAAATTTTCATATTAGATTATAAATTCTTTCATAAAACTCTCAGTACAGGACTATTTTATTCATCTCTCTACCTCCAACTTCCAACAGTGATGTTCAAATAACAATAGTTGATAAACTACAAGGAAATGAACATGCAGACAGATGTTAAATGAACCAAAATATATTCTAGAAATATGCCAAATGGAAGGAGCCTAACACAGGGCCCAGCCCTGTCTGTGTCCATCAAAATGACTGTCACACAGAAAACCTTGAATAAAGTTTTGTTTCAGCTGTAATAAGAAATGATTATCAAAACCTGGAGGATATTCAAATTAATGACAGGAAAACCACATGTCAATATAATGAATGAGTAGACACTAGACACCCATCTCGAAGCAAGCATCCAAAGGCATTCAGAAGATATACCACCTAGACAAACCATCCTCTAACAGAGGTGGAAATAAAAACACACATATTGTTTCCTTTACTTGCCAATTACAAACTCTTAGAAAATGGTGAACCAGAGTGATCAGATCTGAGTCTTAATATTTTTCCGTTTGAATTAAGCAGTGCTTTGTGATAATTCACAAAGGTTGATGTAAGCCTTTTGATGGCTAGTGCTTTCCAATGATCATTAGTAATCAACATCTCTGTGAATCTGGGGTATGAATGCTTCTGTTCCTGTCACACATGTACATAGAACCTGCTGTGATAAGAGAAATAGGAATATGGAGCAAACACATGAATGTCTCTTATCCTTATCTCTACCAATGGAATAAAATATGAAGTAGTTACTAGGGTCTACACTTTTAGGTTCCATAGATCAGTTTCATCATTTCCTTCTCAAAAGCATAAGGGATGTGAAGGAAAAAAAAATGTAGCTCTGATTTTCACCTCCATATTCAAAACAGATAAGTAGTTAATGATAAGTGAAATAAAAATAGTGCATATAGCATGCAATAATGATCATCATTTTAATGATTAACTTTATGTAATGTGATGATTTGGTCTGATTAATATTACAGACATCCTACTGTAGAAATTATGAAACAACTTAATTTACTATAATTAAAAGCATGATGTCAACTCATTTTTAGATTGCATATATGCAAAGTAAGCATAGGTTATAAAGTGTAATGAGCAGAGCTCAAAACCGGCATACATTAAACCCTGGAATAACTTGTAATATTTGAAAGTTTAAGAAGCAATATGAAGAAAACACAATATTCTCTGTAAAGCTTATCTGCTAAGAGTGGCATAATTAACAATCTATTAATTCAGTGAGAACATAAAGATTCTAAAAATGTTATTTAGAATCAAAATAGTTTCATAGTCTTCTTTCAATAGTGATATCTTAGAAAATGTGATCTCATTTCATCACTGTTAAATTGTTGGTTACACTACAAACATTTATAATTACATGGTCTTATTCATGCATAAATTTAACTACTGATTAAGTACACACTGTGTACAAGAATGATGCCAGGTGCTAATAAGAAGAAGTGAAATTAATTCCTGCCTTATAAAAGACTTGTAGACAGCTGGACGCCAGCAACTCATGTCTGTAATCCTAGCTACATGGAAGGTTGAAAAGAGAAGCATCACAGTTCACACCAGCCTGAGAAATAGTCACAGGACCCCTTCAATGCCCATAAATGAAGCAGTGGCATATGTCTTTCATCCTAAGATACATGGGAGGCAGAGATCTGAAGATCATGATTGCAAGCTAACCTGCAACCATGGATAATAATATATATATAATATATAATGATTATAATAATATATAATAAAATTTATATGTATATATATATATATATAAATTCCTGCTGTGCTAGGAATTAAAACCAGAGTTTAGGGGCTGGGGATATAGCCTAGTGGCAAGAGTGCCTGCCTCGGATACACGAGGCCCTAGGTTCGATTCCCCAGCACCACATATACAGAAAACGGCCAGAAGCGGCGCTGTGGCTCAAGTGGCAGAGTGCTAGCCTTGAGCGGGAAGAAGCCAGGGACAGTGCTCAGGCCCTGAGTCCAAGGCCCAGGACTGGCCAAAAAAAAAAACAAAAAACCAGAGTTTGTCCTTGCTAGGCAGACACTTAAGCCATGTATCCTGCCTTTCTGTTTAAATCTGTTTTTGAGACACAGTCTTAGTAACTTTGCCCAAGTTGCCCTTAAATTTATAATCCTCTTGACTCCACATCCGTTGAAATTAAAGGACTGTACCACTGTGCCTTGCTTCAATCTACATTTATTGCTAATTTTATATTATATGATAAATAGATAATTTTGACAATTGAAAATAAAACAAGGCCAGGAGTTTGGCCTAGTGGTAGAATGTTTGCCCAGCATGCACGAAGCCCTGGATTCAATTCCTCAGTATCACATAAACAGAAAAGGCCAGAAGTGGCACTGTGGTTCAAGTGGTAGAGCACTAGCCTTGAGCAAAAGAAGCTCAAGGACAATTGCCCAGGTCCTACGTTCAAGCCCCAGTACTGGCAAAAAATAAATAAATAAATAATGAAACGATGACTTAAAGATAATGGGAATAAAATTTTGAGGTACACCGATATGTGTTATATATTTTAGTTATTTTATATCTATTTAAAATCTTCCTTTAAGGTTTTGGATACCTTCCATATACAACATGTACCATTGATCTGATGCATTGAACCAGACTTTTCCAGACTTTGCGTCATATATCATGTTGAAAGAGGTAATACATTGAAGGAACTGGCATTTTAGTTATGAGATGAGTGTGAATAGCTACCCTGTGTGGAAAATGCTAAAAACTAGATGCAAGCAAAAAGAAAACAAAACAAAAAACTAAAGCTGACTGGATAGAATTAAGAACTCAGGAGGGAACTAAGGAAGCCTTCAAAGAGAAAACGATGTTTGGGAAGACCTTGAAGAACGAGAACATTTTCATAAAAAGAAGAAAGAAACCACACAAAGTAGTGCTAAGTCAAATGTAGAAGGGCAGGCAGGACTACAATCTCAGCACTAGGTAGCATAAGTTCAAGGCCAGCCTGGCCTACATAGTAAGTGAGAGCTCTTTTCAAAAAGAAAAAACAACTAGAAAAATGATAATAATTTTGAATACATATTTTGTTGATTTTGTATTTTCAATGTTGTACATTGACCTGTGTGTATTTAATAATATTCACTGTATAGGACAAGAAAAGAATTATTGGAAAGCTAAACTGAATATTATTAAAAGCAGAGGGGCTTTTCACTTTATATAGGAATACCATCCATTGTTATTTAATAAGATTTGACATATATACACATATCAATAAACATTAGTTATATGTTATAATGTAATTATATCATATAATATATAATCTCTAGTTATATATGATATAATCTTATTTGTAATGCATAAACACAATATATGTATAGTCATATATTTAAATATATTACACTATATGTAAAATATGTGAAATAAACATAATTATATACTATATGTAGTACATATTATATAACATATTTTATATAGTATGTACTAGTAACATTATATATTAGTATATTAATATATTAATACACTTTTGTCAAAAATATATAGGTTTCACAAGATAAGAGATGAAACAGGTAGCATCACCACAGAAATAACCGAAATTCAGAAAATAATAAGGGACTATTTTGCAAACCTTTATGCCAACAAATTCGAGAACTTGGAAAAAATGGATGATTTCCTAGAAAAAATTGATACCCCCAAACTCAACTATGAAGACTTAAACCTTCTAAACAGACCCATATCCAGTATTGAAATAGAAACAGCAATAAATGATCTCCCATCCAAGAAAAGCCCAGGTCCAGATGGATTCACCGCAGAATTCTACAAGGCCTTCAAAACAGAACTCACTCCAATATTTCTCAAACTCTTCAATGAAATTGAAAGAGAACGTTCACTGCCAGACTCATTTTATGAAGCCAGTATAACCCTCATCCCAAAACCAGGCAGAGACTCATCACGGAAAGAGGACTACAGACCAATCTCCCTGATGAACATAGATGCAAAAATTCTCAACAAAATTCTGGCCAATCGACTTCAACAGGTCATCAAAAAAATCATACACCACGATCAAACTGGATTCATCCCAGGGATGCAAAGCTGGTTTAATATACGCAAGTCAATTAATGTAATCCACCACATCAACCGGAGCAAGGTAAAGAACCACATGGTTTTATCGCTGGATGCGGAAAAAGCGTTCGATAAAATCCAGCACCCATTTATGCTAAAAGCCCTGGAAAAACTGGGATTCCAGGGAACATTCCTGAATATAATCAAGGCAGTTTATGACAAACCAACAGCAAGCATAACTCTAAATGGTGAAAAACTAAAGCCATTCCCTTTAAAATCAGGAACAAGGCAGGGATGTCCACTCTCTCCCCTGCTCTTCAACATAGTACTAGAATTCCTAGCCAGAGCAATTAGGCAAGAAGAGAATATAAAGGGGATCCAAATAGGAAAAGATGAAGTTAAACTTTCTCTCTTCGCAGATGACATGATCCTATACCTAAAGAATCCCATAGACTCTACCCCCAAGCTACTAGAGCTGATACAAAACTTTGGCAAAGTTGCAGGATATAAAATAAACCTTCAAAAATCAACGGCCTTTCTCTATGCTAACAACCCGAAGACCGAGGCTGAAATCAGGAAAGCAACTCCTTTTGCAATAGCCCCCAAAAACATAAAATACCTAGGAATAACCTTAACCAAAGAAGTGAAAGACCTCTTTGATGAGAACTTTAAAAGCTTGAAAAATGAAATTAAGTCAGAACTAAGAAAATGGAAAAACCTCCCATGCTCCTGGATTGGGAGGATTAATATAATCAAAATGGCAATATTGCCAAAGGCTATCTACAAATTCAATGCAATACCCATTAATATCCCAACACCATTCTTTAATGAAATAGAGGAAGCAATCCAGAAATTCATATGGAACAATAAAAGACCTAGAATAGCAAAAACACTCCTAAGCAGAAAGAACAGTGCTGGAGGAATTACAATACCCAACTTCAAGCTGTATTATAAAGCTATAGTAATAAAAACAGCTTGGTATTGGCACCGGAACAGGCCTGAAGACCAATGGAACAGAATTGAAGACCCAGAATTAAACCCACAGAACTATGCCTACTTAATCTTTGATAAAGGAGCTAAAACAATAGTATGGAAGAAAGATAGCCTCTTTAACAAGTGGTGCTGGCAAAACTGGCTCAACACATGCAACAAACTAAAACTAGATCCTTATATATCACCCTGCACCAAAATCAATTCCAAATGGATTAAAGACCTTGAAATCAAAACAGGCACCCTGAAGACACTAAAGGAAGGAGTAGGAGAAACACTTGGGCTCCTTGGCACAGGACAGAACTTCCTTAACAAAGACCCTGAAAGGCTACAAATCAAAGAAAGGTTGGACAAATGGGATTGCATCAAACTCCAGAGCTTCTGCACGGCAAAGGACATAGCTCTCAAGATAAACAGAAAGCCCACAGACTGGGAGAAAATCTTTACCGGACATTCAACAGACAAAGGCCTCATCTCTAAAATATATGCAGAACTAAAAAAATTACCTTCTTCCAAAACAAAACTGCAAAGAACCAATAGCCCCCTCATCAAGTGGGCTAAAGACTTACAAAGAAACTTCTCTGATGAGGAAATGAGAATGGCCAATAGACATATGAAAAAATGCTCTACATCACTGGCCATAAAGGAAATGCAAATCAAAACAACATTGAGATTCCATCTCACCCCAGCAAGAATGTCATATATCAAGAAAACTAATAATAACAATTGTTGGAGGGGATGTGGCCAAAAGGGAACCCTACTTCATTGTTGGTGGGAATGTAAACTGGTTCAGCCACTCTGGCAAGCAGTATGGAGATTCCTCAGAAGGCTCAATATAGAACTCCCCTATGACCCAGCAGCCCCACTGTTGGGTATCTATCCAAAAGCCCACAAACCAAATCACAGTAATGCCACCAGCACAACAATGTTCATCGCAGCACAATTTGTCATAGCGAGAAGCTGGAACCAACCCAGATGCCCCTCCATAGATGAATGGATCAGGAAAATGTGGTACATTTACACAATGGAATTTTATGCCTCTATCAGAAAGAATGACATTGTTCCATTTGTAAGGAAATGGAAGGACTTGGAAATAGTTATACTAAGTGAAGTGAGCCAGACCCAAAGAAACATGGACTCTATGGCCTCCCTTATTGGGAATAATTAGTACAGGTTTAGGCAAGCCATAGCAGAGCATCACAAGGCCCAATAGCTATACCCTTAGAAACACATAAGATGATGCTAAATGAAATGAACTCCATGATATGGAAACAAGTGATATATCACAGTTATAACTACTTTCAACGTCTTATGTGTATGTGTAGTTTCTATTATTGATGATGTTTTGTATCACCTTCCTATGTTTGCACCTACACTATCTCTGTAATCTTATCTGAGTATATTGGAAACCGTGTTTACTGGTATTGGAAGTAGGAAATTCAAAGGGAATACCAAATTCGAGAGACACAGGGTAAAAAAAGAGAAATAACTACAAAAGCAATACTTGCAAAACTGTTTGGTGTAAGTGAACTGAACAACTGGGAGGGGGGAGGGAAAGGGGGGAGGGAGGGGGGCATGAGGGACAAGGCAACAAACAGTACAAGAAATGTATCCAATGCCCAACGTATGATACTGTAACCTCTCTGTACGTCAGTTTGATAATAAAAATTTGAGAAAAAAAAATATATAGGTTTCAGCTCTCAAATTTTCCTACTGAACATTTGTAAGAACCGCCACAGAATTTTCAAAGTAGCTTTAGTAAATACATAATACTGAATGGGCACAAATTTCTGTTGGCTCCTGCCAGACTTCTTTTTCTGTTTACTATCTTAATTATAACATACAAAAAAGAATTATGACCATTTCAGTTGTCAGTTTCTTTCTATGCCTCTAATACAGTACTCACTAAATGTCTGATAATACTTTAATCACTTCTTTCAAGCATCATATTAATCACATTGCTAAAAATTTTCAAAGCACTGTTGTTATTCTATGAGAAGATGGATCTTATATGCTTGAAATCTGAATACCTCACTTATCTTTCTCTGAGTTCTAAAAAGATAAAACTTGAGGAACGGAAGAAATCTTAAGAAGCATGTAATTGCAGCAGAGATTTTACAGATAGACCTGTGGAGAGCCAAGTAGTGCCCCAATTCTTAGTTTTTTCTTGACTACACTGTACCTGCTCACACCACACTGACTTTTCATAAGGTTCAAGCAAATAAACACATTCAGAGACTTGGATTGCCATTTCTCAACCATTATCAAGTTCTAAAGGTGTGCCTTCTCTGTTAGTACCATGGGAGTCTCTAACTAGCATTAAGTAACTCCGTTAGCCTAGGGGCCAGTTCTGTTTATTTGTTTATTCATTACAGTTTCCCTCAACCAATCTTACCAACAAGTCTCTGATTACTCTTCATGAAAAAAATAGCTCTCAAATGATGTTGAAGTGACTAATGCTGCTATAAGCCTCATCCTTATTGAATTAGTCAGAGAACAGAGTTCACTTGCTAAAAATAGCCCCACATTCATTTTTGTTGTAATTAAGTAAACTGCAAGAAGCATCTATTCCTTGTAGGAAGTTTCTTGTTAATCAGCAAAAAACAAAGGACAAAAGAATCTATGGACATAGCTTTCACATGGTCATTTAATATTGAAAATGTTAGGAAAGAGGCTACAAGGCATATTACAGGAATGACCTGTCATGAGGTATGTTGTATAGTACCAGAATGATTCAATCAAAATGCATGTTATTTCCTATGCAGTGCTTGTTTTCAGAACTCTAGTAACAGATTAGGTAAATCTTGATTGACAGATGATCTCTCATTTTTGTTTGTTTGTTTTTTTTTTGGCCAGTCCTGGGCCTTGGACTCAGGGCCTGAGCACTGTCCCTGGCTTCTTCCCGCTCAAGGCTAGCACTCTGCCACTTGAGCCACAGAGCCGCTTCTGGTCGTTTTCTGTATATGTGGTGCTGGGGAATCGAACCTAGGGCCTCGTGTATCCGAGGCAGGCACTCTTGCCACTAGGCTATATCCCCAGCCCCTCTCATTTTTATTTACATTATTAAATAATTAAGTGTGAGTGTCAAGATGGTTAATCCTCTGAGAAGATAAATATATGAAAAAGCTGGTCAAAGTTAAAGCAAGTGTTAACTTGATCAAAAATAAATAAACTGGGGGGCTGGGAATATGGCCTAGTGGCAAGAGAGCTTGCCTCGTATACATGAGGCCCTGGGTTCGATTCCTCAGCACCACATATACAGAAAATGGCCAGAGTGGCGCTGTGGCTCAAGTGGCAGAGTGCTAGCCTTGAGCAAAAAAAGAAGCTAGGGACAGTGCTCAGGCCCTGAGTTCACGGCCTAGGACTGGCCAAAAAATAAAAATAAATAAAAAATAAATAAACTGGGAGAGGTCATTGGGCCCTAGGGAGTGGCATGGAGATACCATAAAAATATAGTAGAGTTAGCTGGGCCCCATGGCACATGCCTGTAATCCTACCTATTCAGGAAACTTGAGATCGGAGGATTCTAATTCAAAGCCAGCCCAAGCAGGAAAGTCCACGAGATTCTTATCTCTAATTTTCCATCAAAAAACTCAGAAAGTAGAGTGCACGCGCGCGTGTGTGTGTGTATGTGTGTGTGTGTGTGTAGAACTAAATAAACCAGTATTAAATACCTACTATATTTTGCTGCTTTGGGAAAATGATATGTCTCATAGAGATTGCTGAAATATTCTTTGCATAGTAATTTGTTATTAAGACACATTTTGAACTATTCTCTTCTCGGTAATAATTAATAACAACTACAGAGTCCCTCTTTTTTAACCTTATCGTGTAAATTTCTCTGGTGGAGCAGGTCTGTTGAGCTCTGACCTTCTTGCCTCCTGTTAGGGATTCAAAATCGCCTACAGCGTTCTCGCAGTTCTATCTGATCTGTCAACAGCTTTTAATACCAGCATTTGGGGGGATTCTGTTATCCTGTGAAATTTAATCTCAACTATTTAAGCTTGCAGAAAGTACTGGAGGGAATTATTAACAGATTTTCCCCTGCATCTTCTTAGAGGAGAGTGCTGAGTGATTGGCTGGTTCCCCTAAGGACCTACAGCTGAGAAGTGCTAGTTTGTCAGTAGCATCCTATTTAGCATGTGTGTGAGGCCACAAGAGAGCCTGCAAGACATGTGGAATCAAAATTACATCAATATGCTGATGAAGCCTCCCTATCTTTGTGGCATCAAACCTATATCCTTTAGCATTAATGCTTTCTTAACTAAGATGGAAAGTGCCTCCAAACAGCACAATGCTTATGGCTCTAATTAGACAGCTGAAAACCAAGCCGATGATGCATTGAAGTAGTGGACCAGCAATCTCAGCATCACCAGAGAATGAGTGTAAAATGAAATTCTCAGGTTCAACCCAAACCTATAAGAACTCTGGGGTGTGACCACCCACTCTCCCATGCTTTGCTAGATATCCAGGTGATTTTAGTATGCACTAAAATTTTAGTATGGCTGCATCAGGGAGATGGGCTCTGTCTGTCACTACAAAAATCTTTTGGGCAGTTCCTTCTAGTTTTACAGGTAAACACACTCCTGGATTCAATCATATTTTGTTGCTTATCAACCATGACACAAATACATCCTCTCAGACAATTCTGTGACCAATGTAACTGGCCTCTGTAACAATTTTTATTTGTCATGAAAGAATGGGAAAACTTTATATTTTTCTGTTTCTCCCTCTCCCAAATGAAAATCAGACTGCAGTTTTAGATATAAACCTGGTTAAATACCCACATGGGAAAAACCCTATCATATTCATCTCTTTCTTCATTGATTTTAAATAAATTAAGTGAGATTAAAGCTTGTGTCCAAGATAAAAAGTACAGAAGAAATTAAAAAACATACAAAGGAATATGGTATACTAGATAGTTCTTCATATTAGTTTAAATATATCTCTGGCCAGGTGCTCTTAGCTTAAGCCTTTTTAAAAAAATTTTATTGTCAAACTGATGTACAGAGAGGTTACAGTTTCATACATTAGTCATTGGATACGTTTCTTGTACTGTTTGTTACCTCCTCCTTTAATCCTAGCTACTCAGGAAGCTGAGAAATGAGGATTGTAGTTCAAAGACAGCCTGGGCAGAAAAGTCCAAACAACTCTTTTCTCAAATTATGTGCCAAAAAGCCAGAAGTGGAGGTATGGCTGAAGTGAAAGAGCACCAAAAATGGACAAAAATGCCAAGTGAGAATATGACATCCTGAGTTCAAGCCCCAGTTCTGGCACTAGCATTGGCACTGTGTGTGGGTACGTGTGGGTGTGTGTATGTGTGTGAACATAATCTCCTAAAACCTCAATTATGAAGTAGATAGATGATCCATCAACATCAACTGCACTTTCTGACATCCTAGTTTCACTGGTTACTACTACAATATCTTGGGCCCTCTTTGCAATGTATGTGTATAAAATGAAATTAAAACCTCTCTAAATGCTGGTGTTCTCCTGTCCTGAAAAGCCATAAGTACTCACCAGAAACAAAACTTTGAAATCTACGTACGCTATGGTAATGCATGAATATAATCCCTTATTTCTACCAAAGAATTTTGCCTTAAATTGTCAAATGAACCTTTCAGGGACTACTGATATCCATCTAACCTGGAAGGCTCTAGGGGTGTCTACTCCAGAAACACTCATTTCATAATTATTTGTTGATATGTGACATGCGTGTGTTAAATAAGGAGAAAGAAAAAAGTGACAGATGACCAGGGCCCTAATGTCCAAGTACTTCTAAGACCGTACAGAAAATCTGCTTTCTTGAAAAGTAATAATTAAGAATAAGAGATATTTAATCTTTCGTTTTTGTTAACTTGTGTGTGATTTGTTTACCAATAGCCTATTGTTTCTTCATAGTACTATAATAATCACAACTCCTGCGTTCTGGATTTTTTTAATTGAATTATATTAGATTCAGGTTATTTTCTTCCTGCATTTCAATCACATTGACCAGTACTCTACTTTTTAATTAGCCGCTGACTAGCTGCCTTCTTTCTGACTCTAACACACTCCCTGATTGAAGCTGCAAAGTAGTCATTTTGAAGTTCCCTGCAGATTTTGGTGATTCTCTGCTCTAGGTAATTTCAAAATTTCATTGTCCACTGAGAGCAAAAGGTAAGAGACATCCTCAAGTAAGGTGAACACAGAAAGCTGGACCTAGAGCGTTGGCTTCTGGATGCTTGCCTTCCCTCAATTTCTGCTTCTCCACATTCAATAATCACCTCATCAGAGAGCCCTGCCAAAACCACCCTGGGAGAGATGGAAGATTCTCTCTTCTCTTTCACCCCCACCCCTAGTATGTGTGCATGTGCGTGCACACACACGCATCTGTGCCCGTGCACACACACTGCTTATGTTTCCATATCAGTGCCATTATTCCACAGAAGTAATTATCTTTCAATGAACTGCCGATAAGGCAATGCTTTATTTATTAGGCTCTTCCTTCACTAAGTAAGGACTATTTAAATCCTTGAAATTTGATTTATTTATGACTATATTCAAATTACTTAGAATAATGCCTAGTACACAATAGGTAATCAGTGTAGAGTAAATAAATAAAATATTTTCACCTTCTTATCCAGTCCCATTACTTTGTGTGTTTTATGCATAACAAAAGAAATATCCAGGGGACTGGGAATATGGCTTAGTGGCAAGAGAGCTTGCCTAGAATACATGAAGCCCTGGGCTCGATTCCTCAGCATCACATATATAGAAAAGGCAAGAAGTGGCATTGTGGCTCAAGTGGCAGAGTGCTAGCCTTGAGCAAAAAGAAGCCAGGGACAGTGCTCAGGCCCTGAGTCCAAGGCCCAGGACTGGCAAAAAAAAAAATCCAGCACTGATTTCTAGTGACCATTAGGAATAGATCACTATGATATAAAGTATAAAAAATAAGTTACTATCACTACAAAGGATGTTATAGTTTGTATCTAGAATGTCTTCCAAAAGCTCTTGTGTTGAAAGTTTGGTTCCCAGCCAATGTTAAAACTCCCTGAATTTAATTATGGCTGTTTTTGTTGAATTTATAAAATGACATGACTGCATCAATGTTTATAGAAAGAAATACTTATGATTAGAAGACCACTCTGACTTGGGGAGAAAAACAAAGTCTAAGAGGAGAGAATACATAATTTAAAGCCTGGCCATGAAATCGTAGTGACTGATAATTGAATGAGATTAATTTGCACTGTGGTTAATTTACCTGTAACAAATCACCTATTGACTACAACTATAAATCCTGCCTGGTACAGAAACTCCAAACATGTCCAGACATTTCACAGCAAATCAAATTCATAATACGGATTTGAATAAAATGGGCAATTTATCTTTCTCTGACTGTATTTGGTTCTTGTTCTCAGAAGCCATGTCCTTTAAAAGGCACTGTCTTTCTCTAATAGCATTGGAAGTCGCAGCCCCATCGTGCGTGTGTCAGGTAGATACTTCATCTGCCTCTAGTCACCAGTCACCTGTCAGAAGCAAATGATTTCAAATCTGTCACTTTTAGTAAGTTGACTAATTATTAAAACTGATGCTCTAATGCTTACATTGAGCTCTAAACAACAACAACATGGTCATCTCATTCGACTTGTGTCACAGCATGATGAACCAAAAGTATGTGTGAACTGTGTGTGTGTGTGAACATGTGTGAGGCAATTTGTAAATTTGACTTAGTAGAAAATCCAGAATGCTTCTAATCACCACATTCATCGAATAACCACACATTGTGTGAAATATCTCTTTTGTTCAGTCTATGGAAGACAGCACATTCACTGCTTCTCTTTAGACAGGATACATATCTAAAAATAGACCAAAAAATAAGCTCTTGTGGTTTGAACAAAGTAAGTTACTAATTTTATCCAAATCATCCTTACAAACTTCCTTTTCCTTGGCTGGTATGAGTTGAATAAAAAACAATTAAGGAGTCCAGAATTTAATTTTCTTTTTTTCTTCTTCTTTGTTTTTTTTTTTTTTTTCAGGCTGACAATTGCCACAACAGCCTAATGATTTAAACGAAGAGTCTGCATGTTAACAGCTCCATCTCCCCAAACCTGCTGCTTCCCACTCCCTATAATGTGTGGGTACTCCTTTACCTCCTCCAGGACCGCTCTTATATTAACAAAGCCTTTTCGGAAGGCAATGAACACGCGCCGGGCTCCGCACCGAAGAGCTGATGTGGCACAGTCAAAGGCAGTGTCTCCAGCGCCGAGAACAATCACAGCACCCCGGATGGATGGCAATGGAGAGTGACAGGCGCACATTCCTGAATGATGAAAGGAAAACCCCATTTTCAAGTAGAGAAACCGTTTCTGCATGACAGCTCAAAAGATACTTGTACTCAAAGCAGTGTAAAATTGCATCTTACGGTTTTCCAGGATGGAGTGTCACTATCAAATTATTCTGCTTCATTGAAAGACAGTTTTATTCCCATTTTAAAAATATGCTCATATATGTAATTTCATAGTCAGTACTTTGAACTTCCTATTTTTCTCTTCTAGAACCATTGCGACAACCTAGCGTTTGGGAAGTGTTTAGGCAGCAAGAAGGTAGAATGAATCAATTAATACCGGGTCGAGGTCAGAAGCACGATTTCACTTTGATATTATTGAATTAACTATTTGCTTGATGCTTGGATTAATACTTGGCAGCATTCTGTTAAAATCTACTCTACCACTGATAATATCTAACATAAATTTGTATCAGATATTACATAAAACAAACTTTTTCAATAAGCACGCCTACTAAGGGATCCTTTATGTAACTGAAGAGTTCCTGAGAACTATTTTCTTGAAATGGTGACTTTGTCTAAAACATAGGTAAATAAAAGAAGTAGGCCTTGTTAAGGGTCCATTTCTCCAGGGCAACTAGGTGAAGATTTGATAGTCAAATGAAGGTTCTTGTCTACAAGGAAAATGCAGGCCTCCCACATATATTACAAAGCACAATATTATCAGATTAAGTAAAACTGTTGATAAGATAAACTACTATAATTTTAGGAAATGGCACCATGGTTAGAATGGAATTATAATCTCTGTAAACATTATCATTTTGTTGGTAAGACTTTGGGTTTAGCATTAGACACTTGGCACTCTGTAATTCTCAAGCAGATTCTCATTGTACTTTGACCTTCCCACAAAGAGGGTGCAAACACACAGCCTGCAGCTCTTCTGGGGGGAGCAACATGGAGGTGGCATGGCCTGCAACTGTTAACTTTTGCATAGTGACATAGTTTCAAATAGTTCTTGACTTATTTATTTATTTATTTTTTTGGCCAGTCCTGGGCCTTGGACTCAGGGCCTGAGCACTGTCCCTGGTTTCCTTTTTTGCTCAAGGCTAGCACTCTGCCACTTGAGCCACAGCGCCACTTCTGGCCGTTTTCTGTATATGTGGTGCTGGGGAATTGAACCCAGGGCCTCATATATACGAGGCAAGCTCTCTTGCCACTAGGCCATATCCCCAGCCCCAGTTCTTGACTTTTAAATATTGTGGAAAGTTATTTTTTTAATACTAGCTGCAGTGACATGCAAGAATAACTATTCTTCAGACTTTTAAAAAAATACGTGTTCAAAAGCTTTACATAATCTAGTTGATTTTTTTGTGGGGGGAGCTACAGTTTATTCATCAGTAAGACAATGACTGTAGTCTCTAG
Organism: Perognathus longimembris pacificus; assembly: GCF_023159225.1. Taxonomy (NCBI): domain Eukaryota; kingdom Metazoa; phylum Chordata; class Mammalia; order Rodentia; family Heteromyidae; genus Perognathus; species Perognathus longimembris. The sequence goes on from NC_063167.1 coordinate 79,482,087, forward strand.
TCAGCCAAAACATAGTACGCTGTGAGCTTTGCCTTATGCTTGGCATCATAGGGTGTCAATCAAAGTCCTTGACTTTGTAAAATTACTATTCAGGAAGAGATCTTGATCTTTCAGCCTGGGTGTATATAACCCAAAGAAGATATGTAAAACTTCTTCCAATCTTAGAAGTATTCTTCAAAGTTCCTAACATTTCTACTTAGAACATCTTCCAAAGTTTAAAGCTATTTTGCCTTGAAGTGATTTTTCATGACACAATTTAGACAATAAGTAATACAATAAGAGGTCCTTATCCTGATAATTGCTTGGAAGAATGAACAAATAGACAATTCTGCAAAACTGTGATGCCAGGCTTTTACATTTTTAAAAAATATATATTGGTGCTATCTATTCCAGGACATGGTCTAAGATCTAAAGCAATATACTGCTGAGGTGAATTTTAACATAAATGTATAATACAAGAGCAAACATAGACAATATGAAATTCAGAGAACAATAGGTTATACCTGCTTTGCTGCTCTTAGCCACAAGTGGCAAAAAATCTTTGGATGTATAAAATCCATGGTCCGAAGTCAATCCTTGAAAGATACTGTCTTTCTTGGGTTCCGGCAAACCTATGAAACAAAGTTTATAATACATCATTAGTATAGGTCTTTCTAACTAAATATAATTTTTTAAACAAGTCTACCATCTTTGAAATAATGTAGTCCTTAAATATATATGTGTGTGTGCATATAAAGTATGTATAGATACACACACACATATGGATAGCAGGCCAGCAAACAATAAAAAAACTAATAGATCTGAATATACTTTTAGTATGTAACAAAGTATATTTCATCCAATAATACATTAACTTGCATATATACTTACACGAAAACACATTATGCACATACATACATATAAACATGGTATACAACACTAACAGAAAATGCAGGTTACATTCCTTCTCCATTGTATAAGACAAAATAAGTTAGAAGTCCCATTCAGTGTCAAATATTAAAAAATCCACAACAATACTAAAAGAAAACATGGACATGGATGCATATGTTTGTGTACATATATATATAATTTTACTTTTTCCAGTCCTGGGGCTTGAACTCAGGCCATGAGCACTGTCCCTGGCTTCTTTTTGCTCAAGGCTAGCATTCTACCTCTTGAGCCACAGCACCATTTCTGGCTTTTTGATATATTTGGCCCTGAGGAATCTAACACAGGGCTCCATTCATGCTAGGCAAACACTCTACCACTAAGCCACATTCCCAACCCTATATGTCTCATTTTTATAAGAAAAATCATTCTAAGAAACAGAAAAACCATGGAGAAAACAATCTCAAAGAAAATCATATATCTTATCACAAACATTCAGCCTCTCCTGGACTTCAAATATATAAATAACTTTCAGGGGAAATAATTCCAGAAAACAATTTTAAAAAGTCTAAATCATGCAAAAAGTTTCATAATATCAATAAGACATGAACTTCCCAGTAGCTATGTAAAAGATAGTAAGAAGAAGAAAAAGTACAAACAACTTCTGATTATTAAGTTTTTATTTTAGCAGTGATTAAAGAAATATAAATTTAAGAGCCTGAGTGGTAAAGTTCAGCATGGCTCCAATTTCCAGTATTGTAATAATCAAAAAAGTAAATTGTAAACAATAATTTCCAGATTAAAACTAGGCAATGTAAGGAAATTAAACTAGATAGTATGTATACAAATGGAACTTCTCAGACTTGCTTTCAGTAGAAATTCACACTGGTGTTCAATTTCTAAAAGCAGTTTTGAATATGTCCTAAGGAATCATAAAAATGTACAAAAGCAAGTTATCCTATAAATCTTATTTATTCCAAAATAGCAAAGGGAGGATGAGGGAATACTATAAAACAAGTAAATAAGTGACTTTCATTTCCAAGAAGAAAAAATAATGAGCAAGCAGTAGGATACAAAATTCTGTGTATCCTATAATTCAAATTATATATAATAAATATATGATAAACTATGTAATCTAATTTGACCTTTTCTGAATGTAGGATTGTGGATATTGTATTTTTTTTTTTTTTTTTTTTTTGCCAGTCCTGGGCCTTGGACTCAGAGTCTGAGCACTGTCCCTGGCTTCCTTTTGCTCAAGGCTAGCACTCTGCCACTTGAGCCACAGCGCCACTTCTGGCCATTTTCCATATATGTGGTACTGGGGAATTGAACCCAGGGTTTCATGTATACGAGGCAAGCTCTCTTGCCACTAGGCCATATTCCCAGCTCCATGCCAGTTCATTTTCATGTTAAACAAGAATAGAAACAGCTATGGGGATGTACTTTCAAGGTGATATGCTAAGCAAAAGCCTTAAGTCAGATAAAAAACAAGGCCTAGAGACTATATGTGGAGGATAAAAGTTCTACAGATATTAGTAGTTGGGTCTAAAATTATTCCTTTCCAAATCCTAATCTGAGCTTTTACTTTCATGGTTAAAGCAGAGCAAATGTTTTTTGCTTACAACGATTTATTACAACCACCTCCACAATAACGGTTATCCAAAAAGTAGAAATGTCTTCCTAGTAAAGTCTCTCTACTCAGAGAAAATGAATTTTTTCTTTTCTATAAGAATTATTCACTGAAGAAATAAAAAGCATTGCTGAAATTTACATTCACTTTTTTCAATTAGAACAAGGCATTGCCAAAGACAGCTGGGTTGTCTGCGCTTTCATTCCACTCTGTATTTGTCACTGTAATGAACTTAACATTTATTGGGTCAGACTGTCCCCTTAAATGTTTAAGAGGGCACTGGTTAGATGTTCTGACCTATGAATGTTGTCTTCAGTTGAGGAAAAAGGAGCCAGAAATTGGATAGATGCAATATAAATTATCCTATAGCCTGCATAGCCACAGCCCAGGTATTATAAACACAGACTATTTGTGAGGAAATGGAAAGACTTGGAAAAAGTGAAGCGAGCCAGACCCAAAGAAACATAAACTCTATGGTTTCACTCATTGAAAACAATCAGTACTTGTCTAGGATAATCCTAGCAGAGGAACACAATAGCTCAACAGCAATGCGTATACCTAACATGATCCTAAGTGAAATGAACTACAAGTTTTAGAAATAAGTGGTTTATCTTTAAAGTTGTTATTTCCAGTGTACCCTATGATATTATGCCTTTTTCTTTCATCTTTCTTCCCTACGATTTTACCCATGTTGTCACTGTAACTGACTTTGGTACACTGAGTATTGTATGTCAGTTTATCAGAACTAGGGAAGGGGAAAACCAAAATAGAGAGATGAAGGGTAAAAGGCGAACCAATGCAACAGCTATATTTACAAGACAATATGCTGTAAACCAACTGTACATCTCAGGGGTGGGTAGAGAGGGCACTGGGGAAGGGAAGATGGTGGGAGAAAAATGAAGGAGGACATAAAAAGGTTGATAAGAAATGTACTCACTGCTTTACATATGTAACTGTAACCCCTCTGTACTTCATTTTGACAATAAAATAAAATTTTAAAAAAGATTACTGAATTGCTTCTCTTATGCCCTGTCACATGTCATTTTATAATGCCCTCGTACAGCCCATCTAACACTCTCATTTGTCACTACCCATGATACTGTGGGGTGTTCGGTAACAAAGTCTTAGTCAGCAGAAAGACTTCGAAGTGAGTCCCTTCTCTCTCACTCTGGGATCATGTATAATTTCTTGGGATGGTAAACTTTATGGAGCAATTGGCTAAGCTATTCAATCAAATACTAACATAGGTATAAAGTTGCAGTTAGGCCTTTAATTGATGATTTTTACCTAAAGGTTAACTTGGTAATGTGGGTAGGCCTTATCTGATTGGTCAAAATGCCTAAAGAAGTTATTTCAAAACTGTCACGAACTCCTACCTGAGAGTTCCCAATCTTCAGTCTTGCAACTGTTTTAGACTTTTTAATCTCACAATGATATTAACCATTTTCCTAAAATCAATAAACTAAACTTCATCCATCCATCTATCTACTTATCCATCTTCCCTTCTATCATATTGACCCTATATTTTCAGAGATGTTTAAACTGAGTTCCTAATCTCTCTTTTTCTACTACTTCCATTCAGAAATACAGATAACAATGACTTCATTCATGCATGGCACATCTGAAGGATGTCCTAGGCATGTTTTTGCATGTATGTACTGACACCCGGTACATAATGAAGGCACAACAAACACACAAATGAAAGCTCACTTATCCCTCAGTTTACCAATTCTTTCAAACTTTACTTCACTTGGCAAGGGAAGAATAAAGCTTAAATCAAAGCCAATTGCTCAATAAATTTAAGTAAAGTTCTACCAAGAAAGAAAGTTGAGGCAACCTTTGGGGAAATATGAAAGATAAAGAAACTTGACAATTCTGATCTGGCAAAGGAAGACTTCTCTGGGAGTAACATGAATGTTAAAAAATACAAGGTCTGTGTCTATACCAGAAGGACTTAAAAACGATACTGAAATGACTTTTTTGTCCACCTTTCAGTAGGAAGGAGGAAGGTGTCAGAGGAATGAACTGACAAAGACTAACAAAGAGGTCCATGCTCTATAGTGTGGCATTCTTTGTCTTTCACAATGTCAAGGTAAGACCCAGTGAGTGGTTCAAACCTGTAAATCTAGCTATTCAAGAGGCTGAAATCCAAGGATCATATTCAAAGCCAGTGTAGTCAGAAGTCTTAACTCCATTTAACCGGCTAAAGGTCAAAAATAGAGGTAATGTGTGCTCCAGTGGTAGAGTACCAGCTTCCTATAAAATAATACAAGAGAAAGCTCAAGGCCCCACATTCAAGCCCCATTATAAGCACAGGAGCATGAATGTGCATGCGTGCTCACACACATACATAATACATACACATACACAAACAAAGTGAAGGTAAAATCTTTTTTTTTATCAACTTAACAAACATTATGGAATTGCAGCATGTGTTTTAAAAAGAAGTATTCCATAACAAATACTTTAAAATGGAACTTTTCATGTTCTCTTAAAAAGATTCTCTGTATGCCATAGAAAAACTTAGTATGTATTGAAAAGAGGCACTACTACTTTAAATGCCTGACATGTAGGCGATTGTTTATATTAATTCATTTGAATTTCCAGAATACTCTGCAATACACCTGGATTATTATCTGAATATTACCTGTTATCATTAGAATTTTAAATATGAGGAAAAGAGGGGAAATAGAAATTAAATGCCCTCAGGTCCCATTCATAGTGACAATTTCCCACTTGGACAAGCAGGCTGTAGTCAACACTAACTTCAAAATGTTACTTTGTTCATATCTAAGGGGATAATTAAGATGTGTGATAATGGCTGGCTGAATAGCTAGTGATCTCCAAATGAATCATGGCAGTATAAATCATATACATTCAGTTTTATTATAAAATTATAGATATGCCTACTGCTCCAAATGTGACTACAACCAGGCTCTAATCAGGTAGTAAAGAAAAAAGACTTATTGGTGCTTCTTTTGACACCGTGTGTGTGTCTGTGTGTGTGTGTGTGTGTGTGTGTGTGTGTGTGTGTTTGATTATTTTCCCCAGTAAAATTCCTTTCTGAAATATTTTCCTTCTTAAGTGCATCCCCCTCGGGTACCTAGCTAGTTATTTTTCAATATTTGATAGTCTTTGAAAAATGTATCCCTACTTTACTTCCAAAGTACTTCCCTCTGGAACAACTACAGAATAAATAACAGCAGTGCCTCTAGTAAACTCATTCCTTGTGCTCATATCAAGTTTTGCCCAGCTTCCATGAACATTAACAAGATATTAAATATTCTATTGCATGTTATCATCTGGCAAGCAACAAAGAAAGAACATTCTTGTAAGGCTTAGTCTTCTCAGCTGTGTGCAGACATGTTTAAGAATTACTTCACATTTTACAACACGTGCTTGGGTCACTTATTCGCTGTTAATTGAATTGAGCCAGTGTGTATGTAAAATATTTTGTTCTTGAAGGCTTCCACTTGAATGACAGCTAAGCCAGCCTGAGAATGACAGCCCTCAGACAAAACTGTCTCTAGAGAGTGACTCACAAATCCCACAGAAGGAGACGGCTTAGCCCATTGAGAAAGTCCTGGTTGCCTAACCAGAGGCTGCAGCTTGTCGAAATGGTAACAAGTCCTCTCCACAGGTGTATAGATAGGTCTAGTTATTTCCCACAAATGTTTTGTCAATAAGAAGGTTTAGCAGAGAAAATAAAACACCTCTGATTGCACTATTATTCTCTCAAGTGAACGGGATAAAAAATTTTAGCTGATGGCTAAAGCCATAGGTTCTCATATTTCAAAGTATTTATGATACTTGCAAAACTGTTTGGTGTAAGTGAACTGAACACCTGGGGGGGGGGGGAAGGGAAGGGGGAGGGGGGAGGGGGGTATGAGGGACAAGGTAACAAACAGTACAAGAAATGTATCCAATGCCTAACGTATGAAACTGTAACCTCTCTGTACATCAGTTTGATAATAAAAAATTGAAAAAAAAGTATTAATGAATCTGAGATATTTCTTCCCCCCCCCCCCCTTCTTTGGCATAGGCTTGTGTTTATTCATGGGGAACAATATGAGAAGTTGAAACAAGACCGCATGTTACCAAAGCAGAGTTTATTGATTCGTATTTCTACCATTGCTAATTTCATCAATCTTTTGTATTGGGAACTTTAAATTCCTCTCCTTTAGTTATTTTTAAATGTATAATAGATTTTTGTGGAGTGTAAGTAGTCTAATGTGCTACAGAATATTAGGACCAATTCTCCCATCCAGTTGTGTCTTACTGTATGTTTGCTCTTTAGGTCCTTTTTCCTTTTCCTCTTCTTAGCTTCTTAGTTATATCGCTCTGATCTAAACTGAGAGAAAGTGAGAGCTGGGGGGTGGAGATAGTTTAGTGTTAAAGTCTTGCTTACATGTGTGAGGTGATAGTTTTGACTTCTAGAATCAATAATAAGAAAAGGAAGGAAAATGAGAAAGAGGAGAAGGTGGAAGTGGGGGGGGGAAGAATGAAGAGGAGGAAGAGGAGAGGAGGAGAAGAAAGAGGAGAAGAGAAGAATGAAGAAAGAAGTAGCAGAAATATAGGACGAGAAGGAGGAGAGGGGAAGATTAGTGAGGTGATATAATAGAATGACATAAATCAAATGCCTTTGTAGTTCATTATGTAGAGGGCTACTCTACATTGAGGTGGCATTGCTGAACAGATTGTCATCACAGACATAAAATTTAGCATTATGGATAAAAATGAAAAGATACCTTGCATGGATATTCTTCTAACTCTATTCCTTCATCAGATTATAATGGAAGCAGTCCAGTAGTTCCTCTGGACTGGGAATGTACCATGTTATATATTTTCTAATGGAGAATATGCTACCATTTGCATCCCTAAGAACAACACTATCACTCAGAGAGTAACAGCTGGTGAGCTGAGTCTTGGCATTCTCTCTACACTAGACTTTATTACTACCTTGAGTAAGATATTTTAAAAATGTGAAAAATAAAGATACATGTGATAAGGAGATTGGGAGTAAGCAATTTCAAACACAGAAGATACTGCAATGAGTCATAACTCATTCCGATAATTACAGAGAAACTGATGTGGAAATGGTTATATAACATAAGGAAAAATAAATTCCATCCATGTATACATGCCTACATATGTATTGAGAAAGATAGATATTCTTTTATGAAGTCTAAGCTCTTGGAATTAAAATACAGAAGCAAAATAGTCCTTGTGAGAGCCTAAGTATTTCACAATCCCATGAAGTGTTCTAAAAGTTTTTTATCTGTCACTTAAAGATCACTAATATGGCTCAAAGGATTTTTATCTTACCCCCAAAAGACAATATGCCATACGGGTTATCATTCTATGATCCATATATTGATTAGAAAGAGAACAGATCAATCATACCCTGTTGTGATTCTTTCCTCAATAATCATAATAAAAAAACCTCTCTTTTTTCCCTGACACCCCCCTGTAAATACAGTTAGTTCTAAGTAGTCAGATAGAATTTAGAAAGAATGGACTGATTCAATACAACACGTTTGGAATTAGATCACCATGCATCACAATAAGATTTATTTCATTGATTTTTCTCCCAAATCCCTGTTAAACATCTGTTTCACAAAACTGCTGTCACTTCTCTTTCTGTCAGTGTGACCACACACATTAATTCTGTGCATCACAATTGGATAAATCTTTTCAGAAAAATGTTATGAATGGAGTTACCACTTCAAGTCATAATTTTCTTCCCCATTTCACAATAAGCTCTGTACAGAAACACATAACAAAAAAGTCTTTGGGGAAAATTAAACACAAATATTATTTAAATTAATACAGTTAATGTGATGGATATATCTGTCAAAAGTTAAACTTATCCCTTAGACTTTTGGTATTATTTATTAATGTGCTTTGTCTTCTCGGTCTTTTTCCTCATTGTGTTATTTCCCTCTCCTCTCTGCTTTGTTTTCACTCATTTTTGCTTTTGCTATAAAACAATTTCCTTAAATTTTAATCCCCAAATTGTAAATAAGGCGAGGATAAGCCAAAAAAAATCTCAAAATATATGCCTCAAGCAAAGTTTTTTTTTTCTTAATGATTGAAATTTTTAGATGGCTTTAGGAAATTACTATCTAGGACTGTGTAAACATACATTCCAAAGCGAAGAAACCATTAATAATAAAATACTAAAAAGAAACAGTTCTATTACAAAATAAATCTACCAGGCTTACAAAGAAAACAAATTTGCCACAGCCACCTGCTGTGGAGATGAGGCAGTAATCTCAACAGCAGGAAATAAAAGGGAAGAGAAGAGAAAAATACAAAAGCTCAGACATTAAAAAAGTAATTAAAACACTTATCTCCATCGACATACATAACGAAAAAACCCTCAACCAACCACCTAAAAACATACTCTATTGAACTGCACAGCAGGAATCAACATGAAAGCTGCTACCATAAATACACATTATGAAGGAAGAAGGCCCCTTTAAAATGGAACCTTAAAACTATTACTAATGTGTTAATCACCAACATATCCACCACAAATTCATTGTATTGCATTAGTTACTTTCTCAAAGTTTTTTATTTTTTCTAACTTTCCTCCTACTATGTGTTTTATTCAAATAAATTCTTAAATACTGGCAGCAGTAACCACTTTATTTGTTGTAACTGTTCTAGTGAGTTCTGAAATCGTATTGTGAGACTTATACATTGTGCATAAAATGTCCGTGTCCTAATTCTTCATATAATATAAATTTAGGTAATGCAGTTAAGTGGCTTCCTTAAAAGTCAAACTAACATCATTATAGTATTTAACTAAAATGAAATGAAACATAACACAAATTAAGGGTCAAGGATTGAAACTGAAATTAAAATTGAGGTGTAGTTTGACACCTATGGGTAAAACTTGAACTTTGCAAAATGGAAAAAGGTCCGCTTGGAAAAGCAAGGGTAGGGTCAGGAAAGAAAGACTACCTGAAAATGTGCTTGCTGACTCAGCTGCTAGCACTTGTTTTCCACATCTTTTTGCTTCTCTCAGGTATGCCAATGAAGCACCAAAGACTTCAGCTTAGAAAAAGACCTCTATAATGAACCCTGACTCCTACAGAGATGTAAATTCAAGCCAAGGCATTAGAGTTTTATCTTTTTGCAAGTACTAGGATTTGAACTTGGGCCCTCACACTTGCTTGGCTTGCTTGCTCTCAGCATTCTACAATTTTAACCATTCATCTAGTCAGCTTCTAACTAGCTAATTGGAAATAATCTCTCAGACTTTTCTGTCTGAGCTGGCTAAAAACCACAATCCTCTGGATCTTAGCATCCCAAGTAGATATGATTACAGGATAAACTACCACAAAACCATTAAACTTTGAATCTCACCGTTCCCATCTCTAAAATGAGAATAGTTAGAAAATGTTTCCTTGCAGATTGTTTTGACAACATAGTCAGAAAACAGGCTTCATAAGCAAGGACAATAAACTTACTACCCTGCAATTCTTTCAACTTGTAAGGATATTCAGCAGTGTAGTCTCATTTTATTTATTTTTATTTTTATTTTTTGCCAGTCCTGGGGCTTGAACTCAGGGGCCTGAGTACTGTCCCTGGCTTCTTTTTGCTCAAGGCTAGCACTCTGCCACTTGAGCCACAGCGCCACTTCTGGCCATTTTCTGTATATGTGGTGCTGGGGAATTGAACCCAGGGCTTCAGGTATACGAGGCAAGCACTCTTTGCCACTAGGCCATATCCCCAGCCCCTGTAATCTCATTTTAATTGTGCACGATTCCTTCATATATCAAATACTAACTTGTGGTGCCAATTTCTTTCATCATATTCTAATTCATTATGTAATTTTACAGACTTCCTAAGAAAAATACTTATCTCAAGAGATTTTTACAAGAAATATGCATGATGGAAGAAAAATATTAAAATATTTTTATGCTTAAATATGCTAAGAATATATTAGTATGGTAGATACAATGTTGAGTAAGGGGCTTGAAATTAGAGAACTTTACTTAAGAATTCAGAAATTTGTACAGAATCATACCTTGTCAAAAGTCATTTCTTTAAAATTGTATTATTTATTAGTTGTACAGAGTTTACAAGTGCACTAGTCAGTTTATGAGTACAAAGCACCTTCTCCCATGTCACCCTTCTTCCCCATTTTTACCCTTCCTCCTTCTGTTCAGGTCCCCCTCCTTTTTGCCCTCCTCCCAAAACATGTGCCTACTTCCTGGTTTCCATTTTGCCAATGAAAGAACATGAGGAATTTCAGAAGCATATAGTGGCCTTCTCAACATCACTGTTCCAGCTACAAAACTGTTTGATTATTTAAAAATGGAATTCTGAATGAAAGCTTTAAAAAAACACACAACCTCTGGCTATAAAAAGTGTACCTTTTATTTTATTAATATGCATTATATTATTAATGTGTGTATAGAGCCTGTGTCTTTCATGAAATTCTTTAAAGGGTCTTTGTTTTAAATCTAGTAAAAACAAAACAAAAACAACATCACACTCCTCAATTGCAGAATTAAATTAATTGCACTACAATATATCATCAATTCCAACCACACCGACTTTGGTCATCAATATCAAAATGCAAGGTAGTTATTCATATGTGACAATAATCTAGCACCATGGATGAATAGCAGTTTATTCAAGGATTTGTAAGTATTTGGTAATAAGAAGAAATTACTTGTAAATATTAGATTAAATTACGTGCATACCACCTAAATACAGTTAAATAGAATCCTAATAGTTTTTTTTTTAACTTTGTCTCAGTTCCCATCCTTACAAAACCTGAGAGGAGATAAATTAAAATAATAATATATGCCTCAATATAATAACCAGTTAGCACAAAGACTGATAAGGAAAATGCTCGGGCTTATATCTGTAATCCTAACCATAAAGAAGCTAAGACAAGAAGTTTGTGGTTTAAAGCCAGACACGTTATGGAAACAAGTGGCTTATCATTATTGTTACTTTCAACATATGTGAAATTATGCTTTTTTCTTTTGTATTTCTTCCTCATAGTTTACCCCTGATGTCACTATAATTGATTTTGGTACCCTGGATATTGTATATATGTGTACTGAAACTAGGGAAGGGGAGGGGAATATCAAAGTGGAGAAGCAAAGCATAAAAAGACAAACCAATGCAACAGCAATACTTATAAAACTATATGCTGTAATCCAACTGTACAATTCATGGGGAAGGAGGGAAGAGGGGAGGAGGGAAGAAGTAACAAGCTGGATAAGAAATGTACTCATTGCCATATGTATGAAACTGTAACTCCTCTGTACACACTTTGGCAATAAAGAAATATTTTTTTTTTTTAAAGCAAGACTGGGGCTGGGAATATGGCCTAGTGGCAAGAGTGCTTGGCTCATACACATGAAACCCTAGGTATGATTCCTCAGTATACCAAATACACAGAAAAAGCCAGAAGTGGGCACTGTGGCTCAAGTTGGCAGAGTGCTAGCCTTGAGCAAAAACGAAGCCAGGGACAGTGTTCAGGCTCTGAGTTCAAGTCCCAGGACTGGAAAAAAAAAAGCCAGACTGGCCATCTGTAAAATGATCAACAAAAGGCTAAACTGGATATGTGGCTCAAGTGCTAAAGCAAGCCAACCAAGCAAGCTCAAGACTCGGAGTTCAAACCCTAGTACCTCAAATAATATTTTTTTTAAAAAGCTCATCATGTTTAAGTTTTAGATTTGAGTACTAGCTTTGGTTTTTTATGAGCTATGTTCTAGATCAGGTGGAAATAGTCATCTAAACCTGTTCAATTGATTTAGCCACTGACTCATCAACTTTTATTGAGCACCTACTGTTTGGGAGAAACCTGCAAAATGACTGAAAATTACAGGTATCAAAGGGATGTCATGAGCATCGACACTAGACGCTCTGCTGTGAAAGCCTTCCATTCTGTGAGCATATTTACTGCCCAGCAGGATTTTATTCCATTCACTGGTGGTTAGATGGCACACCCTGTCCAGGGAATACATAGCTGAGTCTGCTCATGGCAACAGAGGGAGAGAAAGACTTGAAACGGAAACTCCAGAACCAAATGAGATTCGTGCTATGAAAGAGAATGCAGCATGTGGCAAGGGCTGGTGCATAGACCACGCGGCCAGACAGGATGAAGACACCCCAGCGGAAGCTTGGCAAGTGAGCATCTCCAGTTATTGGGAAAGTGGGGGAGAAGAAGAAGCTTGCTCTAAGGCGTGATGGGGTCTGAGTACAGATTGGTAAAGCCAGAGTATAGTCATGGGATGGAGTATAAAAAGATAGGGGAAAGGAAAATCTGAAACCACAAGATGGGCCAGATCCCAATAATGAAAGAGCCATCACAAGTCTCACCTGGAGTTTGTGCTTTACACTGGGGAGACATTTCAGGAAACAAGATGATTTGTTTAACACATTGGTAAGAAAGGATTGGTAGGACTGATTTGCAGGCAGTGGCAAAGGAAGGAAGAAGATTTGGGAAAGGGACACTGCATACATTCCACGTAAGGAAAGAAAACATGGATTTACTTTCTCATCCTCAATTAATTCCTCTGCTATTATGACATGGCCTCCATTTAAGCTCAGCTTGTCCTCCTAGGGTAACCCTTTCATTCAGAGATAAGTCTATTGAATTATGGGGTCAATATATGAAGACAAATGTAAAGATATTGAGGAAGGAAATACAAATGTGGAATGAAATTGCAATACATCAAAAGAATTCTACTTGTGGCATCTGGGAATCTGCCCATTTTTTTCTCTAGAGGAATCCTCCCTTTTCTTCTTATTAGAGTATATGTAATGGAGGAAAAAAAAAGGGGAAATGAGGGGGACTCATACTAAGACATTTACAGTGAAGATGAGGAAGAATAAAATATATCCTCAAGTTTTGGGGAAGACCATAAAAGTGTGTGCGTGTGTGTGTGTGTGTGTGTGTGTGTGTGTGTGTGTGTGTACTGATATGTGCATACAGGTCCTGGGCTTGAGTTCAGGTCCTGGGTGCTGTCCCTGAGATATTTTGCTTAATACTTGAGCCACAAACAACGTCATGTCCAGAGGTTTTGTTGCTTAATTAGAGATAAGAATCTCCTAGACTTTCCTACACAGGCTGTCTTTGAACCTTGATCCTCAAAACTCAGTCTCCTGAGTGGCTATGATTACAGATAGATCCTCAGACACCCAGCAATTTATACCTAGTGGGTATAGAGAGTAGATGCATCTCCACTTTCAACTGTGGTTAGTACCTGAGTAGTGATTCTCCTACTGGATACACATGGAAGTAGAAAAGAGTCGAGATGTAGAGGAGCACTGTAAACCTAATGTGCACATATCTGATATATGAGACATTTAATAAGACTTGTTTTATAGATAATAAGCAGGTTTTAAAAACACAAAAATGAAGCTCATTAGGGAAATCTGGTCTGTACCAAACACTTGGGCAATTATCAGGAAAATAATAATACTAGAAGCCATAAATGCTAATGAGGTACCACAACGATAGTGTCTACAGTAAAAAGAGTTGTACTTAAGATCAAGGATGGGGATAGACAGCATGAAAACTTCCAAGGTGGAAAGATGGAGGGAGTTGCCATGGTTATTGATAAGAGTTCAGAAGGGTAGGAGAGTGTAGGAAATTGGAAGCAAAGAGTCCTTGTCTGCAGAAGAAAGGTGGCCACTGAATTTATTTTTTAATCATCTAATATAAAAGTGAACATTGTAGAACATAAACAGTGTTTAAAATTATGGTTTGGGGTTCATCTATCTTCATTTACAACTCATTTCTCTTCATTCTTAAGTTCACTAAAAGACCACTGACTTAAAAACCAGTTCAGAAATGATGTAAGTCAAGGAGACCTATAGAAATAGACTGTTCAAGAAGACGGCGGAGGAGCGGCTGTGCCCTGCAGAGCTCCCTCTGATATCGTAGTTTTCTCACCTCATAGAAACTGTTTCTCCGAGAAAGACAGCCAAAGTAACTTCTAACAGTACAGGGATTCTCTACAGGAAGGAAAAATCGACTTTGCTGGTCTGAAAACACAGTTTTGAGCTCCAGGCGGCGTCCCGCCGCGGCGCCAGCGCCGGCTCCGGCACAGTGCCGGGCACAGCCCCCAGCACTCCACGCAGCTAAAGCGAGAAATACTCCAGACGGCAGCCGAGCACGGAGGACCTGACATCGCAGAGACCGCGTGAGTACCCCGCAAAAAAAAAAAAAAAAAAAAAATTATTTTCGCTTGTGCCCACAGTCCAGCTTCTGGAAGGCATCCCTGTCCCCACCGCCAGAGCAAAGCGCCATCTTTGCCACTGGCATAGGGTCAGACCAGACTGAAACTGAAGCGGGCCTGGGGAAAGCGAGGTCAAAAAAGCCATCTTTGAAAAGGGCAGGAGGGGCGGAATCAGTGAGAACCAGCTCCGCCCAGAAGAACGCCCCCTGCCCTGGTGGGAGGCGAGTCCGGGGCCTAGCCAGAGAAGCCCCGCCCTGCCCGCCGGAACTTCTAAACTTAAAGCAAAAGCTGCGAGCAGCTACCAGGGGCACGGAAACAACAGAAGGAGGAACAAACAGTTCCGGGGACAGCTAAACGGTCCCGTCACAGAGGAAACTAATTCCCAGCCCAAAACGGAGCTGCATTCCATAGCTACCTATGCCAAGGAGGCCGCCTCCCTCAGGCAAGCAACTCTTAGTGGAGCAAAACAGGCTAGAGGCGCCATGCTCTGCTGAGTTCACAGTCTAGTCAAGACCAGGCATCAAAGGCAGCGGCCCAACAGCAGACAGAGGAGCCACAGTTCCTGTGACTGCCCACGTCCCCATCGACAGAGGACGCCCAAGGCCTGCCTGCAAGCTGTGCGAACCTCAGAGACCCACGATTGCACCAACAGGGGAGAAAGTCAGAACAGAACCACCCCTTGCCAACTGAAATCAAGTCAAATCAGCCAATCAGGAAAATAGACTGCAGTCCATTGCAGGGAAACGAGAGACTGGTTTCTTTTTCTTTTCAAACATTTTTTTTTAACTTTTCTTTTAAATTTTCTTTTTAATTTTTTCACACCTGAAACATCATTGGCTGTTTTTTCTTTTGTTGTTTTTTTTTTTTTTTTGGTTTGTTTGTTTGTTTTCCATTTTTACTGGTTTGTTGTATCAAGTTTTTTTGTGTGTTTGTTTATTTGTTAGGTTTGTTCCTTTTCGGTTATTTTCCTTTTTATTTACTTATACTTCCTTGTTAAATAATTTTTCTCTGTTTTGTGTATCTGTCTTCCAGTATTTTTACTTCATTTCTCTCATTGCGTCCTCTTCCTATAAAAATTACTTTCCTATAAATAACACCTACACCCTTTTCTGCTAACTCTCCAGTGTCTGTCATTTTATGAATGTTCTTTCTACTGATTCTACTCTTCTCCACATTTCCACGTCACTGAAACTAAACCAAAATCACCACCACCACCCCCCCAATACAGTTTACTCTATTCTCTTTACTACCTCCAACTTACCCTCCGGACTTACTGCCTGGACCTCCAGGTTCCATTGACTTCTGGTTATTGGATAGAGGATATCACAGCTTAATACGAGTGAATCAAAGGGGTTCACAGAGAAAGCCAGTCCTAAAAGAACTTAATATAAAAACAAGAATTGCGTATAAGGTTGTAACAGTAAATAAGTAACTACTGAATACAGGGCCCAGGATCAGATGTTATATTGAAATTGTATTCTTTAGAACACCAAATCTAACTTTATAGACAGGTATACAAGTTATCTGTTTATAATTGTGAAATTGTAAGATTTACACAACAGTGCTTGGTAAGGGCTGCTTTGGGTCTTAAACAGTGCTCACAGGTGCTGGTAGGTTGGCATTCCCAATTCAAATGGGCAGAAGAAACACAAGAAAGATGGCAAATAATGAAGTCTTATCCCCCACCCAAAACAAGCAGGAAGCAGAGCAGTCAATCAAAAACATAGAAGAAAACCCCCAAAATGCTCTTCAAAGTTTACTGATAAACATGATAAATGAAAAGTTTGAATCTCTTCAGTCAATTATGTTAGAGCGTGAGGAGGCAAAGCAAAAATTAATGGAGAATTTCATGGCATCCACAAATAGAAAGATAAGTGAGCTTCAAGAGTCAAATGAAAAGATAGCTACCCAACTTAAAGATTTGAGAGACAACACTCAAAACCAAAGTAATGAAGTTAATGAAGTAAAGAAGTCCATACAGGACCTAAGAAATGACATGGAAAACATCAGGAAAGACCAGTCAGAAGGAAAAGAGATTCGAAATCAAGTAGTTAGCCTACAGTCCCGACTAACTGAAGCAGAGGATCGAATCTCAGGAGCTGAAGATTCCTTAGATTCTATGGAGAAAGATCAAAAATCAATACAAATCCAGTCCAAGCAACAAAACAGATCGCTACAGGAGATTCAAGACACAATCAGGAAGCCCAATTTAAGGATAATAGGTATTGAGGAAAACTTGGAGAAAGAGGTTAATGGGATAGGCAACCTATTTAACAGAATATTAGCTGAGAACTTCCCAAATATCCAGAAGGAAAGGCCTATACAGATACAAGAAGCATTTAGAACCCCAAATCGACCAGACCAGAATAGGACTTCCCATCGACACATTGTGATCAAAACAGCTTCTGCAGAGTGCAAGGAAAAAATACTCAAAGCTGTTAGGGCAAAGAAAACAATCACATATAAAGGAAAAGCAATCAGAATTACCCCAGACTTCTCAGCAGAGACCATGAAAGCAAGGAGAGCCTGGAATGAAGTATACCAAACTCTAAATAAAAATAACTACCAACCAAGAATTCTGTACCCCGCCAAACTCTCCTTCATAGCCGAAGGTCAAATAAAAGTCTTCCACAATAAGGAAAAACTGAAACAATATATCTCCACCAAACCAGCTTTACACAAAATCCTTAAAGATGTACTATACAGGGAAAATAATCAGGATCCCAACACAGACAGAGAAATGAACCCTAATTAGTAAACACTAGATCAAGAAATGGGAAGACACAGCTTCAAACAAGACAGTGATAATGAAAGGAACAAACGATCACCTCTCAATCCTAACTGTCAACATTAATGGACTTAATTCTCCAATCAAACGACATAGGCTCATAAGTTGGATCAAAAATCAAGATCCATCTTTCTGCTGCCTCCAAGAGACACATCTATCCAGCAAAAGTAAACATCTTCTAAAAGTGAAAGGCTGGAAACAAATCTATCAAGCAAATGGCCCCCATAAGCAGGCTGGAGTTGCAATCCTAGTATCAGACAAAATTGACTTCAAATTAAAAAAGGTAAGAAGAGACAAAGAAGGTTACTACATACTAGTAAAAGGATCTCTCCAACAGGAAGAAATAACCATCCTAAATATCTACACGCCAAATGCAGGAGCACCCAACTTCATCAAACAAACACTACTGGCTCTAAAAACATTCATAGACCCAAACACAATGATAGTGGGGGACTTTAACACTCCACTATCACCTCTGGACAGATCAACACGCCAAAAACTGAACAAAGAAACCACAGAACTAAACAATTGCATAGACCAACTAGACTTAATCGACATCTACAGAATATTCCACCCAGCAAGGACAGAATACACATTCTTTTCGGCAGCACACGGAACATTCTCCAAAATAGATCACATCTTAGGGCACAAAGAAAATCTGTACAAATTCAGAAGTATCAAAATCATTCCCTGCATTCTTTCAGACCACAATGGAATAAAATTAGAGCTCAACTCATTCAGCCACCACAGAAAATCCCACAATTCATGGAGACTAAAGAACACACTGCTGAACCATCAGTGGATCATTGAAGAAATTAAAACAGAAATTCAAATGTTTATGGACTTCAACCAAGTTGAGGGCACAAAGTACCAGCTCCTTTGGGACACAGCAAAGGCAGTACTTAGAGGAAAATTTATATCTCTGAGTACATACATCAACAAACTGGAGAAACAGCAACTCAGTAATTTAAGGAAGCACCTTAATTTTCTGGAGAGAGAACAGCAAGCCAAACCCCAAGTCAATAGACGGAAGCAAATAATTAAAATCAAATCAGAATTAAATCAATTAGAGACGAAAAAAACCATCGAAAGAATCAACAAAACAAAGAGTTGGTTCTTTGAAAAAATCAACAAGATAGACAGACCCCTGGCAAACCTGACCAAAGAACGAAGGCAGCACACTCAAATAAACAAGATAAGAGATGAAACAGGTAGCATCACCACAGAAATAACCGAAATTCAGAAAATAATAAGGGACTATTTTGCAAACCTTTATGCCAACAAATTCGAGAACTTGGAAGAAATGGATGATTTCCTAGAAAAAATTGATACCCCCAAACTCAACTATGAAGACTTAAACCTTCTAAACAGACCCATATCCAGTATTGAAATAGAAACAGCAATAAATGATCTCCCATCCAAGAAAAGCCCAGGTCCAGATGGATTCACAGCAGAATTCTATAAGGCCTTCAAAACAGAACTCACTCCAATATTTCTCAAACTCTTCAATGAAATTGAAAGAGAACGTTCACTGCCAGACTCATTTTATGAAGCCAGTATAACCCTCATCCCAAAACCAGGCAGGGACTCATCACGGAAAGAGGACTACAGACCAATCTCCCTGATGAACATAGATGCAAAAATTCTCAACAAAATTCTGGCCAATCGACTTCAACAAGTCATCAAAAAAATCATACACCACGATCAAACTGGATTCATCCCAGGGATGCAAAGCTGGTTTAATATACGCAAGTCAATTAATGTAATCCACCACATCAACCGGAGCAAGGTAAAGAACCACATGGTTTTATCGCTGGATGCGGAAAAAGCGTTCGATAAAATCCAGCACCCATTTATGCTAAAAGCCCTGGAAAAACTGGGATTCCAGGGAACATTCCTGAATATAATCAAGGCAGTTTATGACAAACCAACAGCAAGCATAACTCTAAATGGTGAAAAACTAAAGCCATTCCCTTTAAAATCAGGAACAAGGCAGGGATGTCCACTCTCTCCCCTGCTCTTCAACATAGTACTAGAATTCCTAGCCAGAGCAATTAGGCAAGAAGAGAATATAAAGGGGATCCAAATAGGAAAAGATGAAGTTAAACTTTCTCTCTTCGCAGATGACATGATCCTATACCTAAAGAATCCCATAGACTCTACCCCCAAGCTACTAGAGCTGATACAAAACTTTGGCAAAGTCGCAGGATATAAAATAAACCTTCAAAAATCAACGGCCTTTCTCTATGCTAACAACCCGAAGACCGAGGCTGAAATCAGGAAAGCAACTCCTTTTGCAATAGCCCCCAAAAACATAAAATACCTAGGAATAACCTTAACCAAAGAAGTGAAAGACCTCTTTGAAGAGAACTTTAAAAGCTTGAAAAATGAAATTAAGTCAGAACTAAGAAAATGGAAAAACCTCCCATGCTCCTGGATTGGGAGGATTAATATAATCAAAATGGCAATATTGCCAAAGGCTATCTACAAATTCAATGCAATACCCATTAATATCCCAACACCATTCTTTAATGAAATAGAGGAAGCAATCCAGAAATTCATATGGAACAATAAAAGACCTAGAATAGCAAAAACACTCCTAAGCAGAAAGAACAGTGCTGGAGGAATTACAATACCCAACTTCAAGCTGTATTATAAAGCTATAGTAATAAAAACAGCTTGGTATTGGCACCGGAACAGGCCTGAAGACCAATGGAACAGAATTGAAGACCCAGAATTAAACCCACAGAACTATGCCTACTTAATCTTTGATAAAGGAGCTAAAACAATAGTATGGAAGAAAGATAGCCTCTTTAACAAGTGGTGCTGGCAAAACTGGCTCAACACATGCAACAAACTAAAACTAGATCCTTATATATCACCCTGCACCAAAATCAATTCCAAATGGATTAAAGACCTTGAAATCAAAACAGGCACCCTGAAGACACTAAAGGAAGGAGTAGGAGAAACACTTGGGCTCCTTGGCACAGGACAGAACTTCCTTAACAAAGACCCTGAAAGGCTACAAATCAAAGAAAGGTTGGACAAATGGGATTGCATCAAACTCCAGAGCTTCTGCACGGCAAAGGACATAGCTCTCAAGATAAACAGAAAGCCCACAGACTGGGAGAAAATCTTTACCGGACATTCAACAGACAAAGGCCTCATCTCTAAAATATATGCAGAACTAAAAAAATTACCTTCTTCCAAAACAAAACTGCAAAGAACCAACATCCCCCTCATCAAGTGGGCTAAAGACTTACAAAGAAACTTCTCTGATGAGGAAATGAGAATGGCCAATAGACATATGAAAAAATGCTCTACATCACTGGCCATAAAGGAAATGCAAATCAAAACAACATTGAGATTCCATCTCACCCCAGCAAGAATGTCATATATCAAGAAAACTAATAATAACAATTGTTGGAGGGGATGTGGCCAAAAGGGAACCCTACTTCATTGTTGGTGGGAATGTAAACTGGTTCAGCCACTCTGGCAAGCAGTATGGAGATTCCTCAGAAGGCTCAATATAGAACTCCCCTATGACCCAGCAGCCCCACTGTTGGGTATCTATCCAAAAGACCACAAACAAAATCACAGTAATGCCACCAGCACAACAATGTTCATCGCAGCACAATTTGTCATAGCGAGAAGCTGGAACCAACCCAGATGCCCCTCCATAGATGAATGGATCAGGAAAATGTGGTACATTTACACAATGGAATTTTATGCCTCTATCAGAAAGAATGACATTGTTCCATTTGTAAGGAAATGGAAGGACTTGGAAAAAGTTATACTAAGTGAAGTGAGCCAGACCCAAAGAAACATGGACTCTATGGCCTCCCTTATTGGGAATAATTAGTACAGGTTTAGGCAAGCCATAGCAGAGCATCACAAGGCCCAATAGCTATACCCTTAGGAACACATAAGATGATGCTAAGTGAAATGAACTCCATGATATGGAAACAAGTGATATATCACAGTTATAACTACTTTCAACATCCTATGTGAATGTGTAGTTTCTATTATTGATGATGTTTTGTATCACCTTCCTATGTTTGTACCTACACTATCTCTGTAATCTTATCTGAGTATATTGGAAACCGTGTTTACTGGTATTGGAAGTAGGAAATTCAAAGGGAATACCAAATTCGAGAGACACGGGGTAAAAAAAGAGAAATAACTACAAAAGCAATACTTGCAAAACTGTTTGGTGTAAGTGAACTGAACAACTGGGCGGGGGGGAGGGAAGGGGGGGAGGGAGGGGGGCATGAGGGACAAGGCAACAAACAGTACAAGAAATGTATCCAACGCCCAACGTATGATACTGTAACCTCTCTGTACGTCAGTTTGAAAATAAAAATTTGAGAAAAAAAAAAAAAAAGAAATAGACTGTTCAAACAGAATAACAGCAATAAAATACAAATTAATTCATATGTAGTCAGTCTTCTATATCTAGATTCTCCCACTGTGGATAAATCTTCCCTCTTTATTTTTAGTACATGTTTACTGAATTTATATAGAAACTATTTGGCATTTCCTGAATGTCACATTTATCAATTAAAATGTTTACAAAGAATTTACATCCTATGAAGTACTATACATAATCTGCAGATGATTTAGATTTTGTAGGCAAGTGTATATAGAGAATATTCCAGGACTTTAGCATCTGCAGATTGTAGTATTTTCAGGTGATCCAGGAATCCATTCTTCATGGGTGCCTAGGGATGACTGTAACTATAGAAAACAAATTAAATGAATTAATCAGAAAATGAGAGGAGTATTATCCTGTAGTGACACCCACATTGGAAGGTATAGAGTGGCAAGGTGAGCAAAGGTTTAAATTAGGAATTAGTATTAACAGAGAATATATTCCAGAGTTATTCCTTAAGAAGTATAGGTCAGTCAGTAATAATAGTTCCATTAAATTCTGAATATACAAAATGTACATAATTTATTTTGAATAAAATGTATTTTATTAAAAAGAATATTTACAGCTTACACCTATAATCCTAGGTTAGGAGGCTGAGTAGCCAGGGCACAAAATCCACTGTGAGACCCTTATCTTCAATTAACCACTCAAAAACTGGAAGTAGAGCTGTGGCTGAAAGTGGTAGAGTGCTGCCTTGAGCAAAAGAGCTCAGGGACAACACCCAAGTACTGAGTTCAGGCCCCAAAACTGACAAAAAAAAAAAGAGAGAGAGAGAATTGTCAGAGGCTGGGTACAGTGGTTCACATATGTAATTCCCACTAGTTCAGAAATGAACATAGTAGGTCAAACTAGGCAAACAATTTAGAGAACTTATAGATGTTCCTCCTTGGGGAGAGGGGGGTTGAATTCATCTGATGGGCATAGTCACCGTGTGTGGGTCTCCCTGACACACATTTTCTGACCCCTATAAACAAAGGTCAATAAAGATTCCTGGAGTGGGATGCATTTGCTGAAGATCACAACACTGAAGTATATTCTCAGTCTCCATATGTGGTGCACAGCACACATGCCTACCTAGCTGTACTTCCGTTTTCTTATCTGCCCAATGAATTTTTTTTTTTTTTTTGGCCAGTCGTGGAGCTTGAACTCAGGGCCTCAGCACTGTCCCTGGCTTCTTTTTGCTCAAGGCTAGCACTCTACCACTTGAGCCACAGCACCACTTCTGGCCTTTCTCTATATATGTGGTGCTAAGGAATCAAATCAAGGGCTTCATTTACAGGAGGCAAGCACTCTACCACTAGGCCATATTCTCAGCCCTGTCCAATGAAATTTTATCACCCTCTTTCCTGAGCTGTTCAGAGGACTCTCAATTTATTATGAAGCATTTAAGAATTCATATTAATATAATTCATTAGCATATTGATCGAGGCTTATTAATAGACAGCAGTCTTCTGTCCTTTCGTCCCAATTATCCGGGAAGAAATTACAGTACCAATGGATGCTGGATTTATCAAGGATCAGTTTGAGATCCAGATCGCAATAATTTGATTTTCTATGAGCTATATTATAGGTACACATTCACAAATTAAATTATACTCAAATGTACCTACACCACTCTAATCACAGTATAAAAAGCATACATTTTTGACAGCATCCTCAGAAAGCTAAACATAGAGCTCCCCTATTACCCAGCAGCCCCCCTTTTGGGCAACTACCCAAAAGACCACAAACAAGAACACACTAGAGCCACCAGCACAACTACGTTCATCACAGCACAATTTGTCATTGTTAAAATATGGAACCAACCCAGATGTCCCTCAGTAGATAAATGGATCAGGAAAATGTGGTAAATATATGCAATGAAATTCTATGCCTCTATCAGAAAAAATGATACTGCCTCATTCGTAAGGAAATGGAAGGACTTGGAAAAAAAATCATACTAAGTGAAGTGAACCAGATCCAAAGAAGCATGGACTCTATGAGTTCCCTCATTGGTCATAATTAATACATGTCTAGGATAGTCCTAGCAGAAGATCACAATAGCTCAATAGCTATTTATACATGAACACATAAAATGATGCTAAGTGAAATGAACTCCAAGTTATGGAAATAAGTGCTTTATCATTGTTGTTCTTATTTTCATCATGCCATGTGAGATTATGTCTTTTTCTTTTGTCTTTTTCCCCCATGGTTTTACCCCTGATGTCACCATAACTGATTTTGGTACCCTGTGTATTGTATATATATTTATCATAACTTGGGAAGGTAAGGGGAACATCAAAATGGAGAGACAAGGGGTAAAAGGCAAACCAATGCAACAGCAATACTTAGAAGACAATATACTATAAGCCAACTGTCCAACTCGGGGCGGGGGAAGAAAATGGGGAGAGCGGCAAGTGGGAGAAAAATGAGGGAGGAGGTAACAAGTTTAATAATAAATGTACTAACAACCTTACATATGAAACTGTAACCCCTCTGTACATCACTTTGACAATAAATAAATTAATTTTTTTAAGTCTCACATTTTAAAAGTCAGTGTAAAATAATGAATTACAACCTCAATGCCTTTGGTTTAATGATCTGAGCAATCAATCCTTTCATACATCTTTTTGTCAGTTTCTGAACAGATGATTTCTGTTTTGATCTATGGTTTCATCAATATAGTCAACTGATTTTGAAGGAAATGAACGAGAATATTGTTTTGAAAGTATTTGTACCCATCAGTATATCAAATGTAGGATCAACCTCATAGAGTCTCAGCAAAATTAAAATTTTGACAATTTACATTAGTAGAGTTTTATTATTTAATAACATTTCTAATATATCCCAACCCTACTGCAACTCTATGAGCAATGCCTAAACCAAGTGAGGCTCATGGCTGTAAAAATAAGCTTCCTAACAGTTCATAGCCAATAATGGGAAACCAGTTTTAAACCAGTGAAAATTCCAAGCATAGTGTTTCTTCTATTATTCCATAAAATAGGTATTAGGGTAATGTCTAAACTTTAGTGAGGGAAAAAAAAAGCTTTAAGCTTGTCTTTGAAAATGTGCCATATAGTGACTTGTGGCACCTTAAATTCTCTGAATATTAATATAGCATTTTTATTCACAAGAAAGAAAAATAAAATGCCTTGAAGATTCCTAAGCATTTATTCACATATAGTCCCAACTATGCTACATTTCCAAATGATTTGGTGTGAACTAGGATCTACTTAAATTTAAATGATGTATTGTAAACCGATCCTCTACGCACTTATGTGTTAAAAGCATAGATCTACAGCAGTAAACCTATCATCAATTCTTTTATGAGAGGGGAACAATTAAAGCATTATTTTCCTTCTTTCACTGCAACTCATTTGATCTATATTAAATCAACTATTAAATTTTTGAGGATTTTTTTGCCAGCTCAAAAAAAGTATAAATCTTCATTTATCAAATTTTAACTATACCTGCTCTTGGTCCTCATAGCTCTTCTCTGTGAAAAACAGCCCAATGTTCTCAAGTCACACCATGGCTCCCCAGCCTCAGATGACACTGGAATCAATACTGTTTGCAACTTGTAAGTGGGATGATTATGAAGAACCAAAAGCATGAACTGTCCTTGTTTGCCACATCTTGAGCTGTGATACAACACACAGAACTCCCTTGTGAGTCCCATGATCAATTTTAATCTCCTGACCAAGAATAAAAAAGAAAGTAGACTCCTAATTCTGGATTCATCTTGAAAGGAGATTATAGATTTGTTTGTCTTCAGTGGAAATAAAAATTTTAATTGATCTGGCATTCTGGGAAAGAATATGTCCCAACCATCATTCCTCCTTATTACCCACACTGCTTCCAAGAATTCTACTGACAGAAGTAAACATTTACACACAATGGATTCAAAAAAGAAAGCTTTATTTGTAGAAATGGGCTCAAAAGACTACAAGAAAGATTCCAGCGGGGTTTGTTTTATAACTACATGACATAACATACAGTTGGATTCTCAATCTCAGATTTCTTTAGGAAGAGTACAATTTTAGGTCAAATTTCTTCATGAAAAATTCTTCACCTTTTCAACAATTTCAAATGGTAGTAGATGGTTATTAGTAGCTCAGTCCTGGCACCCCAGATACACGGGAAACTATCAAACTTATAGATGGAGGCTAGCCAGATATATTTATTAGACCACTCCTAGCCAGTAAATTGTGACCTGGTGTGCATCTATCATTTTAGCAACATTGAAGACTTGAGATTGGGAAGATCAGAGTTCCATGCCAGGCCAGGCAAAAAACTCTGACAACTCCATCTCAATGGAAGGAGCCTGGGGTGTGGTTGTCATTAGAGTAACTACATGAAGAGAAAAGTAGACTGCAACTCAGGCCAAACAGAAAAAAAAGCTGAACTCAAGTGCTAGACCTATCTGCCTATTGAGTACAAGGCCCTTATTCAAATCCTAGTACTGAACAAAAAAGAGAATGGAACATTCACTAAAATTATGACTTTCCAAATTCCTCTATGTTGATACACTAGTTCCAAGGCTTTCTTACCATAAATTGGGAGAATTAAAGGTGAAAATTCCCCATAATATCAGAAAGGATAAATGTGTATGCTTTATGCCTCTGTAACTAAACTCATGTCTCTATACACATACATATACAAGATTATTAATTTGTATATAAATACACATATAAGTTCTCATTTTTCTCTAAGTATAAAAATACTATGGTTACACTGGGTGCTGGTAGCTCACATCTGTAATCCTAGCTACTCACAAGGCTGAGATATAAAGATCATGATTTGAAACCTGCAAAGCAGAATAGTCCATGAGACTATTATCTCCAATTAACAATCAAAAGCCAGATGTAGAGCTGTAGATTACATAGTAGAGTGCTAGCCTAGAGCACAAATCTCAGGGACAACACCTAAACCTTGAGTTCAAGCCCCAGTACCAGCACACAGGCACAGAGTCACAGCCACAGGCACATGCAGGCACGCACATGCATGCGCACGCAAGCACACACACACACACACACACACACATCCCCCTCTACTACTATGTTTTATTATTAGTGAAGAGTAAACATACAGTTACAGAGACACTCTCAATCATGGTAACATGCACATTCCATAGCTACTGTCAAAGAGCATCCTCACTCAAGCCAAAAACAACATTCCTAATTCCAGACCACTATCACCACCAACAACACAGCAAATGTTTTTTGAGCATTCATTGTGGGTAATGAACAGTGCTGAACAAAAACCAGAGTGTGGTGTTAAGTGCCAGAAGCTCCATGGTCAGGATCTTCATCTGATTCCTGACTCTGCTACATTCTAGCTACATGACCTCAACTTAAGCAAGTTAATTTTCCACTTTGCGTCACAGGTTCTTTATCTGTAAAATAAGAATAGGGACATGAATAGCACTGAGTTTCTTTGGGTTTTGTAATGATTAAATGACAAAATATAGAAAATGTAGAAGTGCTTATGATACTAGATAGGTGTTAGCTAAAGTAAAATGTTTTCTAACCCCCCGTTAATTCTTTCATACACATCCAATAAAATATCTGGGAGATGCAAGAACTGGATTGGAAACAAACATGAGCCACACTCAATCTTGGTGACTTATCTAACCTCTTCTGAGAATCAACCATTGCAAAATTAGAATGATAATATTTATCTTGGAGAATTGTTGTAAACATGAAATAAAATTAATTATAAAATGTCTATCATATCCCCAGCTACATATAAGGGATGGAAAAGATGTTTATTGGATGAAGGAATATAACACTAAGCAAGTGAATAAGGCATGCATGGATTGATGGATGAATGAATGCTGCAATATTAGTGAACTCAACAATTATCAGCTAAGAGTATAGACTGTTAAAATTTAAATATTAGTAGATAGATTTAAAAATTAAAATATAATAGTCAAGAAGCTTTCATATAAATTCCTTTAAAATTCTGTTTCAACCTATACAGAAACTAGCATACAGTAAAAATGTGAAGATATAATTCTATATTCCTTTCACAAGAGCTGACTTATCTCTGCTTATTAATTGTGTGACAGGTTCATAGCTCAAAATGCTCAAATTTGACAGCAGTGGTCAACTAAATATTCTACAACCAATAAGGCAAGTTATGGTCCTATTTACTAGGTAGGGTTGATTTATTTTATCATTTGATGTTAAGACACTTAATTTACTCTCAAGAAATAGATTGGTATAAAAAGTCTTGAAAAGACAAGAAGAAAACATAGAAATAAGTCTATTTTGACATTTTTGTTTTAAGAAAAATGCCTCAGAAAACAGAAGCAAATTGGTAATTGAATCTGTTTCTCTGCAAAAACTATAGTATTTAAATTTGATGTTTACTCTACCTTTCAATGAATATTAGTCAGGTAGTTAATCCATATTGTTTTGAAAGGTACTAACATTTTCACCTGTGCAGTACACCATTTTAGTGCAATCCAGTTCAATGTACACTCAAGGCTGATTAGTTTTAGTATGCTGTTAGGATAAAGTTAACACTATCTATTTTTCTTTTCCAATAGATAAATCTATGATAAATTTAGTGGTAATATGTGAAAGAAATCAGGAATGGAGTCCTTAAGTGGTAAAGAAATCACAAGATCCAGGTTAAGAGAAAATAAATTTATTTGCCATCTGTTAAAGTATATGACACTGAATGTCAAGCAGAAAACCTAGACTATAAAGGGTGGAGAGAGAAAGAAGGGAGAGAAAAAAGAGGAGAGAGACACTAGAATTCTGACCAGGCAATGCTCATATACAATGACTGCTTTACATAGCTCTTATGGAATTTAAAACATTTCTATTCAGATATTGCAATTCTACTAGAAGGATTCCATTATCTGGCAAAAACTGGTATAAATTTACAAAACAAATTCCAGGATAATAAGAATTTTGGGAAAATCAAACGCATTTGTTAACTGAGGACAGACTTTGGATATTTCTCTATGTATATTTTAATATATTCATATATATTCATATGTACATATGTGTATAAATATATAAAAACAAATACACATATATGTATACATATATATATCAATCCATCCGTGCATCATTCATATAAATACACACACACACACACACACACACACATATATAAAATGTGTCCACACATATTCACAATAGCTACCTAGGAAAAATCCACAAATCATTATGTGTGTGTGTTTTTAAGTGTTTTTAATAACATTATTAAATGATTAAAATTAAGCCAATTAGATAGCTTTTGAGGGTAACCTTCTAACAGGTTAGAAGACTACTCACAAGAGGAGGTGGGTACATCTGCTTCAAGGAGAATGGTTTCTTCCTTTTATTACATATTTCTTAGATCTTTCTCTTCTTAATCATCTTTTACAATGGAAACCATTAAGAATCCTTGACACTCAAATTAAGGATACATCAACTACCAGGCCGGCCTAACTTATAGCCAAGTTGTTCTTCACCAAGTTGGTAATAGCTGATGTACCCCCTTACTGATCTATGATCTTCTGCCTCATTAGTTATTTAATATCTGAATGTCATTCCTGAATTCTTTTTAAGTTGAAGTCAATTGGAGAATAAGAATCAAGAAAATGTTTTTTTGCTAACAAAACAACAGGATGGGATCAAGAGTATGGGAAGGAGTGACAGCGAAATAACATAAAACACAAAGATTCATCCTTTGCTTTTCTCAAAACAAGTAACACAACATCTGAAGTATAAATATTTTGACTCCTTGAATCCCCTTCTAATGCACCTAAGCGAATATTTCCATAGCTTTATGGTTAACATAACCTTTCAATCCATATTTTATGAGCAAAATAAGAACCAATGTACTCATTGCCTGACTTATGTAACTGTAACTCCTCTGTACATCACCTCTGCAATAAAAATAAATTGAAGAAATAAAAATCTGCCCATAATTCTAAATCACTAAATATCATCCTATTTGCATGGATCCCTATGCAATTGTTTTCAATGCAATTAAAAGTAGGAAGGGTGTAAGAAACCATTTTTGTATTGTGATGCCATTAGTAATTCTGAATCTAAATGCAAAATAATATTGTCTGTGTGGAGTTTCATTTCACATAATAAAATAACAACAAGAGACATCTACTCAATGAACCTCAAATCAAGTTACATGTTTCAGCCAGGTTGAGGTAATAAGGATTAATCCCAAGAATGCTGGTCTATGTGTGATGGTCTGGCTTTTAAACCTCTTACACCAATGGGTCTGAAATACTTGCAATTAGTACTAACATAAGAATTTGCACTTAACGTGGTATCCACTTCACTCAAATGAAGGGGGTAATGGTAAGTAAGTCATTTACAGGTAAATAATTCATGTCATGTAGCTGCAGAGCACCTCAAGTAGTTTTCATTTAAAAATATTAACATATAGAAACATTATCTCTGTAGCTAATACATACCTCACTGAAAAATCTCTCAGCCTACAACAATTATAGAAAGTAGCAACCTTAAAGAAGTTACAAAACATATGTCATCTTTAAGCAGCCAAGTCTTTAATTTTAGCTTTAAAATATTTATAATTTTATTACTTCGATTATAGGCAAATGTCTTGCAAAAACCCTGGAGAAATAATGAGAATGTGTTTGTTTTTCCTATCCCTTCACCTTGTCCCTAGTCTTCAACAAGAGTTATAAATTACTTCAAGATTCTTTTCTGAATTCATACTTCTATGAAACATAGAGACCATCAAGGTCAAGGGAATACTAGCTGAATGAATTGCTTTAAATAGTTATTATCTCTCAGCAGGTACAAAGAGTTGCCATTCACCAAAGCAGTTTACAAGTATAGTTCATCTTGATCAAATGTCACCCCTTTTAACATCCTCTCCCTCCCCTCACGTCTCTTAATTTTTACATTATGTACTGAATATTTGTAGGAATGTAAGTTTTTTCTCAACCTCTCTGGAAGTTCCTCAAAAACTAAACATACAGCTACCTTATGACCTAGAAATTCCACTTCTGGGAATTTATCCAATAAAATACAAACAAGGCCAAACTAAAGCTACCAGCACAACCATATTCAATGCACAACCATATTCACTGAAGCATAAAGATATGGAATTAACCCTCATGACCCTCAGTTGATGAACTGATCAAGAAAACACACTCTATACACAAGGGAATTCTACTCATCCGTCAGAAAGAATGATATTATACATTCATAAAGAAATGGAAAGACATGGGGAAAATATATTAAGCAATGCCAGACCCAGAGAAACACAAGTTACATGTTTCTCATACTTGTGGTAGCTACAATATGGCTACAAATCTGTAAGTAAACACATTGGGTGGTATATAAGTGGTTAGATATGAATCACTGAAGTAGAGTATATGTTATGGAGAATTTAAATAGAATAATAATTTTAAAAGACCAAGTCTAAAGCCCAACAAAGTAAGTACCATAGTGGAGGGTGGCCCAAAGAGCGAGGAGTAGGAGAATGAAAGGGTAGGTGGGGAGAATGTAGACAAGAATTCATTAAATATACCACAGAACTGAGGAATAAAAGGGAAGGAGTGGGTGGAAGGGTGCGTGTGAGAAAATGTTGAAGTGCAAAAAAGGAAGACAGCACACCTAAATAAACAAGATTACAGATGAAATAAAACATCACCATAGAAACAAGATTCAGAATATAATAAGGGAATATTTTGCAAACCTTTACGCTAATAATGTGAGAACCTGGAAGAAATAGATGAATTCCTAGCAAACACTGATATGCCCAAACTAAACCATGAAGATTTAAATCTACTAAACAGACCAATATCCAGCAATGAAATAGAAACTGCAATAAGAGATCTCCCATCCAAGAAAAGCCCAGGTCCGGATGGATTCACGGCAGAATTCTACAAGTAAAATCAGATAGCCTGAAAACACTACAAGAAGGAATAGGAGAAACACTGGGGTTCCTTGGCACACAAAAAAACTTCCTTAATAAAGGCCCAGAAAGGCAACAAATCAAAGAAAGGTTGGACAAATGGGACTGCATCAAACTGTAGAGCTTCTGCAGAGCAAAGGACATAGCTTGCAAGATAAACAGAAAGCCCACAGATTGGAAGATCTTTACCAGCCATACCACGGACAAAGGCCTCATATGTAAAAAATATGCAGAAATCAAAAAATTAAATTCCTCCAAAACAAATCCTCAAAGAACCAACAGCCCCCCTCAACAAGTGGGCTAAAAACCTAAAAAGAGTCTTCTCTAAAGAGGAAATGAGATGATGCTAACTGAAATGAACTCTATGTTATAGAAACTAGTGTTATATCATTGTTGTAATTATTTTCAACATGCCATGTGAGACCATACCTTTTTTGTCTGTTTGTTTCTCTGGTATTCCCTTCCTGTGGTTGTACCCTACTATCACTGAATCTCATCTGAGTAATCTAGATACTGTATAAATGTGTATTAGAACTAGCAAAGGGAAAGGGAATATCAAAATCGAGAGATAAAGGATAAAAGACCAATGATTCCAAAAGAAATACTTACAAAACCATTTGATGTAAACCAACTGTACAACTCATGGGGGGAGAGGGTAAGGAAGAGGGGGAGGTGGGTGAAAAATGCGGGAGGCAGTAACAAGTTGAACAAGAAATGTACTCACTGCCTTACATATGAAACTGTAACCCCTCTGTTCTTCACTTTGATAATAAAGGGGAAAAAAAGAAAATGTTGAAGTGATGACACAGATCAAGATGCATTATGTACATAACTATATGAATATATATGAATGTTTTCTCAAAGACTTTTGCGAATAATTTTGACTTGCTATTGGCAATTGTAAACCATTAAATAAGCTACAACAAATATTATAAATCAAATGTTTGTGACTATCTTCAAATACGAAATGAGCAATACTATGCTAAAATGTCCAGAAATATTTCTTCCTTGTCTTTCATTCTTCCTTTCCCTTTTTTTGCTCTCTCTCCTCTCTCTCTCCTCCGTCTCTCTCTCTCTCTCTCTCTCTCTCTCTCTCTCTCTCTCTCTCTCTCTCTCTCTCTCTCTCTGTCTCTGGATGGGGGGGATGTTTGATGCCATGTGTTCGGCGGGAAGACAAATCAGAGAGCAAATCGTCAGTGTTCCTAAGCAAATCCAAACCTCACTTCAGGCCTGCTACATCTATTCATATTCACAGAAAACCTTGAGGAGTACTACAAAACCAACAGTTTTCACTCTGAAGTAAGGAGAACATTTTATGAAAAGAGGGAACATTTTTAGGCTATCTTCTCTCTTGAAGCTCCCTCACCATATGGGTATACCAGAGTCAGGCCTGTCATAAGGATGATACAACCATATAAGGAACCAAGCCTCCCAGTATATGAAAGACTTTTGACATGGTAGAATAGTCCCCATGAAATAATATCACCCCAATGGTACAAGAATCATCGTCCTGTCATGCTTTCTGTCCTGTTATTACTGAGAAGGAAAATAAAACATAAACCTTTGTTTTAGATGAGTACTTCTCAAACCCCATATGGAAAGGGACCCATGAGAGTCAATGACAATCTACCTCGAGAAATTATTTTTGTAAAATAATATAAAAATAAAGTTATCCTCAGTCACACATCTTAGCTACTCAGGAAACTGAGCTATGAGGATCTCAGTTCAAAGCCAACCTCAGCAGAAAAGTCCATTAGACACTTATCTCCAAGTAATCAGCAAAAGCTGCAAGTGGGACTGTGACTAAAGTGGTACAGCATTAGCCTTGAGCAAAAATGCTCAGGCCAGCACTCAGGCTATAAGTTCAAGCCTCGGGACTGAAGTGTGCATGCACATACACACACACACACACACACACACACACATAGAGCCCACAAAAAATGGAGTTAAAGACACATGAAATAAAAAGGAAATAATAGGGATAAAATTACCCTGTTATTTGATTTTCAAGCCTACTCATTGGTGTCACTGATATGTCACATTTCTAGAAAGGTCTTTAAGAACACACAAAATATGGACTTAGGCTCTTCTACAGACTGATGATTCAGAGTTGAGAGTAGTCTGTAGCTATCTCACAGCAGCACTGCTGTGGAATACATGGTATTCAAATGTAGAGACCCACACTTAAACAATTAACATAGGATTTGAATTCAGGCAGTCAGGATTCAAAACTTCCTCTTCTAGCTATCACTGACCTAGGAAAGGCAGAGCTCAGTCTGGTGGAAAAAGTTCCTTCTTAAAACTTGAAATGGAACTTTGGTCAGCCCCCTCAATCACATGGGCAGTGCATAAAGATGGAAGCAACATCAAAGGAGGTGGTTTTCTGTCTGAATTTTGTAATAATAAGAAGCATTTCAGAATACTATACTTGATGAAGCTTTATACTAGATCTTGAGGAATATGTTCTTATCTTACTATTTTCATCATCTTTGTTTATGTTTGGTGTATAATATATTTCAGACTGATACATGATTTCATATGATGTGATTATAAGGATTATAAAGTTTGACAATATTTTAGTACTTTATTACAACCAGATTGGTATGTAACAAAATATAATGCTCTATAGAAATTGAATCAATTATATTTGTTTCAAATCAAATAGAGTCGTATCATACTTTTCTTGCTATAATATCATTCCAACTTCAATAAGTTTGTGCCATATTATACTAAAGGATCATATTTCTATCAAACTGATAGCTACTGGTTTATAGTCAAAATGGAAATGGGAGCTCACAGGATGAAATGCATTGTTTGATTCAGTGGTCTTTAGTATGCGGTACCACACAGAGACAAGTTAGCTACTTTCCACAAAACTGGAATTAAGAGGTTTTTGTGCACTTAATTATTCAGAATGGCATTTAAGGGTTATGGAAGAATAATTTGTTTTTCTTTCAACTGTTTTGCATATATTCAATCCCTATCCATGCTTCAATTAACACAAAAGAAGTTAACTTAAGTCAATGTTTTCATAATCCTGGTGTACCATCACCAGTAGGTATCTTTCTTATGCTTTTGAAAAGTTTTGATTGCCCTCCTCACTCTTGGCATCTTTTGTATTTTAGCCATATTCTTAAACTCTCTAATTTTACTTATTTTCTAGGAAATTTGAAGGTAGAATTTTAAAATGGGTATTTTTAATATGGTAACATTATTTTGGGGACAGAAAGTCTTAAAATATTGCCAGTAGCATTTATGTCTATACTGCTTGACAGCTTTTTCTCATGTTGAAAAATAGATTGAGGAAGTTAAATCAAATTCAAACATCTGTGATTGATGTGACTGATTCTAAACACAAAAAATAAAAGTAAAAACTGTAAGAACCATTTTTAGCCATTTTTACAATTTAATTTTAAAGTTCAGCAAAACCCTCCTAGAGTAAGTGAAAAAGAAAAAGAAGAATCTTCTAAATTATTCTCTCTGGTCACACTCAGATGCAGGCATTATGCCAACTGATATTCACGGCACTAATCTGAACCCTCTGCCTGTGTTTGCTGTTTCCATATCCCATTTTGAAGGTCTCTTTACCTGAACACCAGAAGAACTCTTAAGAGCCACACCTTGTCTTAAAATTCCACATAATTGTGTCAAAAACCAACATTATTTAAGGTTCCAATAGCTCATGATTTCAAATACATAACCAGAAATCCACATTTACCTCTTACATTAGTAGATGCTCTTTCATTTTCCACTGTCCCACATAAGGAGGCCTTATTTTCTTACCCCACCTTTCATACTTCTACCTGTAGTTCATCAATACATGCACCATTTTCTCTTTCCAATTGGATATATATTTCACCCAGGGCTAATGCTCTACCACTCTACCACTCTGAGCCACAGTGCCACTTATGGTTTTCTGGTGGTTAATTGGAGATAAGTGTCATGGACTTTCCTGCCTGAGCTGGCTTCAAATCACGATCCTCAGATTTCAACTTCTTCAGTAGCTTGGATTACAGGTGTGAGTCACCAGAGCCCAGCTACATACTTCTTAAATTAAGACAAAAAGCTTCCTAATTATATGTGTATTATATAGCTTTAGATAACAGTTGAGTAAGTAGGTAGTATTTTCATTCTACTAAATGACATCAGAAAATTACAGCTGTTTGCTACAGTTTGGACCTTAAATGTCACCCACAGTCCCATTATTAAAGCCTGGTCATCAGCCTGTGGGATCATTGGGTGGTGGTGGGAACTTTGCAAGGTTGTTCCTAGCCGAAGGAGCAGCCTAGTGGGAGGAAGTTAGGTTATTGGGTGTGTATTCTTGGAGGGAATACTGGGACCCCAGTTTCATCCTCTCTTTGTTTCCCAGCCACTATGAAGTGAATAGCTTGGTTTCTTTACCCTCCTGGCATGATATGTGGCCTCACCACTCCATAGCAATGACCATGGACTAAACATTCTGAAGCCAGAGGAAAGAAATCTCTTAAAACTTGATCTTCCAGGAGAATTTTGTCACAGTAACCGCTGACAACACACCAGTTTACATAGCATTCCACTTCAACTCAGCTCTGTAATAATTGCCTACCTATTTGTGCATGTACATTAAACAGCTGTCTGAATTCATAATGATGGCATGACAGAGCCATAAGAATTTTAATGTTTTCAGGATAGCAAAAGAGATTTTAATTTGATTGAGTGTAGTAAAAAATATTAGCTACTTTGGAAGTCTATTAGTAGCCTAAACATTGAGAAGTCATGGAAACTATAAATTCATCATAATTCTTTGGGGTTCTGGTGGTACAGAAGCCTGTGAAGTACCTGGCACTTACAGGCTACCTTAAATGCCAAGAGTTAGAATGGGGACATGAATTAATAATTCAAATACTACTATATATTTCACAGGAATTGAACAATTAAAGTCAATTAATGTTGAATGAAAGGATTTGTTTTTCACTATTGGAGTGCTTGGACATAGGTCAGGAGAAGAGGTAGGAAAATGCTACAATGATTTAAATGGTAATGGATTAAAGAGTAAGACATTAATCCACACTCATGTTTGGCTTAATATCGATGCAGATGGATACATGCAGAAATGTATATGGGTAGATGTGTAAAGATAGTAAAGTGCATACATACATTCCCTGGCTCTTTCAACTAAGAGGACCTAGATACCATAAGGCCTCAGTAGCAATAAAGGCACTTGTCACTAAGATCTTGGTTTCTTTTGAGGCAGGCTTGAATTGGGAGGGATGATGAGGAATGATAAAAGGATGATCTCACGCAAGATGCATTGTACTTACAAATCAATATGTTGAATGGTAACCCCTTTGTACAAGTACATAAAGATAATAGAAAATACTTTTTTAAAGGACCTCAGTTTCTTTTTTTTCCTATTTTTTATTTTATTGTCAAATTGATGTACAGAAAGGTTAGAGTTTCATATGTTAGGCCTTGGGTACATTTCTTGTACATTCTTTGTTACCTCCTCCCTCATTCCCCCCTCCCCCTTCCCCCTTTCTCTCTCCCCCCATGAGTGGTTCAGTTAGTTTACACCAAATGGTTTTGAAAGTGTTGCTTTTGGAGTCATTTGTCTTTTTATACTTTGTCTCTCGATTCTGATATTCCCTTTCACTTCCTTAGTTCTAATACCAGCATATACAGTATCTAGTGTATTCAGATGAGATACAGTGATAGCACGAGTACAACCATAGGAAAGGATACAAGAAGAACATCAACAAAAGAAGCTACGGTTTCACAGGGTGTGTTGAAAGTAATTACAACAGTGATATAACAGTTGTTTCCATACATGGAGTTCATTTCACTTAGCATTATCTTATGCATTCATAAGGGCATAGCTATTAGGCTCTTGTGATCCTCTGCTGTGACTAGCCTAAACCGGTGCTAATTATTCCCTATGAGGGAAACCATAGAGTCCATGTTTCTTTGGGTCTGGCTCACTTCACTTAGTATACTTTTTTCCAAGTCCTTCCATTTCCTTACAAATGGGACAATGTCATTCTTTCTGATAGAGGCATAAAATTCCATTGTGTATATGTACCACATTTTCCTGATCCATTTGTCTACTGAGGGGTATCTGGGTTGGTTCCATATTTTCGCAATGACAAATTGTGCTGCGATGAACATTGTTGTGCTGGTGGCTTTCGTGTGTTCTTTTTTGTGGTCTTTTGGGTAGATGCCCAAAAGTGGGGCTGCTGGGTCATAGGGGAGCTCTATGTTAAGCCTTCTGAGGAATCTCTATACTGTTTTCCAGAGAGGCTGAACCAGTTTACATTCCCACCAACAATGAAGTAGGGTTCCCTTTTGGTCACATCCCCTCCAACATTTGTTATTGTTAGTTTTGTTGATAAAGGACATTCTTACTGAGGTGAGGTGGAATCTCAAAGTTGTTTTGATTTGCATTTCTTTTCTGGCTAGTGACATAGAGCACTTTTTCATATGTCTCTTTGCCATTCTCATTTCCTCAACAGAGAAGTCTCTTTTTAAGTCTTTAGCCCACTTGTTGAAGGGGGTTGTTGGTTCTTTGCAGTTTTGTTTTGGAGGAATTTAATTTTTTTAGTTCTGTATATATTTTAGATATGAGGCCTTTGTCCACTGTATGGCCGGTAAATATCTTTTCCCAATCTGTGGGCTTTCTGTTTATCTTGCGAGCTATGTCCTTTGCCCTGCAGAAGCTCTGCAGTTTGATGCAATCCCATTTGTCCAACCTTTCTTTGATTTGTAGCATTTCAGGGCCTTTATTAAGGAAGTTTCATCCTGTGCCAAGGAGCCCAAGTGTTTCTCCTACTCCTTCTTGTAGTGTTTTCAGGGTATCTTTTTTTATTTTGAGGAAAAGACCTCAGTTTCTAATATAATTATTCAGTAAATAGAATCAGAGAGTCTTACATACTGATTTTAGGATGGAGACAGGAGATGGAAAAGTTGAAGCCAGAGCATCCTGTATTATAGAAAAGTGGATGTTAAGATATACTCAAGTTGAGACACACACACACACACACACACACACACAAATAAACACTACCATGGAGAGACAGTAAAGGGATACAGAAACTAGATAAAATAACTCTTTAAAGAGACATATCTAGAATTACTTGGGCAACAAAATAAAGGAATAATAGGTTTATTCAAAGTAGACTTGATCTCAAGTTCTTTTGCTTGCTAGGTAAGTGTTTGATTACTTGAGAAATGCCCTAGCCTTTTTTACTTATTTCATTTTTTAAATAGAATCCCAGGTCTACCCAGACTTGGAATTTTCTATCCATCACTTAGATGATAGGCATGAAATACAATGTGGAAATTTTTACTGATGAATTTTTATTGTTCCCTCTTTGTCTGTCTTTGAACTTCTTGCTCCTGTTATTTTCCTCCTGAGGAAACTAGGATTACTGATGGAAGTCCTTTCATCCCAAGGAAAGTTTATTTTGACCAAGGTTTTGGATGGTGGGAAACCCAAGAGCTTCAGCTCAACTTCTAACAAGAGAGGGCTTCATGCCAGGTTTCAACATGGCTGGCAAACACAAAGAATGTGTGTGCATGAGTGAAAGAGGAGAAGATTCTTTTAGAACAAGGTAAGTTCCTCCCTGCCTAGAGAATGAGAATTAACCCACTCTTTCCAGAAATATCCTAATCCATACATAAGGGCTCACCTTTAGGATGCAATTGAATCTTAATACTGTTGTATTGACAATTAAGTTTCCAGCAAATAAACTTTAAGGGGACATGTTTGAAGCACAGCAAGGACACAATGAGAAGAGAAGTTTTGACTAGGAATGAGATTTAAGAGAAAGCATGGTTATTTGCAAATAGTCAAGTTAAAACAGAAAGAGGGGCCATAGTGAAAAAAAAAGTCCATAAAATGGTGCCAGTCTGATTTTTGATGACACATAGAAGAATTCCAGCTATGTGCTACGCTGTGTTCACAAAATATATATGCTAAAGTTCTCTTTCCTGCTATCCCAAAACTAAATACAAAGACTATATGAAGAGATACAAAGGCTTTACTGAGGTAGCTTGGTGAAAATAATGCCAATAGGGCAGGATCTCAGTATGACTAATGTCCTGCAAAGAAGAGCAATTCAGAAGCAGGCATGTGCAAAGGGTAGACAATGTGAACACACAGAAGAAAGACAGTTACCTACAAATCACAGTTGGGTATCTAAAAAGAAAATCCAACATACTAACACCTTGATGTCAGACTCTCAGCCATCAGAACTGTGAGGACATATATTTACATTGTTTTCAGCTCCAATCTGTGGTACACTGTTAGAACAACCCCAATAAATACAGTGACAAAACAGTAATTCTCAATTGTGAATTTTTTGCAACCTTCTACAATAACTGTGACAGCAATGGAAATGAGTGGGAAAAGGGAGGAGGGAGTTCTTGTGGGCTAGGGCAGATGAATCCTGCATATGATACCAACTCATGATGGCCTTTTTGAGTGATTTCAAAAACCAATGATGGTAAAGTTTGTCTTCAAGAGTTCTGTACCCACTGGGCTTTGGGTAAAGGGAGGTCAGAGACCTCCTTTTTTCTTATTGGAAACTATATCAATGATAAGTGAAATTTAGCAGGAAATATTACTGAATGCCTAATTTTGCATTTCCCAGAGTGCCAAGTCTGGAGTCTCTTGTAATTTTATCAGTGCCTTACTAATATTTTCCAAACAAATAAAGAAGAAAAAATGGTTGAAGCTCTAGTCAAAATTGTAATTATTTTTAAATGTCAATGAGGCCAACAAAAGTTCAATGAGAAAACAACTATTAAGGCAGTGGGAGTATTCATGCAAACATTCAGCCACTTCAAGGACTTTAAAAAAATATTTTAATTGTAATTTAATTGGGAAGTAACTATAATTGGTAGTTTCAAATGATAAAAAAGAAACCAGTAATAACTTCCAACTTCCTCTAAACACCTCTGCTTAACTGAAAATCAATTATATTTTCTCTTCTATTTTTATTTGAATTATAGTTTCTAATGTGATGTATATCTTTCTCAATATAACCTCCACTCTGCTAAAACAATATTAATTGATGTCAGATATTGTCTAAGTTATTTTCAGAGATGGGAACAATCAAGTCTTAGGACACCTTCTTATCTGTCTGCTTGACAAATGTCAAAATGAAAGAACAGGAAGAGAAGAAATTTAGGGGAGACTTTAATTCTTGGTACATATATTAGGTACCAGATATTTTCTGGTAATTTGCACTCAATTCCCAAAGCACCTATGTAAAATGCATTTGTTTACTATGAGGATCCAAGAACTATCCAGACTACCATCTCATATAACATTACTAACAGTGTTATGCAAGATAACATTCTGTATATAACATTTAAATACACAGAGTATATGGCTAGAATACTCTTCAGTTCAAGAGTACAAAATCATGAAAAGCCTTCTGAGACATGCTAAAAACTTGAGATAATATCTTAGAAAGCTAGGATAATTTTAGACTGTCCTTAAGTTGAGGATAATATACTTGAGAATGAAACTTCCCATTTTATAGACTTTAAGGAGGTTGATATGAAAATTGTCTGATTGTGGAAGGAAAAAGGAAGTCTTTGAAACCAAGGTGACCTTGCTGGACCACATTCTCAAGGTCAAATGCATCCTAGGTTTCCCCATCCTACTGTTCAGACTCTCCAGTGTGCTCAGTCTATACTCTAGGGCTTAAGAGCCTGTAGCCACACTTAATTTACTGGCTGTGTGCTCACCTTCTATCTATGCTTTCATTTCAATGCCCTTCTTACATTGGATAATACATACTCCATCCCAGATATCAGCTAGTATGCAGAGTGGCTCTCCTATGATGCGTGTGAAAGAGCTAATATTCCCAGACATTACTGGTTACATTGTTATTTGGAATCAGTTGGTAATAAGAGATGATCTCTTTGACAGCATGTACATTTCGGCTTACTGCGTTAGATTCTGAAATAAAGCATGTAGTAATATTCTCCAACAATTGTATCAAGTAATAGTTAATTATAGAAAATTCAGTACTATTTAGAAATCTTGCCAATGATAATGATATTATCTATACATAATGTTTATGAGGCAAGACCGGCCATGATTTGTGAAATGATAGCTAAGTCATCGCCGTAGACTTACAAAACGCTTGACGTATGCAAGTGTGCAAAAAAGAGTAATAGAAGAATTTAGGAACATCATTTAATTATGTACAAATAGAGTTAGTAAATGTTAAGGCATATCTACGCTGCTTTGGATCTATGTATTATGGGTGCAAAAATAGTACAGTGGTCATGTGTCCTGGCTCTGAAACTAGATGCCTGCCATTCAAATCCTAGGTGCCTCATGTTTACTGAGACACAAGGCTCACATGATGAGGATTTAGGAATAACTGTTATTTACTTAGCATGAATAATGGACTTGGATAAGTGACTGGCAACTGATAAACCTAAGAGGTAAAGGCTATTTGGACTTCTTT
Source organism: Perognathus longimembris pacificus (assembly GCF_023159225.1). NCBI lineage: Eukaryota > Metazoa > Chordata > Mammalia > Rodentia > Heteromyidae > Perognathus > Perognathus longimembris. Next base: position 79,524,373 of record NC_063167.1, read on the forward strand.
GAGTTGTTATGCTTTTAAATAGCAAATAATTTGTTTTTTAAATTTTCTCATCTTCCTACCTTATCTGTAGTCTTCTGGTACACCCCAATCTCACCTCTAACTGATATAATGAATCTGACTAAATCTTCCTACTTATACTGCTACAAATGTCTTAGCATGGGTGGTCTAGGGCAATATTTGAGATAAAAGATGGGAGTGCATATATTTATTTGGGAGATAACCTGTGGAAGCTCCTGTTGGAGAATGGGGATTTGAAACAGTTAAGAGAATAATAACAAAGTCTCCTTTGTTTGTATTGTTGTATTATAAAGTCTCCCGGAGGTTTCTCAGAGCTACAGTAGGACCCTGGCTCCCAGCTATCCCATCCCAGGGATCAGATGCACTTAGTAGGCATCAGTAATTGTGAGGGCTGCTCAGTGTGGTGTTAATTGTTTTTATTACCTCTTCCAGCCACCCCGTCATCCAGTACTCTCCACTTACTTAGTTTGATAGAGCCATATTTTATCAAGCGAGTAGTCACCATGACTGTAACTCTCGCCTAATACACACAAATGATCCTCTCCAGAGAGTCTGTTCCTGGCAACCTTATTTAAAATAGTGTCCTGACTCCTCTTCAGGACAAAAATTAACATAATATATTAGCAATGTTTCTCCTATACCAACATACCCAGAAAATTTAAGGCATAAATGAGTTTTAGAAATTAGATGTTAACTTAGATGCACATCATTTGTAAAAAAACAAAAATGTTCACCTATAAAATGGAGTAATAAAAAGCTATTCCCCTAAGCTATCGGGATTGAATAAAATAATAGAAATATGCTCTGAGGTACTACATAAATATAACATAGATGTAATATTCTTATATTTGACATCTTATATATCTTGTTCTAAAATTTTCTCAACGGTTTGTTTTTGTTTCATTTCCCATTTTCCTTTGGAAGCCATTTGCCTTTGTTTCTTTGCTTACTTTCCAAATTACTTTTAAGACTCAATGTGCCTCTCCATCTCCTAGTATTAAATTTGGCATTGCTCTGTTTTCTCCATGACTCCTCAGTCCTGCTATTTCCAGCTCCCTCCTAAGTCCCCTCTTGGGGACTGGCTCTCTCTTCTGAGCATTCTGCTGGTGTTGTGGTTCCTGCAGCCCAAGGCTAACAAGACCCTGAACCTCTGCTTCCCTAGGACCTAAGAGCTTACTGTTTTGTCAGCTTCAAGCTGTTTGAGAGAAAGTGTGGGCTTATTTCTCAGCTGTAGCATTGACTTAGCAAGTCTTTCTTCTAAACTTGTAAATAATTCATTCCAGGTCAAGATTTTGCTAGTAGAAACTTTCCCAAATAAATAAAAAGTTTCCTTACCTCCAGTAAGAAAGTTAGGTGTGGTAGTAATGGAGGTAAGCAACTTATTAATAAAAGATAAGTTCTATAATAGGAAGTGATAAGTCTTCCATTTTGGTGCAATTCTGACTTTGCTACTAGTTTTTGATGGAAAGTAACAAATTGTGGAAGTAGTATGTCTCCTTGCCCTTTACACTGCCTGTCAATAAGAAGTATTATCAAAAGGTTCCACAGATAAGCCAAGTCTCAGTGGGACACTAATACTGCCCCTTTCTCCATTTGTTTCATTCTAGGTCCTCTAATAGCTTCAATAATTGAAGACATGGAGGTGGCTGCTATAACCACAAGCATGTCTGTAACAGATTTCTCACTTGGTTGCCATTCCAGCACACTATCCCAGTCTCTTCAAACTGTCCTTTCCTGAGTGCTCCTATTATGTGTGTGTAGGATAAAGTATTTGGGATGTTCTGTTTGGTCACTCCAATGCAGAAGAAAATGATGCCTGCAAGAGACAGAAAGGCATAAACACTTTTGTGACTGGTCATATTGAAAGCCCAGCTGCCCATGACCACACAGGCTTGGAAGTATACTGTATTTTCTCTTGTCAATCTCAGCCAACCTTATTTGTGGTTGGCATTTCAACAAGCAAGATTTATTAGGGGTGAAATGTCAATCCTGGACCTTGCTCTACCTTGTCCCAGATCAGCAGGCAACCCAAATGGCCATTCCAGCAAGTGGCGGTTTTGTAATCATAAGCACTTCTGTGTAACCATGTGAGAGTTGATTTATGTGAACAAAAAGTGAGACAGCAAAGGCATTCAGCAATAAAGAGATGGGCAGAATACAAAAGGGGCTCTAAAGGAACATTCCATTCAGAACCAAGTCAAAGAAGCTTCATACACAGTGAGAAACAGGAATAATTTTTTCTATTTTATTCAAGAAAAGACATAAATATACATACCACCAGAGTGTAAAAAGAGCTGAAAAGATAATTTTCAACACTTTGGATCTGTGTCTTTTCTTTTACAGTTCTACAAATGGGTGTAGGTTCCTAACATTAGAGGGGGAAGGGTGGAAGAGGGACCTAAAGCAACTTTAACATTAAAAAGCTTCATAATCAGAATATTTATGGATAACAGTTACAATTTTTAAACGTGGTTTTTAAAGAATTTTAAAAGTGAGGTTTGAATTATACATAAATATAGCCATAGGACTGGACTTGTAAAATCCCACACCGCCGTTCTATTGTAATCTAAAAGTGATGCCAATAATACATAAGCCCCAACCCCTGTAACTTCCTCCTCAGTAAAAATAAGTAATATAACAGGGAATGAAATGAAAAGAACTAGCAATGCATTTCCCCCCATCATATCAAGCAGGTTTTCATAAGGAAGCTCTGGTCATCAATCACTACCTCATTACTAGCCCGTCATCTGGGCTTAAGCTAAATGTATTCTGGCTGGCTGCCATACTAAATGTTTAGTGAAACATCCTTAAGGCTCTCTACAAGTTCAGTTGAAGTCTCCCATGCTGTACATCAAAGAGGAACATTAGCATTATCACAGCTTAATAAATAGTGCCATTCTGGCAATGGGATCCTGTGTTCTAGAGCTTTCTGCCATCCCCAGCATTACTCTGCTTACAGGAAACATTCTGTTTCCTGTGAGGTTATTTAATGATGAAGGCACGAGGAGATAATTAGTCATACTATTGCAAATATACAGATTATATCTCCAAACTTACTAAAAACTTAGGCACAGATGATATTAACAAAATATTGTAAGACATACAATATGTTAAAAAAAATTGATCTTGGAATATCAGTCAAACTTGTCCACTGCTATTAATCATTAGTGTTTTGACCCTCACTGGAGAACTTTTAAGCCAAACAACAGCCCTCATTTTATTTGTGACTCTCAAAAGTTCATCTCATCCAAATAAACTATCTGTCTTTTTTAAATCGCCAGTTTTTTGTTGCGTTTAGATAAAACGGAGGCCTCTAGATTTTTAGCATGCATATAATTCTCATTATCTTCATTGTATATAAACTATATTATCAGATAATTACATGAAATAATTATCTAACTTTTTTCAATGTGAAAATTTACACATTGTTCCAGAGCATTCAACATGTTTGCATTTGGTAGCTAACCAAAGATCAGCCTTTAACTTTAGATACATAGACAACATATCCACTACCAAGAAAGTGTTCCTGGCTTCTCTTTAGGATACAAAAACACAAGTAATTGGAACATAAAATTTCAACTCTATTTTGTGCAAGCCACAGTCTTTTTTTAATTTCTTGCTAATTATATTGCTTTTGATTTAAAGTCTCTATAATGAATAATATTATTTGAAAAACCTGAAAGGTAAACTTTAAATGTGAAATCATATACATGTATAACAATCTAGGTTCAAGGGAGAGTATCTGAACAATTCCTTCAGTTAAATAATAAAACCAGAAAATGAGTGTGGATCAAATAGAAGACATTTTTGTACTTAAAAACTAATTTGTTGAATTGAAACTCCTTTTTACAAGTAGTTAAAGATAATAAAAGTAAATTTAAGATTATTTGGACCAGAAAATGATATAGGATGCAGAATATTATTGATTATATTATTATTATAATTATGAATTACTATACTAATATAAATATCATTAAGACCCCTGTGAAGTAATAAAGACTTTAATCAAAGGTGAGAGGGAAACTGGAAGGTGGTTTTCCCTGAAAGACTTCCAGGCAAAATGTGGATCAAAATGCCATCCACACTAGACTTGAGCTGAAGAGCTCAGCGACAGCACCCAGGCCTAGACAGGGTTCAAATCCCATGACTGACAAACAAACAAAAACAATGCTGTCTGTGCAAGGACTATAACGGTGTCCTTGTTTTAAAATGTGAGCTAGAGAGTGCCAGAGAGGATGAATGCAGCCTCTTCATTAATAGGCAGTCAGAGATGTGATCCCAGTGCAAAACCCGCAGTCTGTGTTCCCAAGAATGATATTAAGATGTCAGGGATCATCTTATGTGTGCATATGGGCATAGCTATTGTGCTATTGTGATCTTCTGCTAGGACTAGCCTAGATGTGTACTAATTATTCCCAATGAGGGAAACCATAGATACTATGTTTCTTTGGGTATGGCTCACTTCACTTAGTATGATTTTTTTCCAAGTCCTTCCATTTCCTTACCAATGGCGCAATGTCCTTCTTTCTGATAGAGGCATAGAATTCCATTTTATATGCTAAATGAAAAGAACTCCAGGTTATGGAAACAAGTGGTACATCATTGTTGTTATTTTCAACATGCCATGTGAAAGTGTGCCCTTTTTTCTTTTGTATTTCTTTCCTATGGTTTTACCACTGTTATCACTGTAACAGATTTTATTACCCCAGATACTGTGTATACATGTAGTAGAACTAGGGAGTGGAAAGGGAATATCAAAATCGAGAGACAAAGATAAAAACACAAACCAATGCAACAGCAATACTTACAGAACGATATGGTGTAAAGCAACTGTACAACTCATGATGAGGAGAGGGAAATGGGGAGGGGGGAGGCAGGGCAAAAATAAGGGAGGAGATAACAAGTTGTGTAAGAAATGTACTCACTGCTTTACATATGCGACTGTAACCCGTCTGTATATCACTTTGATAATAAAGAAATAAAAAATAAAAATGTCAAAGAGGAAAACCTTTTTGGTCACTGGGAAATGGTGAATTAAACTAACAGAACACTAGCATGAGAAAAGGAACATAGTTTTTATGAATACTGATTCCATACAAGTTTACAGAAGAGAAATGAAACTCTAGCAATCAAAAATAGGTTTAAAACGAGCCTCTGAAGGGGAATGGAGTAGGAAATATAGTAAGGAATGAATGGATGTGCAGTTATATTGGAAGTTTTGTTCAGGCAAACTCATTTTGGTCTCATGATGGTCTCTGATGAGGAGCTCCTGTTCTCAGGACATAGGACGAGAAAGAGCCTGGTCACTAAGGGCGGTCTACCTTTCATTGAGGAAGATGAAACAAAAGAGGACTTTGCCCATCTGCCTCTTCTCTGGGGACTATAAGCTCAAAAAAAAAATCCTTGTGCCAAGAAGAAGAAGAAGGAGGAAGAGGAGGGGGAGGAGAGGAGGAGGAGGAGGAGGAGGAGGAGGAGGAGGAGGAGGAGGAGGAGGAGGAGGAGGAGGAGGAGGAGGAGCAGGAGCAGGAGCAGTTGGAGGAAGAGCAGGAGGAGGAGCAGGAGCAGGAGGAGGAAGAGAAGCTCAAGCATAGCTCAAGTGGTTCCTGCAAAAAGGAAGAACCTGAGTTCAACCCCCAGTCCTGCTGAAAGTCAGTCTGAAAACCAAATTGAAATCACATCAAAGGGCCTAGTACTAGAATAAGAACAAATATATCAATGTGGTTTCATGAATTCACACAATTTATCTGATTTTATGGAACACTGAGAAAACCTTTCAAGCAAGTTTTCAATACTCAAAATGAAAAAAAATGACCCCTTGTATGCTTTAAAAAGTTGAGAATATAAAACACACCAACAAAGAAAAATGAGAAATTAAATTTGAAAAAACTGATATAAAAATGAGAGCATGAATATATACTCTGTAAAATGAAAATAGCTGGAAAGTGAACTCTAGTCTAAAGATGTTTCAGTCATAAGCACTCAGAGCTGATACTCAGAAATTCATGCATGTGGCAAGGGTCACAGCTATAAGAAAAATAAACAGGCAAAAGCTATGAATGGGACCAATAGATGTTTTAGAAGTGTCAAAGAATAGAAGGATAGAGGAATACTATCTGATAATAATAATAATAATAATAATAATAATAATAATAATAATAGAACATTTCACGGTATTTGACTCTGGAGGCCACAGTAGACACCAGGCTTACATAATAGTGTCAGAACAAAGGCTATTCATGTCTGGGACTAGTACATTTGACAATACCAGGATTTTTTAGGGACAAAGAGGAGCCCCTGTGGACTAAATCTAATCTTATCCATCTAACTACAATTGCTTGAAATTCCTTTAACTGGAAACAAAGCCTTTCAATCTATAGCTGCAGATAAAGGGCTTAAAATTCAAATAACCAGGGAGAAAGAATGTGTTCCATCTTCCCTCTGTTTGCTTAGATGGTGTGTTCCCCCACAATGAAGAGACAGACAGAAAACACAGCAAGAGGTGCCTCTGAGGAGACAACACCATTGAAGAGAAAACCAGCTCTCAAGCCCAGCTACCTGGAGCAATGGATCCAGACATCTCAAAGTTCAGACTCCTCAAAGTTCAGACTCAGAGGAGTCCTCTTGTTCTCCTTTGGCTGTATTCCATAGGGTTTGCGGGTGGATTGTGTGCCCCCTTCTCCCTCTTTTCTCCCTCTAGGATTTCCTTTTTCCCAAAGGCCTGCTCTCATTTTAAGGACCCATGTCAGGCATTGGGGCATCTTTCTTGATTAGTGCCCCATTGCTATAATTCCATCTTGTGCAAGCAAAGGCTGTTAGGATGGGAGGGAACTGTCTGACTTCCTAGTTCCTTCTCTACAGGCCTTTGTGTGGGCAACATAGTTTCTACTTGTAGCCTACATCCATCAAAGTGGTTTCCACACAGGGCTGGATTTTCTCACCAGCTGCTTTAAAATTGTTTGTTAGCTAACTAATATATGAATGCATTTCTGAAATCACCTAGTCTAGACTCCCTCAAAGGTGGGGAGTATGTTTGCTAAAGTTTCTACATTCTCTGTGCCAATGTTTGTACAGAGTATATAAGTTGATGTCAAACAATTGAAAAGGAAAGATGTACCATTAACTCAACTCAGCAGGGTTGAAATTGAAGACATTTTATTGTTCCCATAAAGTAAGTTCTCTATCCCTCAAAGTACCTATAAAACATCATTGAACCAGATCATTCATGACATCATTTATCCCCAGATTATCTGACCAAGAATTTAGTAGTTACTAACTAGATCAGTCATCAAAGTATATGTTGAAAAGTGTAGTATGTTCAGTGGAGTATAACAAAGTGATAATATTAACAATATTAATATAAGCATAACCAAATCATGCTACCTTTAAGAATATTCTTTCAATTTTGTTTCCCATTTATACAGGATCTTTATATTCCAGGTTTTGACCCTTCATTCCAGGGATAAATTAGAGTCACAAGGACCTGAGTTAAATCTTGACCTTACTAATTATAGCTGTGTAATATAACTATAGGTCAATTATTAGACCATTCTTCCTTCATGCTCTTGTCCTTTTTCAGGAAAATATGGATTAAGAAAGCTAGGAATAAGTGACTCACACCTCTAATTTGATCTACACAAGATTCCTCCCAGCTACTAAGATCCAGAAAATAGAGGTCCGAAGTCAGCCTGGGCAGAAAAGTTCACAAGATGTCATAATAGCTAGTGAGAAGCCTGACTAAAGGCATAGTTCAACTTATAGAGGCACTAAACAATAAAGTTGAGTAATTAAGAATGATAGCCTTGGCACAAATCACAGTACTGGCAAGACAAACAAACAAGATCCCCCCCTAAAAAAATCATAGTTTGTGATAGTTTAGAAAAAATGATACTTCTAGAATTATTTCTATAAATAATTAGCATCAAGAATGAAAATTCCAGCACACACTGTGAAATGTATTGAAAAACCTATTCAGAGTCATTAGACAATCTTGTTTGAGCATTGACTGTCAGGCCTGCCATGATTGAAAAACAACATGGAATCACATAGTTGGAAGAAACATTTTAAGCTGAAGATGTTTGAGAGTCAATAGATGCATAAAGGATTATGGTTGCTCAATTCTGGTAAGTTGCAGACACTTCTGGAAATGAGATTAGTAAAATTCCCTCTTCAAAGGAGACTTATACTCTCTGAAGATCAGGTATAAATCTCACACCTGAATAAATATGTAAATATTATCACAGACTTTCCCTTATTTTGTTTGTTTCCTACAAACCTACTTGTTTCATCTTCAAAATGTTTTTTCTTCTTCTTGTCGTGTGGAATTTCTTACTTTTACCAACTAAGAGAATCTCTAACTTCTAACTTTAATTCTCTATCCAGCTCGTTACTTCCTGTGTTAGCTACAAATGTACACAAAAAACCCTCATTTTCTCCTATTAATGGGTCTGTCGTCAGATCAATAGACCCTCAACTACTAAACCTAGGAGAGAAAGATTTTTTTCCTTGTAGACAACACAGAGACCTAAGGTCAGCAAGTGCATGAAAATGGATAAAGACTAAGAAAATGTTTACTTCTTGTTGCTAGAAAAAGAATAAAATAAGTACAACTGAAAAATAAAGGAACAGGGCCAAGTGGACAATAGGTAGATAGGATTTTGGCTTACTGGTATAATAGGCAAAGAACATTTCAGGAAAAAAAGGAACTATGAAGTCTAACTTAGACCTACTTAGACATGAGTCAAAGAAAGACAATGAATTGGTCAAAAAAAAACTAAGAAAAATATTCAGCATCATGAATTATCAGGAAAATGTAAGTCAAAACCATCATAAGATACTTCCTCCATGCAGTCTGAATGCTAGCTAGGGGAAAGAAAAGAATATAAGTGCTTAGAATGGGTGTTGAGAAAAGGAAAACCTCTCACACCACTGGAGTGAACATAAGTTAGTGTGACCGACCACTATGGAAGACAATATGGAGGTCAGAATCCAAATACCCAACTCTTAGGTATCAAAAAATGAAATTACTCAAATAAAATATCCAAAAAAATGAAATTACATAAAAAGAATAATCATAATACCTATTTATTACAACCCTATTCACAATAGCCAAAGAATAGAAGCAATCTCAATGTCCAAACTAGTGAATGAATGAAGAAATTGTTACATATGTACACAAGGGTATGTTATTCAGCCACAAAAAGAAAAAAATGTTATTTCCAACAACATAGATGGAACTGATTGATGTTATTTTAATTAAATAAGCCAGAGAAAGCCAGATACTCATGATCTCACTCATATGGGGAATTTAAAAAAATTAGTTCATAAAATCTGAAGGTGGAATGATAGTGACCAAAGACTGGAAAAGCAGGGGGTAGAATGACTGGGGGATTAATGGAGAATGAATCATCAGTTACTATTAAGAGAAACATGTTCTACAGTTCTGTTATAGAACAGAGTGAGTACAAATAGAAAAAAGGTGTGTGTGTGTGTGTGTGTGTGTGTGTGTGTGTGTGTGTGTGTGTGCTATGTGAATTATCTTTGGAGGATGAGCCAGAACAATGAACGCAGGTAGCCTTACTGGAAATGTCTTTTTGTCTGGAATTTGTTCTAAATTCAATACGTTTTTTGTGCCCAGCATCACCATTCTAAACTTATAAACTTTTGGTGGTCACCTGAAGCACAGGAACCTCAACTCACAAACGGTAAACTATTAGTGATGCTCTGAGATCAAGGATACTTGCTCTCTTCCTTGTTCTTAACAAGGACACACTGGTGATTTAATCTGAATGGCCCAAGATAACAGCTGCAGGAATAAGTGTCAAAATGCGCCTGCCTTTCCCTTACTCCCTGTCCAGCATATGAAGATTTGGGGAAGACAGCAATATGTGTCCATTAGTATATTCCTTGAAATTGTGCTTTCAATTTCTTTTCATTAAGAACTACACCTCACACCAAGTAAAAGAGATATACTTATGTGTTGCTACTAGTAGCAGAGAGCAAAGTCAATGGAGAGAGACTATTTTCCAGTAGAAGCCCATGTGCAAGTTAACCAAGTCTTTGTTATCGATGATAGGAGCAAGTAGGCAAGAAAAATTGAAGAATTAAGTTTAAAACTCCTTCCATGAAAGGAATCACCTTCATCTTGGGAAATGATATCCAATAGAGTCAATAAATATTTTTGAAGCTTGAAGCATACGATTTTTTCTACGGGAGAGAAGACTCATAGATTATGTGGCTGAATAACTGCCCTCACAAGGCAGTACTTGAGAATCGGAAGTGGAAGAGGCAGAAATGATATGAGCATTGCAGGAGGATGGACCCCCATCTCCTTGTTGGTTAATTGTAGGATATAGTTTTTAGTATAATTTAATCATGGTTTCCTCATACATAAAATGGAAGTAAAACTGCATCTTTCTACAATGATTTTAGATAACACATTAAGTATGTCTAGTATAAACCAACATTTAAAGAATGATGCCCTTTAATTCTTTATAATATTGGTATTCTCAAAAAATAAATTTTTCTGTAGGTACTACATTAAAATAATGTCCTTTGCCTTCTGTTAGCTGCTAGCTTATTGCTTCGACATAGATTAAAATTCACTAAGCTTACTACTGTTATTGTTTTTCTGCATCTATATTTGGTTATTTCCATTTTACCTTCCTGTTTTTTATGAAAACTTTGGGAAAGATATGAAGCATTGTTCAATTTTATAGGGGTAGATTTATTTTTAGAAGTTGATTGTAGTGAATATGTAATAAAAAGCCATATGTAATAATCATGAAAGTGGTATGCTCTACATCAAATCCTCAGTGGTATTATTCAATATAACAGTCTCCTAAATAGTCTGGGAAGGCAGACTACTGTCTTGAAATTCACTTGGATGTGTGTGTGTGTATGTGTGCGTGCGCGTGTATTTAATTTCACATAATTGATAGGCCAACAAGATTTTCAAATATGACATTGATGATTATTTCCTTGTTAATTTATGAAACCCAGTAGAAGGTTAGATGTTATTGTTTTCTAAAAATGTGATTGAAGGGCTGAGATATGGCCTAGTGGTAGAGTGCTTGCCTTGTATACATGAAGATCTGGGTTCGATTCCCCAGCACCACATATAAAGAAAAAGCCAGAAGTGGTGCTGTGGCTTAAAAGCTAGAGTGTTATCCTTGAGCAAAAAGAAGCCAGGAACAGTGCTCAGGCCCTGGGTCTGAAGCGCCAGGACTGGCAAAAAAAAGAAGAAAATGTGATTGAATTAGATCTCAAAATATATACATATATAATGTATATACAAATGTATAAATATATAATACAATGTATATTAATGTTTGTTATAATTTATGCACCAACAGACACAGATTCTACTCTTCTAGACAATATGGTTTCTGAGTGGCACTGATAAGGTCTACTGTGTGGAAAGCTGGCCTCTTTCTGTTCTACTTAATGGAAACTCAGGGGTGGAAAACTCTTCCTTGTATCTCAGAAAGGAAGTTAACTATCAAAACAAAAGCTGTGTCCTGTCAGTCAGTCATCAGAAAATCTATCTAGTTTGAAAACTGTAACTGAAAACTCATTAAAATATTGAAATATACATGAATGAAATTCAGTTGCATAGTGACTTACAGAATTTAAGCTGTAGAAGTGTTTGGATTTGTGTCTAAGAAGAAATTCCTAAGTAGGAATAGGATATTTCCTGTGTCTGCTTGTTGCATGTCATCATCCATTTTTGTTTGCTGGTAGGTCAGTTTGTTTTTCATTATGGTGTCCAGCCTCGTGCAGAAGCATTTTTACTGACACTTTTACTTCCTTGCCATTATCAGGGTCTATTTCCCACATCTAATATCATAGGGTAATCAGCATGTGGACATTCCTGATACAATTTTTAAAAGTTACCAGCCTCAGTTTGCAACCACTTCGTACCAGTTGTGCATCAGGCAAAGCTTACCAGGCAAGTACAATGGCCTTTTTAAATGAATTGTCACAGGCAACACGATGATAGAAATATAGTATGGTTAATCCTTGACCTTATTCATCGAGGCAATAAGATCTGAAACTGAGTTTGAAAGTCTCAGTTCCGCTACCATGACTTGAAGTGGTAGGCCTTCTATCTTAAGATGCTTCTCCTAAAGAAAAGGCTTCCCTTATCCTCTCAGTTGGAAAAGTGAGAAGTTAAGTTTTAACTCTCTTGGGGGTCTTAGATGGAAGGTTTCTATCCCTGGTTGGCATAGATAAAAATGTCAGAAACATATGCGTGGTTGAGCCTGTCTTCAGGTGGGCAGTTTACCCATACAGAATGGCCAATCATTTGGACACAGTTAATTGGATGGGTGAACCTGGTCTCTGACCTGCACCTAGAGGCGGTGTGCCCTCAGTGGCAGGGAATGTGACTAAAATCTCCCACAGGGCACTCATGTTGGAGTACTCCATTTGAAGACCTGTACCATATACACAGGGAAAGGTACTGAGCAAAGGCAGAGAGATAGTAGAATCCAAAAGTAACAGATAAGATAGCAGAAATCGTTCTGTGCAGAATTTCACTTCATCTTCTGATATGTTCTAGCTCCCCTTGGGCCTGACAAAATCTTCTTCCCCACTGTTAGCAGGAATCATCATTTCCTGGATCCACTGACAGGGACATTCAACAGGGAAGTCCGCCGCTGGGAAAGCCAAGAGCAAATACGTTTATGGACAATTTACTGATCCTCGAAGCCTGTGAATAGAGAATTCTGAACTAAGACATTCTGAGTTTACCCAATCTCTACCGCGTAATAAAAAAATAGCTATAATTTTATCTAAGTGCTAGAAGATCATACTAAAAAATCCTAATCAAGGGATGGGGACCCTATTCAGTGGTAGAGTGCTTACCTAGCATTCACAAGGCCAGCGGTTTGATCACCAGTACCACAAAGTTAAAAAGAAACAAGGAAAAAAAACCTCCCTCATTGCACTTTGGTTTTTGAGTGTTAGTGGCAGCATGCTTATAATCTCCATTTCTTAGGAGGCCAAGGCTCTGGGATTATCTTGAGCCCAGATATTCAAAAAGAGCCTGATTAACACAGGGAGACCCTGTCGCAAAATAAAAAAAACAATCAATCAGTTTTGATTCTTGCTTTCCAACTCTCAGTTATCAGGTAAATGTTAAAATATTTATATACAAATGTGTAGGTCTTGAAGACAGCTGCAGATGAATTGCAGTGTTGTCTTCCCACAACTGATCATGCAATATAAGGAACCATTTTCTTTTTCTCTTTTGGGGGGTAAGTCAGATCAAGTGGCTAGTTCTGACATATGGAACTATGACAGCTACTGCTTCTCACTTGTAATCCTAGGTACTCAGAAGGCCTTGAGTTCAAGCCCAGGAACTGTCACACACACAAAAGAGGATACAGTGTCAAAAGATGCCCTTCGTTGTCCAATGTCTCACTTTCAGACAAGTGGCTTGTACATCTGCATACAAAAATATTTAAATTTCGCCTCTCTTAAAAATAATAGCAATATATGGGTTTTGTTTGATGTTACTAACCCACATCAGAGATATTTTTCTCATCAGTAAATATTTTCAGTTGTTTCTGAAGCTCCATACTCTTATATTGCATAAATGTGCTTTCATTTATCAGTTACTCTGTTGTTCTCTTATGGATACTACTGTTTGCTTTGCTTTGCTAGCACAAACAATACTGTGGTTAATCAGTTTAGAGACATCTCCTTTGATGTATGTAAAATAATTTCCCAGAAGTAGAATTGATGGTTTTCCATAAGCACTGTATAAGAATGTCTGTTCCCCTACAGCCCCATCAACAATTTGTCAGTCTGATAGATAGAATGGTACCTCTGCGGAGTATTAATTTGCATTTGTTTTTCTATGTGTGAAGTTTTGCATCTTTGCAGCTGTTTAAAGGTCATTTTTATTCCCTTTTCTGTGAAATGTGCCATTTTATCATAGCACACGCCAGAGGATACTCACGCTATATCAAAGCCATGTAATGAATAATCCGTCTTACATACTGTCTTGGAATGCTACATTGCAGTAACTAACCTCTGGTATGCATCCAGGTGCCTTTCTGATATTTCTAATCTGTTCTTTATATATGAACCAGTTTTAATTGATGGGGCTTTAATGATACCTTTGGTTTATTCCTATTTTAGTTTAACTGCCACTCTTCTGATACAATCTTTTCTCCAACATATTCTAATGGAATCATTATTTGCATACATAAAAGCAAGGCCCTCCATACATCAATTCTGAACCCTGAGCTTTCTAAATTCTTTGTTTATAGCAACTGGTCAGGTGATTTTCTTTGAGACTTATTTTGCAAGTGATACGCTTCCTCAACTAATACAATTCTTATATGTCTAACTTCTGTAATTCCCCTTAGTGATCTAGCTAACATTTTCTCTATGTAAAAAGCAGTGATGGTAGACACATTTGCCTCAATTACTCTGATTGACAATGCTGTTTCTTCACTTGGTGCTCCGTTCAATTTTGAACTAAAGGATGTCTATTTTGTCTTAACAATGTGTTTTTATGCTCCTTATACTATTTATATACTAAATATATGTTATCAAAAATTTCCAGTTACTTCCAAGTATCTGTAGAACTTACCATATTCTTCTTAGGGTTATTATCACAAAATAGCACTAGCTTTCCTGAAATTTATAAATACAAACCTCATTTTTTCTTAGTGATTATGCTTTAAATGCATTGGTAGATTCTGCATGGTAAAATTCATTTACAATATTTGTGCTGATATATATATAAAACATATATACACACATATAATATTAATAAGATTAGAATATAGTGTATTTTTTCTAGTTTTGGCAAGAAAATTGAGCACTTTTGGATAAAATTTATGAAAAACTCAGTTGAATTTTCTTTTGTGTGTATATCTTTTCTTTTTTGGCACTGGGGATCGAACTCAGGACATTGCACTTGCTAGGCAAGTGCTTTGCCACTAAGCTACATCCCAGACCTTAGTTGAATTTTCTTATGCAATTTTATTAACATTGGACTTTTTCACTCTCCTATGAAAATTAGTGATCTTGATATGTTCAGAGAAAAAAAATCAGACTTTTTTTTGGTAGAAATCAATCTAACATTTTAAAAACAACTTATTTTGCTAAGGAATCACAAATTTTAAATACATGTTATCCTGAGTCTTACAAAGATTATTTAAGTGGCATATTTCAAGATACTACTATTTGGGGTTATATTGTTTGGGACTCAATAGTTTTGTGCATCTGAATTTTTTTACTTGGTCAATCTTTTTTTCTTACTAAGTTTAACCACTGATGTTTCTAAATAAATAGCAATTAGATTTTTTTTTTATAAATTCTGATTTTCTGTTTTCTACCTCATGAATTCTAGTCTTTGTCTGTAGCAGTAACTTTCTTGCTTTGGATTTGTTTATTTTGCTTTTTGTTTCATAAATTTTAAACCTAATTTGCTAATTGAGTTTAATGTTTATTCATTTTTTTCTCCTTTGATGCTTTAACTATTTAACAATATATGATTTTCCTATCAGTCCTCAACTTAATTTATGTCAGAGACTTTTCCATGTAGACATTTTTTCTTTTCTGTTTGCTTTTAAGATTTTGTTTGTGTCTAAAGGAACATAATTTCCCAGTATTTTTCATCTGGAGGGCTTTTGTCGTTCAGTGATTCTACTTACTTTTTTTATTCTAGTGGGATTAGATAACCAATACAATATATTGTTAACACTTGTGTATAGTATGATCAGTTTATTTCCTTCTGCAATTATATTAGGATTTCAAGACTATTCTAAGAGTTCTTGAAAAGTGGATTTATTTACCACAGATTGGTTGTCTGTGGTTTATAAACTCAGCTAATCCACAGGCAGAGATTGAGAGAATTGAGACATTAAGGGACAGAAATTAATGATTTCTCACTTTACCTGCTGCCACGGAGCCACAGTACTTTCTGAAAATATGTCTTGTTTGGGCTTCCTTGGGTATTCCCACATAGTTTTCTGAACAAAATCAAGTATAGGAGGATTTCAAATTTTTCCTCCAGTAGCATTGCTCACCTGTTTCCTTGTTCACCCAACTAAAGAAGAAGTATGTGACTGTGTGCCTAGCTGTACCATTTCTGTGCTTCCTAAGACTGTACAATAATTGTTTCTCTTTCTTCTAGTTTTTCTCTTATTCTTAGCAGTTTTAACAGGTTTTGCAATACTATGAAATATATGTCATATTCATTTTCTAATCTTATAATAGAAATATAGTTGACTTAAAAGAAATGGGAAGAGTGGAAAATATAAATATTTTGGTGCCTGTTCACAAATAAAAACTACTAACCTTATATGTGTTGTTTTAAAAACTTCAGTTGGACATGGTAATTAAACAGGACTCTAAAGCAGTCACATGTGAGAACCAAGGAGGATATACTCAGAAAAGGAGTACAAAGGTTCAATTGCTAGGTGTATATGATCACATCAATAAAACAATATTGGGATTCATTTCATTTGGCAATGTTACATCTTTATTAAATTATTCAGTGATAGCTAAATAAAGTTTATCTCAAAATACATAGAGCACATTATATCTATACAGTACTTTTATAAGAATATAACTTCTTATGGCTGAATATCAGTGTTAAAATATGCTATATTTTATGTGTTTAGCCATATATTGATGGATATATGAGTTGTTTCTACTTTTTGGTTACTATGGATAATGTTGCTATAAATATGTATATAAAAGTTTTTGGTTAGGCTTCTCTTTTTTTTTTTTTTTGGCCAGTCCTGGGCCTTGAACTCAGGGCCTGAGCACTGTCCCTGGCTTCTTCCCGCTCAAGGCTAGCACTCTGCCACTTGAGCCACAGCGCCGCTTCTGGCCGTTTTCTGTATATGTGGTGCTGGGGAATCGAACCTAGGGCCTCGCGTATCCGAGGCAGGCACTCTTGCCACTAGGCTATATCCCCAGCCTTGGGCTTCTCTTTTTATTTCTCTTGGGAATACTGAAGAGGGAAATTTCTGGATGCTTTAGTAAGTAGTAGGGTAACAGAGGAAGTGTCCAATTGTTTCCCAATGTGACTAGGCAATTTTGTTATTTCTCACCAGCATTGGACAAGAGTTTTGGTATCTCCACATTCCCCAGACATGGTTTGTTCCCATTTAGTTACATTTATTCTCATATGAATTTAAGTATTCTCCGTGTGTGTTCTTGTTAATATCTTTTTGGGGTTTTTTTGAGAGGTCAAATTTGGAGTCTTTATTAAAAGGATGGCAACTGCATGATGGATTCCTATCTCAAAGACTTATTAATAGCTTTAAACAGTTTTAACAAAGGGATTCAATTCACCATGTCAGATTAAAAGGACAATATATGTCCTTATGAACGCATAAGATGATGCTAAGTGAAATGAACTCCATGTTATGGAAATAACTGTTATATCACTGTTGTAATTACTTTCAACATGCCATGAGAAGCCATAGCTTCTATTGTTGATGATCCTCTTGTATCCCCTTCCTGTGGTTGTACCTGCACTATCACTGTATCTCATCTGAGTACAGTGATACTGTATATAATGGTATTAGAACTAGGGAAGTGAAAGGGAATATCAAAATTGAGAGACAAAGAATAAAAAGACAAATGACTCCAAAAGCAACACTTGCAAAAACATTTGGTGTAAACCAACTGAACAACTCATGGGGGGAGAGGGAAAGAGGGAGGGGAGAGGGGGGAATGATGGAGGCGGTAACAAACAGTACAAGAAATGTACCCAAGGCCTTATATATGAAACTGTAACCTCTCTGTACATCACTTGAACAATAAATAAGAAAAAAAAATAAAGTGACAGAGCACCAAAATAAATTAATAAATAAATAAACAAATAAATAAATGGACAATATATCTTAATCAGTGTTACTCCTTCTATCATTCTCCCTCATCTCTCCCAGCCCTCTAGTTGTCTGGTTCATTTTCACATGTGTACATTGATTATCATGACTATTTTCATCTCTCCTTTTGTCTGCTCTCACTTTTAAACACACCCAACCCATGCTCTAGCTTCCAGGTTTCTATTTTCAGTATTCCTGAATTATCTTTCATGTAGTCTTGATATTAATTTCTTATAAGGCCATTGTTCCTAGGAGTTATACCATTGGACTACTCCCCTTAATATACCAGTATTTCTCCCCAGTGCATACCATATGTCAGTTATTTGGCCATAAGAAGGAAAGAGTTACCACAACATTGCAACATTATGGACAAATTATGATAGTATTGCACTAATATAGTCTTGTCACAAAAGAAGACAAACTGTATGATATGCAATTTAAAAAGTTTAGAGGTTGCTTAGGGATGAGGTAGGGACAATGAAGGGACAGAAAAAGGTTTAGGTTTTATGTAGATTTGTGGGTTGGTTTGACAGGATGAAAATAGTCTGTAGTGATAGTTATATGTATCTATGAATATATTCATAGTCACACAAAGTTACACTATACCTAAATTTTTCTAACAAAATAACAAAACTGATAAATTATGAAGTCTTGATATTAAAAACCATATCATGTCTAGAAAAAATTTATTATAATAAAAGTGATTTGACATCAGAATCTCCTCTATTTTCCCCAGTGTATTTGCCATTTGCTGACAGTTCAACTCTGCCCTTATCACTCATACATTTCCTCATATAATTTCTGCCATCCCTAACAAATCAGATTTCCTTTATCATTCACCTTGACAATAATATCCTTATAGGAACAGAGGAAGTTGCTGTTCAAAGGAATCTTACAGTCCTAATTGGGCTTCTGAATGTTAGGTCTGCATTTAAGCTTAGGTATTACTAGAGGATGGTTTCTGACTACATGTATATATTTGATCTCTCTGAGAAAAATATATACTGGTAAGGATTCAACCTAGACTCAACCATGGTAAAAATCATCATGCAGGGAACCTAACCTCAGCTATGGGGACTGTAGGAACAAGTCTGGGGTTTAGTGGGAATGCCTCATGCATTGCAAGAAAACTGAGTGAAAATGGCAGAGTGCAACTTGGCTTCGTGGTTCATGACTATAATCCTAGCTACTTGAGAAGCCCTGGAAATGGGAAGTGACATGTTTTCAGACAACCCAAGCAGAAAAGTTTATTGAACCACATCTCATCAGAAGAAGAAGCTGGATGTGGGAATACATATATGTAATCCTGAAGATGATGGAAAGTGTGAAAGAGGAGGATCATAATCTAAGCACATTCCTGGACAGGAAGTAAATTCCTATCTCAAAATAACCAGTGCAAAAAAGGGTTCGAATTGTGCCTCATCCATAGAACACCTGCCTAGCAAGCTTCAATTCCTAAATTCAATATCTACCATCACTAAACAAACAAGTAAAAGCAATCTCATCTGTGACCTGCGTTAAAATAATAGGAAAATGAATCTGAAGCTGAAATTTACAGGTAATTTGTTTGTTATCACTTGTTTGATAGAAAGTAGTTGGTTAATTCCCTTTTATTTTCTGATTAGTATTAATGTTTTTTGAGAATGAGAAATAATTACTAAAAGGAACAGATTTTAAATAATTTACAGGTTCATATTGAATTAGAACTAGAGATGATACAGATTTCCAACATAAGCTCACGTCGTTTCCCTCACAATTGAGAAGTATGAATGTATTATAATGAATATATTATGTTAAAATATTAAGCATTTGTGTGAGACACTACTGTATTTTTTCTGTGCCACATCAGTTAATCCTCTTAGTGATCTTCTGATAAAAATAGTATTCTTACTCAGACTTAAATTTAGTAAGACTGAAACGTAATTAAGTCACTTACAGACAGAAAGGAATTTAAACCCAGACACCAATATTTTCAATTAAAAGCACTGAAATACAATGTGTCTGGAACCATGTAATTCATATAGCCATCTATCTCATCACCAGGCAAATGAAATTCTCTACAGAACAGTGTTTAAATGGGATGACTATTCCATAAGAGTAATCACCACCCCACCCCCCACCCCCCACCATGGACATTTCCCTCAGAACTAAACTCACATAATAGGTTGTTTTCAAAGGTATCTCAGCGAATTCCTCTCAGACTGTATTCATATCTCTTGTCAGATGACATTCCTCCCTATAAGAGTCAATCTATTCTCCTGAATTTTGAATTAACCTGTGAATTGCTTTGAATTGTTGGGTGAATTGTAATGGGAAGAGAGTAAGGAGTAACACTGTGCTTTTTCAGCATTATATTTACAAGACCTAGAAGCATGTATTTTCTCTTGGATAAAGATCAGACCAAGCCTGGGCTAGCCTCCTGGAGAATGAGACTCCACAAATGAGAGAGAACAGAGGATGGGTAGAAGGCTTTCCTAATGGAGGCCTGGTATGTGTGGATGAGTTATTCTGGGCTAATCCACACCTACACTACCAGCTCTTTGCAGGTTAAGTGAAGATAAGAGTCTCCCAGATTTGTCTACTTCAAACCTTGATACTTAGATCTTAGCCTCCTGATAAGCTAGGATTATAGTCTTTGAGCCATATTCAGGACTAAGGTTTTTGGTTTTGTGTGTTTGTAATATAAGATTCAAGTGGAGATACAGAATTTTCTTATGATGTGGTTGGTCCTGAAACCATGATCATTTGCAGGAAAATGCAAACTCCCACTTAAAAAGAAAGTATGTTGGTTATCCAGGAAAAGAATGATTTGTCCAGGGTTACAAATCCAGTTTTAAAAGTAGAATCAGGAAGACTCATGGTGTGACTTACAGAACTCCATACAACTACTTATTTTTTTCATAAAGACAGAGCATCAGATACAAATGTCCTATATTCATTCAGAATTCTTATTTGATTCCTAGTAACTAGGCTCAGATCTTAATTCTGTCTTCCATGTAATATCCAAATCTTTATATGTTCTTTGATGCTAAGGATCTCAGGTTATATTAGTTGTTGACACCTCAGCAAGGACATCTAGAAAACTCCTAAATATAGACTTACATTTTCTTATGTTTGCATACATTTTTCAGTTTGAGGAAGCAACTTTTAGTCTTTAATTAATTGGAACTGTAATTAATCAGCTTGTAGATGTAAATGCTGAGTAAATTTAGTCAAATTTTCAGCTGCATAAGCTCTCAAGAATGTGATCATCTCTATTTCCATTTAAAAACTGGATTATTCCGATAGCTCAAAAGATGAAGGAAATATTCCTGACAGCAAGGCTAGCAAATTTCAGAAAATGGAAAAGTTTTAGAAATTCTTTCTATTAATGTATTATTAAATATGGTTCATACTTCTCTTTCTAGTTAAGAACCTGTCTTTATATGAATAAATTACCTAAACACATTTCTTTTCCTATTTTGAATAATTCTGTAAATTCTGAAGCTGGAAATAACAATGAATATATTTTAAATCTTCTCACACTATGATTTGTCACATATTACTCTTTGGTAATAAAACAATAATACTAAATTTAGTGATTTATCAGCTGAGTTCAAATTTTGAAATTATAAGAAAACCTCATTCAAACTTTATTACTGCCAAATAAATAATACTATGTTTAATTTAAGACAAATACTTCTAAGTTAAATAAAAGAGAATTAAAAGATTACAAAAGAAGTAATGAAAGAGTGTCTTATTTTATTCCAGGACTAGTCTTGGAATAAAGAAAAGAGAGAGGAAGATGGAAGGATAAAACTCAGGTGAGTGCTGATGCCTCCTGCCTGTAATGCTAGCTACATAGGAATCTGAGAACTGAAGTTCAGGTTTTGAAGCCAGCCCAGGCAGGAAAGTCCATGAGAATCTTACCTTTAATTAGCTACAAAAATCTAAAATTTGATCCATGTCTCAAGCAGTAGAGCACTAGCCTTGAGCAGAAAAACTCAGGGACAATGCCAGACCCAGGCCCAGCTAGGTACAGCGTTCAAGCCACAGGCCCAGTGGTGAAAAAAAAGGCATATACTGCAGTAGAGCAGAATCAACATCATCAATATCATCTCATGTTCTCATTCCAGGTCACTTGTTGAAGCCTCCTAAAGAATTTCCTACACCTGACTCCTGTGAATACAAATCTGATCATTTTACTTCCAAATTATCTATGTGGCATCACCAGCTACTCTTGATACTCTTTGTTTTCTCAAAACCAGTTTGCATGTGGGGCTGGGGATATGGCCTAGAGGCAAGAGAGCTTGCCTCCCATACATGAAGCCCTAGGTTCGATTCCCCACCACCACATATACAGAAAATGGCCAGAAGGGGCGGTGTGGCTCAAGTGGCAGAGTGCTAGCCTTGAGCAAAAAGAAGCCAGGGACAGTGCTCAGGCCCTGAGTCCAAGGCCCAGGACTGGCAAACAAACAAACAAACAAAAAAAAAAAAAACAGCTTGCATGAACTCTTTCCATGTCATGTAGACATATGGCTGCTATACTTAGGTTTGATATCTTCTCTTAAAATGCTTCATTCTGTTTTGTGGTATATTTATCTACTTTTACCAACCTAGTAGCTCCTTGAGAGCAGGTTTCACCATAAATATTTCTATCTATTGCCAGTGCCCAGCCAATGGCATGTTCTCTTTCACTCTATGATATAAATGAGTAAAACTCTCACGAACATTTCCTCTTCTGATCTCTTCACTTATTCAACCATTCAGAAAAATTTGAAGGAGAACTTAGTATATGCACAGTACTAAGGTTACTATGGTCAAAGTGATACATGAAACTTGCCCTAGGTCAATTTCTAATTCATTAGCAGTGATATACACAATCATGAAGGGTCATCATAGGAATAAATATTTTCTTTCATAGAATTCTATTTATTCATAATGATGATTAGAATTTCTTAAATCTAGTTGTTCTGAAAAAGCATGTTCCTAATAGTTACAGTATCCAGTTTTGCCAGTTGCTTTGTAGAGGTAAGTCATATAAACAGATGGGTTCCAAAGCCACAACAGAAGGCTGGTAAAGGACCTTAACACATTGCTGCAAGCCTATTTTCATTCCTATTTTTCATTTCTACTGCTACTATTCTTAGAATAGTAGTAAATATAAAGGACTTAGATACATTTCATTTTTTAAATAATACATAGTGACAACAATAGATAATTTTACCTAAGCAACAATGAATAATTCAAAGTGGATACACACACACACACACACACACACACACACACACGCGCGCGCGCGCGCACACACACACACAGCTTAAATAAGCCTTCCTTAAAATACTATCCTTCCATTCATTAAATGCGATTATTTATCATACAACACTTCAGCTAACTAAAAAAGTGTTCAATCACAAAATGATAGATTACTCAAATCTCAAACCATAATAATTGCAATAAAAGTCTTATCTCTGAGTGCTCAATTAAGATCTCAAACCTTCTTTCTCTCTGAGCACTGTTGTTTTTAATCCTCTACGATGTATTCATCTTTACACATAAACCATATGTGCTCTTTTAATAGTTGTATATGATACAAAATTTGAACATTTAAGGAATGTTACACCACATTAAGTTTAACCCTCATTTATGTCTTGGATGATAGATGCAAGAATTCCAACTGAGAAGATTTTATGAACCAGCTAAATGATTTGTATTCAGAACAGCATTAAGAAAAATCCCCATGACAAAGTATACTTGCGCAAAAATACCCTGCTTGTGACACATCCGTTACAAGTAATGTGTTTTCATTTTTCACATGTTGCATCTCATTTATTTTATTCAGGCACACACATACTTAAATCGACAAGATACCACAAGCTTCCTATACCTTGGAAATAATAAATCACTGCTTGCAGATGCTTCCACCTACTGCAACGCTACTGCTCATTAATCAAACATTATCAGTTTCTATCAGTGCCCAGTGTTAAACAAGAAAGGTACTTCATTTTGAGTCCTGACTTTCATTCACTGGTTAGTCCCTGACCCACAATACTTACAGTTTATGCCTTAGAAATGTGAAACCTCCTACAGTGTAATGAATTTTGCAGGAAAAATAAAATTCTAAACAGTATTATATTTTCTGAACTCCACATTGCTTTATCCTGAGATAAATCAAACTGCATTTCTAAAATGTCAAGTAAATGTAATCGCAATAGCTATTTAAAATTAGGATCATAATAATAAGTTTATAATGTAATCTGTTTCTATGAGTATACCTATCACATCAAACTTTTAGAATATACATGCACAGATATAGATATATATATTATATTTTTAATTTAGCTTAAGCTATTACAAACTTTTCAAGAGACAAAGAAAGGTAATTTATATAGCTGCTGTAATATTTAAGCCTACAAAAAGAAAAATCGAGTAAAGTTAAGGTCAACTATAAAATCTTTCCTTTTTTCTTTTCTAAAGAAATGTGTTACAGAAAAATGGATCACCTTGAAATTTAAGAATTTAGGGATTATTTTATAGGTTGTGAATCACTAGAATGATAGGGTAAATATCCTGAAAACCAACTGAAGGACAAGTGACAAGAACCAGATTTTCTTATTGCCTTAAAAACAGCCTTATATTGCACAAATTGTCATAATACTCAATGTGAATTTAGGAAAAAGGAACTGAGAAACTCAAGGGGATGAATGGAATTGGTAGAGATGGGAAAAAGAATGATAGGAGGGGTGAAATTAATGAATATACTTTATACTCATAAATTCACCCAAATTTAAGCATATGCTTTCTATAGGAGAAATACTTTTTTTTTAAATCATGCATCGCTTATGTGAATATACCTTGAAAGATACTTGAATATCTGCATTTCCTAATTTTGTTCATTTAATTACTTTATTTTACTTTTTGCCAGTCCAGGGGCTTGAGCTCTGGGGCCTGGGAGCTGTCCCTGAGCTACTTTGGCTCAAGGCTAGTGCTCTACCACTTGAACCATAGCTCCACTTACAACTTTTCTGAGTGGTTTATTGGAGGTAAGTGTCTCACAGGCTTTTTCTTCCCAGGCTGGCTTCCAACTGTGATCCTCAATTCTCAGTCCTAGGATTACAGGCATGAGCCACTGGCACCTGTTAGGTCCTCTCCCTGAGGCTCCATGTAGATGCCCCCACCTCATTAAGTCGCCACCCAGTTACCTGGGTAACCTACAGACCTGGAGGCAGTTACCTCCCCTTTCCCTGAGGTCACCTCCTAATTCACCTGGCCACACCCCTTGCCCCTGCCCTAGATATAAGGCAGGGCTGGGTGGGGGTCACGCTCTCTCCCTTCTCTCCGGCCATGGATCATCTTGGCCACAGGCCAGCAGTTCGGTAATAAACTTTCTCTCCTGCCTGAATACTGCGTGGCATTCTCCTTTACCGGCTACCTACTTTAAAAAACCTAACAGCACCCAGCTTTACATTTCCTAATTTTAAAGTATTGACAATTAATTTTGCAATGAAGGATTTTGAAAATAAGTGAAATCTCACGTGATCACAATAAAGTGTGATGATTTTTTTAAATATGGTACAGCTTTTCACAAAATAAAGCATGCATCTCTTTTCCTTAGAAGCTGTGATATGGTGTTTTCCAGCTTAGTTTTACTACTTGCTTGCATGTCAAGCAGAGTGAGAGACATTGTGACTGCTTTTTCACTCCTGGAAGATGTGTGTGTGTGTGTGTGTGTGTGTGTGTGTGTGTGTGTGTAGACACTTCCAGCATCACTCACTGAAACATCCTGCATCCTAGTTTCAATGTGATAGACATAACCCATCAAGGACTTTCATAGGTTACTTTTGTTTTTTGGTAAAACAAGATGATTTCAAAATTAGCTTGGATAATGAGAATAAAGTCTGGATGTTTTAATAAAATATGTTAAAGTACTTAATTTTTAAAATTATTTTTATTTATTTATCTTTTTATCTCTCTTCCCTCCCTCTCCTTCCTAGTCACCAAGAAGTGGGCAACTTTATTTCTGTATGACCTTCTGTCATGTTATTCTACCTCATCACACTCCAGAAACAACAGAGCCAGCCAACCCAGATATGGGCAGAAACATCCACATTTATCAGCCAAAATAAACCTTTCCTGCTCTTGCTTTATTTATGTCAGCTATTTCATCACTGCAACAAAAACTAACACAATGTCTTAGTCCATTTCCAGAGATCGAGTAATTGACAAGAAATAGCAGTCCATGGAGCTCAGATTTCTGAGTGCTGATAAGCCCCTGATCATGATGCTGGCATCAGGTGAGGGCCTCATGTTGTGTGGGGGCATGGTGAGAGCAGCTGGGGATAGAGGAGCACTGGCTCTCTCTGTAAAGCCACTAATCCCACCATGAGGGCCCCACCCTTAAGATCTCATCTAACCATAATCAACTCCCAATGTCCCACCTCCTAATGCCCTCAATTTACAACACAGAAATTGGGGGGCTGTTGAACAATAGCAAGTGAGAAGTTTCCCTCTTCCCCCCACAACAGTGGCAGAAGTGAGATTTAAACTACATTCACAGTGATAGTCATTACTTTCTACTTGGGGTTCCTTGTGAGCTGCCACTGAAACAGAATTTTCTTTGGAAAGAAAGAGAGTCCTGGAAGCAGAGGAGGGCTTGAATGCATCTAAGGTTCCACTCATGTAGCCATGGGTGGGCCTTCCTAGGTCTTCCTGGCTGCTCAGCCCTGTGGAGCTCTCCCCTCCTGAAGGTTGGATAAGAATGGCTTGTTTCCTCTGACCTTGAAGATCTAGCAAAGGAGCTCCTGGCTCTGTAAGGAAGCAAGCCAAGCTAAGGGTGTTAGCATTTCCCTAGCCTCAGGTCCTCAGCTCCTCCCACTAGACCCCAGATCCACCCATACCTAATGAGCCACTCCTACTCACTACCTAACTATTTCCCCTTTACCCCCAGAGAGAGAAGCTGCCACCTGGATAAGGTGCAGACGCCATGTAGCTCCCTCTCCCATGGGAGATATGGCCCCACTAATAAACCTCCTTATGAACCTTCTCCTGCCTGTGATTATCACTGCATGGTCCTCTGGGATGGCCGGGACCTATGCTTTCATTGGTGCCGAAACCCAGGATAGGTACCCTGGTGGATTTGCTCCCTCATTTCTGGGGGTCCAAGCTGCACCCGGGACCTATTCTGCTGTCCTAAGCCCACCCAGATGACCACTGAGGTAACTTCTCCTGACCGAGCCGCTCTACTTCCATCCACCATGATAATCTACAAATTCGCCCTCACACCCAGGGTTAAGTGATCATCAAACCCGAGGGCTCGGATCCGATTTTCCGATTTACCGCAGGGCCACAAGGCTGTGGCTTCAGGGCCACACTAAAAGTCTTGGTGCCAAATTCCGAGCCTCACTCCAAATTAACGTAGCATAGGGCCACAGGGCCATGGCTTCAGGGCCACACTCACGCTCGGTCCGAAACACAGTGATTGGGGTGACGATCCCATTGCTGATTGTCTCCTACATTTCAGCTGACCAGACTAATACTGGGGACGCTTGGTATTTAACTCCTGAGCTCCGCTAATCACTTACTGGGAGTGGCACAATCTAAAAGCTGCTCTTGAGCCCAATCTTACAAACTGGAATATTTTACAGGACTTACACAACTTACATGAGTACTCGGGCCGATGAAGTTCTCTCTCTCTCTCTCTTTCTCTCTCTCTCTCTTTCTGCCTCTCTCTAAACTCTGCCTGCCTGCCTGTGACCAATATTTGTTTAACATCTGCTTTAAAAGACACAATGAAAGGCTTTCTGTTCTTGTTATTGATGTTTGTTAAGCTTAGAGATTCGGTTAAGTTCTGCTTGTTGTTGGCTAAATCCTGTTTTCTCTAGCATTGACCACATGGTGGACAATAGAATTGGTCTTAGCAAGCGGCATCTTGGTTCCATCAAGGTTCCAAAAACTTGAAGGTGGAGCCCACCTATCCCCCAGGTGATGGGCATGCCAAATTCCTGGAGGCTGGGTAGGGATGTGGAGACTTAAGCTCCCGGTAACCCTGCCCCCCCCCACCCTGAACTCTGTAACTGTGGCCTTACAATTCAAATGTGCCTTGCAATTCAAATGCTCAGAGGTGAAGGTGTCTTGCTGTGAGCCTGCTAAGGCTCTGACCAGCTCTGCTGCCATTACATCGTGCCAGGTGTCTGTGTTCTGTTCATGTCCTGTCTCCCATCTCTTGGACCTTCTCTGGATGTAGCATCCCACTTCAACTCTCCATTGGAGCTAAACTGGTTTCTCAAAATGTGGCTTCTCCATTTCCTCGCTGGATAATCTGTGAAAATTTTTGTTTGCCAGGAAAGGTGTTTTTTTTTTTTTCTAACTGACCATGTGGTTCTAAAATATGGGCAAAATAATATCATTTTGCCACTGGAATTCCAGAAAACTTACATGGCCAATTAAAAAAAAAATTCTAAGCGCACCCCAAAGATTGTGCACAACTGTCTGTATGTATGTCTATCTGTTGGTAAAACGTGTAAAAACCGGCATCATGGTTTCAAAATTACTTGCTTTTGACTACTATTTTAACTTACTTTAAGTCTTGTGTTAAACTGATCTTTGCAGCCTGTGGGTGGAGACACAGTGAACAGCCTGGAGGCAATCCTGACTCTTATCACCAGACTCCAAGCCAAAAGAAAAAAACCCGGGTTTTAAACCCAAACTGATTATGTTTGGGTGCAAGCAAATGTGTCTAAGACATCTGATCCTGACAATTCTTTGGTATAGACTCAGATTTTGCTTCTCCATTTTTCTCTCCTGTCTCTCATAAACTCTTTAAGATCAAGGGACCAGAGTCAGTTTGGAACAAGTGTGCAAATGTGGCTCAATTTTCTGACCCAGGATTGATATTTTGCTGTATAGGATGCAAGTCGACATGTGTGCTAGCTGCATGGACTGTGGCTGTCCATGGCTACAGAAAGCTGCCTCCACAGTCTGCTCCCAAACTGCCTGGTTTCACTACTAGTGATTCATTATTCTCTTTCTCTTGCATGGAAAAGCATCAGAGTTGTATTTGATGGCCACAGGGTTGCATTGGGGTAGCATTGGTGTCTTCCCCCTCCATGCCTCAGAAACTGTAGTGGCTGATGGCAGAGAACAGACTTTGTTGGCCTTTGGTCTGTGTGGATTTTGTGTCAAATGTCTTTAACCAGTCTGTGTAGAAATTTGCAGGCAACCCAGCATGAGGTGTGACAATCTATCCAGGGGACTCTGAGATGCCACTACAGCCTCACCCAGATCCAACCCATCTCTCCTGCCTGCCTCCATCACACCTGATTAACGAAGCCTGCTGATTCAGAATGGAAGACACAGCCACCTCAGATCCACTGAAGCTGAGACTTTTACATTCCCCTGACCCTTTGCCCTCTTGATTGTTATTCATTTGTGCTCTCTTCCACTTGATATGATTCGATTTGATAGCATATGGATCTCATTCAGTCTGCTGTTCTCTAAGTATTATGGCAGAACTCTGGCAAGTATTTATTGTGGTCAATTCTCAACAAGTAACCGGTAAGCTGTACTCCTATTGTTCTCCTGTTGCTTTAATTGGAAATAAAAAGGGCTTTTATGGCTAAGACTCCTGGGATTGCAGTTTGAAGCCAGTCCGGGCAGAAAAAAACATCCCTCTAAAACTCCATCTCCCAACTAACCAGCAAAGAGACAGACTGGAAGCTTGGCTCAAGAGAACCAGCCAAATGCTGAAAGCAGCACTGTGGCTCAAGTGGTGGAGCACTAGCCTCCAGCAGAAGTGCTCAGGGACATTACCCAGGCCTTAAGTTCAAACCCTGTGAATGCCAACAGAGACAAGCTATCCAAGCAATGAACACCTAGACCTTCAGGACAAGGTCAATCCTGACAACGAGGAACCATGGAGAGGAGTAAGAGGAGATGAAGTCTTATCTTAAATGGGGTCAATTTAAACTTGCCCTTAAATTAATCAAAATTAATCAGAGCTGGGAGACCAAGAGGAATAGTTGTTTACCCACCTAATGTCCATACCTGTCCATTTTCCATCTGGACAGAAACTTGCATTCTTGCCTTTGTTACTTGCTATTTGTGTAGATAGATAGATAGATATAGATATAGATATAGATATAGATATAGATGTGCCTCTGGCTGGTTACTCCCAACCCGTCCACTATCCCTAAACACTTCCTTCCTGCCCCCAGTCCAGTTATTCCTCCTTCCTTGTAATGGGCCACAATTGGGTTTATGTTCCAAATGGAACTTCTCTGGCTTGTGCCCAGGATGTGTTCTCCCTCCCATGTCATTCATGTTAACTGGTCCTGTGGACTTGTAAGCCTTTTTCCTGACCTTTTCAAGTCTCTTTTAACAGGATAACATCCCTCACTCAGGATGCCACCTGGGAACTTGCAGTTCAAGGCCATCCTCTTACTACACTGCTTTGCCCAGTGCAGATCTGGACCCTGAAGACTCCAGACCCAGTGACTCCTTGATGTGCCCAAGCTGCAGGAGGTAGCCAGAGGAGACCATGGCACCCATTGGCCCTGATAACCATTCTCATGGAAATGATGAGGACTTTTACCAACCAAACTGGATGGTACCAGGCCAAATGACGAATCAGGGACCCCTGACTACTTTGCCCCTTTTCAGCAGGAAGTAGCTCCAGAAGAAACAACCTCTGCCCATACTCCCGGCCTGGTACCCCTCCTCTGTTATTAATAAACAACAAATGGGGGAATGTTATCATTTTCCTAGCCTCAGGTCCTCAGCTCCTCCCACTAGACCCCAGATCCACCCATACCTAACGAGCCACTCCTACTCACTACGTAACTACTTCCCCTTTACCCCCAGAATAAGGTGCAGACACCATGTAGCTCCCTCTCCCATGGGAGATATGGCCCCACTAATAAACCTCTTTATGAACCTTCTTTTCCTGCCTGTGATTATCTCCATATGGTCCTCTGGGATGGCTGGGACCTATGCTTTCAAAGGGCAGACATTCCAAATACAGAAATCTCTTTCCAGTGGGCCCCTATGCTTCTGGGTCCCAGACCTTCACTTGCATAAAATGCTCAGGCCTCCTGGTCCCCTTCACCATATGACACACCATGGAGAGGTGGTAGCCAGATGCCCGCTCAGCCCTTGTGGCAAAGGCATCCAGGCCCTGCCGCTGAGGCAGCCAGTCAAGGTGGGAAACACGACCACCATGCCTGAGCCTTGGGCCTGGAGGCTTTGAGCTACCTAGTGCAGGACACCCAAAGGGAGGAGGTACTGGCAATTTAGGCCTCAGTTTTCTATCTGTGAAATGAAGATTAGTAATAGCATCACAGAGCTGGAAGTTCACATGACTCTAAAGTACTTAATTCTTTTAATAGCTGAAGCAACCAAATTAGTGCAGTGCACATGCATTTGAATATATAATGCACTGGCATTTGAGTCCCTCCCACACTGTGAAACAAAAATGCTAAAAAGATAAAATGAAAAGAAAAAGAGACAAAAAAAAGAAAAGGAAAAGCAAAGAAATATTGACTTGAATGTATTTCTTTGGGGTCTTTAGGGGAAAATAGAGTGAAAGGGGATCAGTAACCTCTAGAAACGAAAAAAAAAGAACATGTTTTTCTCTTTAATTTTCAATGAAAATGGCTGCTCAAAAATACTATGTTTTCTCTCAGTCAGTAAATGTTTACTGAGTTCTTAAGTGCTCAGTATCTCAGTTGCAGTAATCAAGAAAGTTTTTCACAAATGCAATTACTTTTTTAAGAAAAAGTCACTGCTGGCTCATATTTCCTGTAACCCCAACTACTCAGGAAGCTGAGATCTGAGGACTGAGGTTCTAAGCCAGCTTTGGCAGATAATCTCCAAAAATTTATACCTCCAATTAATCAACAGAAAGCCAGTAATGGGACTGGAGCTCAACTGGTAAAATGTCAGCCTTGAGCAAAAATAGTAGGACATGGTATCTGAGCCCTTAGTTCAGCATCAGAATTGCCATTAAAAAAAAATAAATAAAATGAATAATAGAATGTACAGAAGATAGTAGGAACTCTTCAAAAATCTGAGACCTATTTTTGCCATCTTACATTTATATTGTAGATCAAAACGCACCATTTTCTAGTTGTTGTAGATCTCTGCTCAAATGTTAATAACAATTTTTATGAAACAAATGATTGAGCCCAACTTTCATATTCTAACTAGAGAGAAGTTAAACAATTCAGGCTGAGAGAGGGAATCAAAGGGTCTGGCTACTGTCGGGTAGATGGGGAACTCAGCACACTCTCCACTCTTCAGGTTTGCCTCCATTCTTTCACAGCTGCTTGGTAGTCATGGAAGAAGATTCTTTCTTTGGATTACATTATTACACCTTTCCAGTCAATTCAGGATTCAGTTTTCTTGAATATGTTCAATCCAGTCAAGATGGCTTGTGATGCTCTCTGTTTTGCAGCTATTAAACTTTTATTATTTCTCCTCTTTCCTATTTTTCCCCCTTTGGGGGCATAGGGTATTACCAAAAAAAACCCAAAAACACTATTATTTTCATTTCTATAGCAATCCAAAAGAAGGATGCGCTTGTGCTGGATCTAACAGCTAAAATGAGAACCCTATTAAAGCCATTTTAAAAAATAGCTTCCAAGCTTATGAGATGTGTATACTGCTTTGCTATAAGGGAATTTTGGGTTTTCTTTTTCAAAGAGTGTAAAAATATGGAGTTAATTTCCAGGCATCGCTTTCTTTTCTTTGTTCTATACATAATTCTAAAAATAAACCTTTAGTTTGATTCAAAGTTAACTGATTTTAAGTGTACTGCACAATTATATTCTTCAATGCTTTCATAGGTAAACAGCATGTCAGTAATGTACAAGGCAGATAAATCAGCCATAGCTTCCTGTAGGTGCACAGTGACTAAAAATTTTTAAAGTATTAAAATTTATGAGCACACCTGTGATCTTAACTACCCAGAAAGCTGGAGTGTAGTTCAAATCCACCCCAGGCAGGGAAGTCTGTAAAAATACTTATATCTAATTAACCACCAAAACAAACAAACAAAAATCAGGAATGGAGCTGTGGCTCACATGTTAAAGTGCTAACCTTGAACAAAATATTTCAGGACATAATCTAGATCCTGAGTTCAAGTCCCAGGAATGGCATAGAGGGGGAAAAAAAGGATATTCACACTTGCATTTTTCAAATTAAGCTTCTGATTTCTGAATTTCATAATGTTGCTGCTCAATTACCTCACTCCTGTGACTTTTGAAACTGTTAATAGCTCCTGTGAGAAAATGTTATGTAAAGCACAATTATTCTTTGAATATTCAATGACAAAAATCAGTTCTATTTTCAATGCACTGTAAGGGCACTATCATTTATCTTCCTTACCATCATGGGTACATATAATATGTAGATAATTCCTGAACAAGGGACCCATTGGGGTCAGGGAAAATTAGATTCTATTACATTTTGTGTACCAGAAATTTGGTACAATTGGAACCAAAAAATACAGCATCAATAACACATTCCAAATAAAACTATCTTCATTGAATTAACAATATGGAATATTACAAAGTATTGTTTTCTAAAGTCTATCCATACCCTATGCTATAAATCTACTAACCATTAACATTTTTCTAATTTGAATTATTCTTGAATAATCATTAAGGCACATAGCAATTTATGCTTTTGTATTTCAAACATTTTTAAGACTGGTGTTTGAAATATATGTGTAGGAGCACACCTACAGGAAGTATACATTGCTCAGCTGTTTATGTATATTCATAAAATTCTACTAGCTATTCTCATATAGTACCTATAGTTTGCAGGAAATAAACTAGAAAAATAAGATCAACAAATTGATCCCTCTCAAATTCAAGAAAGCTTTTTGTTTGGTAATATATAAATTCAGTTCTTAATGCTCTATTAAACATTTCATTTATGTATGTTTAATTTTAGTTTCATAAATTAATCTATGTATCTAAATATACATTTTAATGTCCTTTGCTACTAAAGGAAATGAATATGAGACAATGCTTTGAAACAAATTATAAAAATGATTTTACATAATTTACAAATGCTGATCAAAGCTTATGAACTTAAAAATTGTCAATACTGACATAACATAGCTTTATTTAGTTGAAAATAAAGATATTTGGCTTACTTGTATACTAAAAGTTAGCTTGATCCTACATATATCTAATACTGGAAATACTGGAAATCTAATATTGGAAATAATAAGGAATGGAAATTTAAGTGTAAAAGAAAGATTGTACAATTCTGATAGCTACTAATTAAGTGCTCACTTATTTTCTAATATTCTCATTAAATTCCCTGACATGAAAGAATGAGGAAAAAGACCTGAGTATTTAGAAATATATAACAATTAATTCAGTTTTCACCTATTGAAGCTCTCATCATCTCTCACCTAGTCTCCAACTTTTCCAGTTTGGTCACTTTCAAACTCATTTTCTATGTAGGACTTTTATGCTATTAAAGCTTTCTGGTCACTTCCCATCTTCAATAGAATGAAATTCCAAGTTACTTAGCATGCTATGCCTATTTCTCCAGTCTAAAATGTTAACAATCAGTGAGCCATAGGCCCCAGTAGCACTGCACATGGAAAGCTGACAAGCTGAGCACTGATCATCTCCCTCATTGAACTTTCTTTCAGGAATACTCCCTTCCCCCACTTCTCTTGTCTTGATGTGTCTACATCATCCATTCATCTCAGTGAAAACATTGTATCTAGATAGTCTTCCTGGACTCACCCTCTACCCTAATACATTCTTTCCCAGTTAAAGTCACCATGGTAAATGCTGAATGTCTCCCCTGCACAATCACAGACTCTGACCATTCTCAAGTCATTTCATCTGTCATTGCATGGTGTTTCAGTTTTGTCACTGCATATCCAGTGAAGGTTTGATTTTATTTTCATGAAGTCAAGGAAAATGTTTCCCATCACAGAACATGATAAATGATTGTTTTTGATTGACTGTTTAAATGTAAGATGATTGGATATATCCAGGTTACTTGGAAATTAGCATTCTTTCGATTTGGGGGAGAGGTTCTGATGATCCTGTTCAGGTATGAATAGTTTGTGAGGACGATGGTAGTCTCTGTTGCACACATTCAGTGCTGAGAATTCTTTGGTTAATGCAATTCATCTTAATAGTTCTAGTTTAAGAAGATCAATTCATAGTGACAACTATTTTCCATGCAATGAATATTGAACTATTGTTCTTTAACATATGGCTAATTAAGTCTTTGGCAGAAATCAGAACTCTGTTTCCTTCAACTGAAGTTTTGGCCTAAAGGCCTAAAACAGATGACCTCATTCCTCAAAGTAGCACATGTGATTTTTTAGCTTGCTTGCTTGTTTTACGCTCAATTGTACAGTGCTATGTATGTGACCTGGAATAATTAAAAGCATAAGAACTCAAAAGCTTTTGAATGAAACCTAAATGACATTGTACTTTATGGGATTTTATATGTTTCTTTGCTTTTTATTTCTTTCTGTTCACCCAAACTCACCCATCCCCACCTTACTATATTAAATACTGACATATAGCCAATCACTTTTTTAATAAAGCTAGCAAACAAAGCTTGGATACCATACCATAATGTGCTTAAGGATGATTTTATCTTTGCCTTTCACCTTATAACATGTCTCACAATTCTTTGTAATAGTTATGTCCTTTAATAGCCTGGTGGCTGATAGTATTCCTACATTTAAGCATCCCACACATCTTCTTACTAAAGACTAAAAGCTTGTTACAATGCTAGGGCTCTTATACTGTAGCAAATTATATGCTTGACATAATAAGATACTAAATGTATTTATTTACTGACCAGATAGAATTAATTCTCTTTCAAAGCAATTAATGATATCTGAGTACAACATATAGTTGGATGAAACTGGCTTAATCCAGATATATGTGTGTTCGTCTTTTTCTACTTGCTTGAAGGACTAATATTTTTAAATACTTCCCAGTACATCCATTTGATAAAGAGACATTATTTCCAATGAAAGAGTATTGAAAATATTTTTGTTTTAATTGTAAATAAACCACCTATTATATTTTTCATTTGTTTTTGCCCTGTTGTGGACCAAAACCCAGGCCCTCATTCATGCTATGCAAGCCCTGTACCACTGTGTTTGCCCCAGTCTACCACCTGCCTCAGCCCCTTGCTTCAGTTACAGATAAGCAATGAAACTAACTTAAACAAAAGTATCATCCCTACTTATCCCCTATGTTTATATTATACAGCTAATAATAACAACACAAAGGCAACACTGATACAATTTATTCTAGTGTATGCCATTGATCAAATCTCAGTTGATACAGCTGATAGCCCAGGTAAAGAAACATATGCACAAAATTCTTATAATGTTCTGCCTGATTATATCAAAATAACAGTTTATCCTCAAAATGCTTATATTTTAGAAACAGGTATATCTGTGTAAATATAATTAACTATTAATTTCTTAAATTTTTCAATTTTTATTTATTATTGTATCATTTTATTTATTTATTGCATTCTCTTTCGATTTTTCAAAGTATCACAAAGGCAGTCTTGACTCCACATTTCAAAAATGTTGCATTAATCTTAAATTGAATGGATTTTTATAGAGGATCAAATGCATATTTAGCTTACATGTGTTTTACTCACCTCTGGATATAGTGAAATGACTGCATTGCTATCAAATTGCAACAACTTAAAACTAACAAAACTTAGATGAGATACAGTAATAGTGCGGGTACAACCACAGGACGGGGATAAAAGAGGATCATCAGCAACAGAAGCTACTGTTTCACATGGCATGTTAAAAGTGATTACAACAGTGATATAATAGCCGTTTCCATAACATGGAGTTCATTTCACTTAGCATCATCTTATGCATTCACACTGGATACTGTATATACTGTGTAAAACTGTATAAAAGGAGATCGTAATTCTATTTTAAAATAAAATTGGATTACAAAAAAAAACTAACAAAACTCAGAAAATCTCAGTATTAAGACATATTTTTGTTCCATCTTCAGATGAGTTTATGTCTAATTAAATTTTCAGTAGGATATTTCACATAGCTTTCAACAAACTGTGTTACATAACACTCATTTGTATTTGAATCCTGATGACCAATATGCTTGCCTAAATAGGTACTATTCCAACCATGTTCTCCATTTATTTCCCTAAGCAGAGCTGTGAGAAGAACTGCAGTGTGGAGACTTCTTGAAAACTCCTGGTAAATAGATGCTAATTGTTAGAATTCAGAAGGAAGAATGGAGATAGAGGGGGGAAAAAAAGTCAGGAAGAAAGGTCAATAGGTTTCACAGACCAACTGGCAGATAAAAAAAACAAAGAAACTTTTGTGGGGGTGTGTATGTGAATGAGTGTTGCATTTTTTGTAGTCACTCACAAATTGATAAAAAAAATCATACAGTAATCATCATTTTAAAGACATACCTTATCTTATACCTCATAGAAAACATATTTCTAATTTTAAAAAACTATTGCTTCTGTGATTTTAATTTTCATGTGTATTCTTTTTGTTTGATTGTGAAATTAAGTATGTACTGGTTTACTGACACATCCATCAAAAGAATGAAAATATCACCTTTATCTAAGATATGATGTAAACAGTGTAAATATGGCATCAGGCAAAGCATATATATATATATATATACATATTTATACAAACACTATACACACATATATAATATATATAATTGTGCCTTTGAAAAAAGCTATTAACTAAAATCCTAAGACATAAAGGGCTTATATAGTTATATGTGCATATTAATATATGTATACATAAATGTATATATGTATGTATAGGTAAATTATATATATTATCTTCAAGTTTCTGCTGATAATAGCAAATAAAAACTAAATTAAGGCTGGACAGCAAAGACTCATACCTGTAATTTTAGCTACAGAAAGTCCATGAGACTTGTATGTCTAACTACCAACAAGCTGGAAGTAGAGCTGTGGCTCAAGTGGTAGAGTGCTGGCCTTGAGCAAAGAAAGCTCAAGAACAGCATCCAGGTCCTAAATTCAAGCCCAAGACCATCACACACACACACACACACACACACATACACACACACACACACACACACTACATTTTGATACTCATTATATACTACTTCATAGGCAATAGGACAATACTATTAAAACTTTAAAAACACTTGCATGATGTGGAGAAATTATATCTCTGGTGCATTGCAAACAGTGCTGTGAGGTGGTTTCTCAAAAGACTAAACATAAAATCAACAATGATTTAGTCCTTGTTTCTGACTATATACTCAAAAAGACCTGAAGCAGGAACTAGAGATACTTGTACGCCCATGTTTACAGGAGCTTTATTTTAAATACACAAAAGGCTTAGGAATCCAGTATCCATTCATAAAGGAATATATAAACAAACTGTGGCATGCATTTATAAAGAAACGCTATTTAACCTTAGAAAGGAAGACAATTCTGACAAGTACTGGAACATGGATGGAACATGAGAACATAATTATAACTGAAATGAGCCCTTTGTAAAAAAAATATTGCATTATTCTATTTCTACTCAGAATAGTCAAAATCATAGGTCTATTGTTTAATTTGTTTATGATAATACAATTTGTAATATAAAAAATTTTCCATGACAGATGACAGGAATAGCAGGTTTGTGTAATTAATAGTACAGAAATATTCAATAAAATCAATTAAGATAGTAAATTTTATCTTATGCAAGTCTCATTAAAAGTATCAAAAACAAATCTTAAAAAAAATTTGAGAAGGGACAAATCTTAGAATGCTAAGTCAAAAGTCAAAGTTGGGGCTGGGGATATAGCCTAGTGGCAAGAGTGCCTGCCTCGGATACACGAGGCCCTAGGTTTGATTCCCCAGCACCACATATACAGAAAACGGCCAGAAGCAGCGCTGTGGCTCAAGTGGCAGAGTGCTAGCCTTGAGCGGGAAGAAGCCAGGGACAGTGCTCAGGCCCTGAGTCCAAGGCCCAGGACTGGCCAAAAAAAAAAAAAAAAGTCAAAGTTGACTTTTCAAGGCTAGGTATGATGGCCTATGCCCATAAGCCCAACTACATGGGAGGCAGAGATAGATGCACCAAGGTCTGAGAATGACATTGGGCAAAAACTGATCCTGCAAATCACTGAAGAATAAAAGTGCTGGGAGTAGGGCTCCTAGCTGCTGACAAGGTGAAGTTTGGGAGGAATGTATTTTGAGGACAGATTGGATAAGAGACTCAAGAAACCCAAGATCTACCAATCAAAACTGGGGTGGGGTGGTACATATGTCAAATGTAATTATGAGGATCACGGTCTAGGCTGGACCAGGAATACATTCAACACCTAATTCTAAAGTAATGAAAGCAAGATAGGGATTGGGTATGGCTCAAGTGCAAGCTTAGCAAGCACAAGGCTGAGTTCAACTCCAATGAAGAACTGAGACATTTATCAATAAAACCTAGACCATTTCTCAACAAAACATAGATATTCAGGCTAAAAAAAAAACACCATATAAATAATTTTTATAAGAAATGGAAGCACACATTAAAGAATATAAGAATCCCAATCCAAGGAAGTCATTTTTAAATTAAATATGAATCTCTCCCTATCAGTTGAAAATGTGAAAATCATCTTTGGCTGATTAACCCAAACATCAATATCGTTTTCTCCAAATTTAACTCATGAATTGAAAGTTGGATTCCTCTGAGCAATTCAACCAAAATGAACATGTTCCCTCTGTGTAAGTTGGTGTGAGGTGGGGGTGGGTGTGAACACAGCCTCTGATGTGCACAGATCTGCCCATCTGCACGCCAGCTGGCATAGCATGGCTAATCAGATGATAACTTGCAGCAAGATCCCACACATATTTGGAGATAAGGAAGTAAATAAATCAAAATTTTGTTGAAAAAATTTAGACATCTTTTTAATAGATTTACCTGGTTATTTCAAATGTATGAGCTCAAAGAACTGCTAGCCCATGGATGCAAGTAGCATGAAAAGGGCATTATCAGAGTTTCTTCAGATTCTTCTACTCACTCATTTGTTTCTGTATCTAATGATTGTTTCTTTTTACTTTTAAAATCATCATTTTATCACATTGTAATATCAAATTAGTAATACAGTAATAATAATAATAATAATAATAATAATAATAATAATAATAGGCAGGCCAGGGCACAGTCCTATAATCTCAGCTACCAGGGATGTGGAAGTAGAAGGATTATAAATTCAAGGTGATCTTAGAAAAAGACAATGGGACACAGTTTCAAAAACTAATGAAAACATAAGTTCTGGGGACATGGCTTAAGTGTAGATAGATAGATGGATAGACAGATAATAGATAGACAACAGACAGACAAAATAGAAAGACAGACAGACAGGTAGATAGACTGATTATCCATGATCTCTAGTCCCTTAGAAGTAAGCGAAGAATCTCCTCCCCAAACCTTAAAACAGGACCAAATTCTATATTCAGAGTAAAATAAAAAATAATGAAACAATATTAGAATAAGTGGTAATCACCAAGTTACAGAAGAAGACAGGATCTTGATTTGTACAGAATTTGTATATGGAGTCATCTCAAAATCAAGGAAAATACTTTTGGGACACCAAGATATTTACAGTATTTATGAGCCAGTCCAAAAGGAGCCAGCAATGCTCCCCTCTAGCAAATCCAAGATGGAGAGTAATGCTTTTGATTTTCTGCTTCTGTGAGAATTGGAGTGGGGAGGGGACAGTACTGGGGGTTTTCAACTTAGTATTTTGGGCTTGGCTGGCTAGAGCAATATCACTGAGCCATACTTCCAGCCTATGGGGTTTTTGTTGCTGTTGTTTTAAGTGATGTATTTCTTGTCAAAGTGATGTACAGAGGGGTTACAGTTTCATATGTAAGACAGTGGTATTAGAATAAGATCTTGCTTTCCAACCAGGCAGGTACCAAACTGTGATCCACATATTTCTGACCTCCCTGCCCTTGCTGGGATCACAACAATAAATTCAACTCCCATCATGAAGATGGATTTTCTTGTACTTTTCTACCTAGGCTGGGATTGAACTAAGATCTTCCCAACCTCAGTCTTCAGCGTAGTTTGAGATGACAGGCAAGTACCATTATGTCCAGCTATGGAATTAGAAGGAATCTTGAGGATTTTTCTATCAAGGCTGGCCTCAATCCATGATTCCTTGATATTAGCCTTCAAGAAGATAGAATTACAGGCATGACCCACCAATTCAAAGCATCTTTTTATTTTCTTTTGCATTTTTAAAAAGTGATCAAGCTAAGCCAGGCTCTGGTGGCTCATGTCTGTAATCCTTGTTACTCAGGAAGGGGCTGAGATCTGACGATAGCAGTTCTAAGTCAGCCAGAGCAGGAAAGTCCCCCAGGAGACACTGTGGTTCAAGTGATAGAGCAGTAGCCTTGAACACAAAGAGGCTCTGGGATAGTGCCCAGGCCCCTAGTTCAAGCCTCACAACTGTAAATAAATAAATAAATAAATAGATAGATAGATAGATAGATAGATAGATAGATAGATAAATAAATAAAGAAAATGAAGTGACCAAGCTGCAGATTACTATGTTCTTTCTATAGATATGTTAATACTATCAAAGAATAATTGCCTTCTATTTTATCTCCCTATGGGGCTTTCTATGAGTTCATTAATAAATTATTTAATGAATTCAGCTGGAATTCTATTTCTCTCATTCTCAAATTCTTGGGAGCCATCTCACGATTATGACAGAGCACTTACAAGTGACAACAGATCAAACATTATTACAAATAAAAATAGATTGGTGAAATATTCATGATTTTTTTGCTTACAAGGAAGTCAGATTTATAATTTTAAACATTAAACAATCTATTCATAATTGTGAACACTGACTAAATAATTTCAGTCTTTATCTGGGGACAGAGGTAAAGAGGATGGCCTGGAACCTTTATTACATTTGCTTCTAAATAGAAAGCGTATGTGATTACATACAATTTAGAATTTCCCAATAAGAAGCTAATTAAGAGAAACTTTTTACAGAGAAGTCTGGCTCTATGAAGGCACAAGAGATTTAACTAAGGGCCACACAGTAGCAAATTCAATACCACAAATTTTCAGTGAATTTTCTTAATTGCAATTATGCCTTATTCACCTGTTATAATATTTGGGAGTCTTCACATTAAAAAAATGTTTCTTTCTTATGGCAACTGGAAAAAAATGGTGGTAATCATGTGAAAAGTGAGGCTAAATGGAAGGTGTAATTCTTATTTTTTTTTGTTGTTATTTATGTGGTACTGAGGAATTCAATCCTGGGCCTCATATATGCTAGGTAAGTACTCTGTCACTAAACCACATTCCTAGAACCAGAAGAAGTAAATCTTTCAGAATACAAGTTTGCCATTTTCAAGAGTATTAAGGAAGAGATTAAGTATCAATCAGAATTTCAGTTACTGTGTTTGCAACATTTGATGTTGAAGTAGGGAAATTCACTAAAATACTCTTACTCTCTCCATAAAATTAATTTTCTATGTTTACTGGGAATTTACTGGTTTCTTTTGCTTTTCTTATACTTAATTTTCTTATCCATAAAAGAGTACTAATAATTACTGAAGTCATTATTCTTTGGTATTTTCTTTTCTGATCAATTCTTTAATGTAAAAAAAGGAAGAATTATTGTAATCACTTATTTGTTTAAATAATCAAATACAGCCATCCAATATTTTGAAAAATCCTTAAACAGTGGATAATCTAAGTCTATTTTTGACCA
Organism: Perognathus longimembris pacificus; assembly: GCF_023159225.1. Classification (NCBI taxonomy): domain Eukaryota; kingdom Metazoa; phylum Chordata; class Mammalia; order Rodentia; family Heteromyidae; genus Perognathus; species Perognathus longimembris. The sequence continues at coordinate 79,567,001 of NC_063167.1, forward strand.
TGACTGTGTGTATATTTCAGTAAATGTATCCAAATTTTGGAGCTTTAGTACCAATTTTATTTTAGCAGTACTAGGGACTGAAATCAAGGTCTCTTATTTACTAGGTAAGTGCTCAACCACTAAAGCCATTCCCTAATCTTAGAGCCTTTAAAAAAGTATCTCAATGATTACAAAGGCAGTGTTAATGTTGAGTGAGACACAAAGCTTTTTCTCTCTAGTTGGAAGAAACTAGGTCTTTCATGGCTAGGCAAACATAACTCTTTCAAACTCCCAATAGTAACGCATACAATAGGAGAGTTTCCTTGATTTGACTCTACTATAGCATCAATGAGGGTAAAACATCTAAAATAACTTTTCTCCATTGATATCATAAACAATATTTAAAAGTAGGAAACATACAAATACACAGAGGATATCACAGTTTTTCCACTGAACAATTCTAAGGTATAAGTAAAATTTCTTTGCATTCACATAAAATAACCGAAACTAGGAGAGCAGTATAAACATGGGAAATCATCACCATGTTTATGAAGTTGTCTCTGTGGCCAACATGAAAACACTAAGAAATTCTTGTCTGTAAGTAGGTTTCAGATCTCAAATGTCAAACACCAATGATAACCCAATCCTGTACAGAAAGCTTTTTCCCATCTGTAACTTTCCTTCCTATATCAGAAGGGATTTTATGGGGATTCTGTCCACTCAGCAAACAGCTACATTTCCCAGAATCCTTTTCTGCTATGTCTGTTTTATATTATCAATTTATAGACAGCAGGATCAAAGTAGGAGTGGCATTTACAAGTCCTATATCATACCCCTAAGAGGACTATGTCTGTTTTCAGGAATGTGGACATGAAGACCATCCACAGAACAAAGATGGACATGATACATGAAAAATGGTTCACAGGGTTACATAAGAGAAAAACAGGCACACAGCCGTCAGGTACTGGTGGGTCACACTGGTAATCCTATCTAGTCAAGAGTCTGAGAGCTGAGAATCACATTTAGAAGCCAGCTTGGGCAGGAAATCCCATGAGATTCTCATTGCCAATCAACCATCCAAAAGCATGTAGTATAGTTGTGGCTCAGGTGGTAGGATGACAGCCTTGAGCAAAAAAGCTGACACTGCCCAGGCCCCAAGTCCAGAATTTTTGCATAGGATTTCATCCTTTATTTTGTTCCTAAAGCAATGAAATGTACATCTCAAATAAGACAAAATTCCTATTCTACCAAGCACTCTTCCAAACTCAGTGGGAAAGTGTAGAAAAATAAATGAGTGAAGTTTAATTACAATATAGAGCCGAAGTTAATGAAGGAAAGCATGTGAGTTTGTGAGCCTGTCCAAACACCAACAGCTATATGGTAATAGAAAGGTCATAAATTCCCCAATGGACAATCAGGAGTGTCAAATCAACATTTCCTACATGATACAGCAACTTGCCTTCCCCACGCTAAAGCACTTCCTTTTGACAAGATGAAAACTTTCCCATACAGATTTCATCCAAAATTCTGAAATAGAACAGAATGGTAATCCTCACCTTACTAGACCAAAATGTCAAAAGAATCACCTGTCTGTGGGATATGCAAAAATAAGTGTGAAAGGACTCCACTTTCCCAACTCTGTAACCACAGTTCAGTTAAACGGAGAATATTGCTTTGTGTATGGTAAAGCATGGACAAATGACCCCTGTTTGGTGCTTTGTGGAATGAAATAGAAAACCCTGAAATATGTTTGATTCATTTGGATAAAAGTAATTCATGAATTGTTTTGTTGAATGGTAACTCTTTTGTACAAGTAGTTACTTAATGACAACAAGAACAACTCAAGAGTTTTCAATTATTTACTCATTTGAATTCCATTGATACTTTGCTTCTATGTAATTAATTGACACCTATTTTAATGTATTGGCTAATTACTTGGTCCCTAATGGGAAAGTTCACAGGGATGTATGCAATCCTATTAATAAATGCTTCTCAAATATTAGAAAATATAGCTTTTATACATAATTGGTATGAGAAGGCTGGATAATAAATTTCAAAGTATTCAATAAAATTATCAATTTTTTTACCCAATACCTGACTTATTACAAGCCAAGTATTTGTGTGTGTGTGTGTGTGTCTGTGTGTCTGTGTGTCTGTGTGTCTGTGTGTCTGTGTGTCTGTGTGTCTGTGTGTGCTGGTCCTGAGACTTGAACTCCTGACCTTGGCACTGTCCCTGAGTTTTTGTGCTCAAGGCTAGTGCTCTATCACTTTGGCACACAGAGAAATTCCTAGTTTTTGGTAGTTAATTGGAGATAGGTGTCTCACAGATTTTATTATTATAATCAAATGAAGATCATATAGAAAAATACATTAGGAACGTTAATTCATCAATTCTTAATTAGTAAACATAAGAGAGGATTTTATTCTATGACCCTTCTTTCTATAGAAGAGTCAGAGAATGGAATGAAAAATACGAATAATGATTATACTCACAAGTTTTTGAAAGGAACAAGATTAAAAACTGACTCACTTCACTTAGTATAATTTTTTTCAAGTCCTTCCATTTCCTTACGAATGGGGCAATGTCATTCTTTCTGATAGAGGCATAAAATTCCATTGTGTATATGTACCACATTTTCCTGATCCATTCATCTATCAGACTCAAAGAAAAATGGACTCTATGGTCTTCCTCAAAGGGAATAATTAGCACAGGTTTAGGCTAGTCACAGCAGAGGATTACAAGAGCCTAATAGCTATGTCCTTATGAACGCATAAGATGATGCTAAGTAAAATGAACTCCATGTTATTGAAACGACGGTTATATCACTGTTGTAATTACTTTCAACATGCCATGTGAAACCGTAGCTTCTATCGTTGATGATCCTCTTGTATCCCCTTCCTGTGGTTGTACTCGCACTATCACTGTATCTCATCTGAGTACACTGGATACCGTATATACTGGTATTAGAACTAGGGAAGTGAAAAGGAATATCAAAATCAAGAGACAAAGCATAAAAAGACAAACGACTCCAAAAGCAACACTTGGAAAACCATTTGGTGTAAACCAACTGAAAAACTCATGGTGGGGAGAGGAAAAGGGGGGGGGGGAGGGGGAAATGAGGGAGGAGTTAACAAACGGTACAAGAAATGTAGCAAAGGCCTAACGTATGAAACTGTAACCTCTCTGTACATCACTTTGACAATAAATAAGAAAAAAGACTCAGATTTAGAAGTTAAAAGCCAGTTCTAGGTTTATTTCCTATTCTTTAAGTTTTCCCAAAAATAGAGCTTTATGACAGAGCTTCTCTTTGACTTAGTATAATTTCTGCTAAGAAAATCTACAGCATTCTGATAAGAAAAATCTGGTACCTTACGATGCACTAATGATGATTTCACCCAAAGAAGCCATAAAGAAGGATTCCTCAGAGTAAATTCTACCCTCTGTGTGATCCCTTAAAGATGTGGGAAAGCTTTCATCTTTATGCAGATTTATTCCTCAGACATTCACAGTCACAGAACATAGATGACAGGAGATGACAAGAGGGTGAACCTTGTCTTAAAATAAGAAACAATTCATAAGAAACAATACATAATATCCAACCTCAATTTTTCAAAATATAATCATACTAGAATATATTTATGATATAGAGAATGGATTAAATAAAATACAATAACTAGAAGGAAGAATCACGAAAACTCAATATCCACAGAATATTTAGATGAAATACTGAAATGCAGTGCCCATGACCTGTTTCAGCTGTCCGTGAGATCTTCAGATCCATGACTGATCCTCTTTAAATTCAAACAAATGTGAAATACAAACAAAAAACAACGCTGAACAAAAGTGTTGGGAAACCTTCAGAAAATGAATGAACAAAAAATTTAAACAAAAGAGAAGCCAAGGCCAATAGCCATCTCTATTGTTCATTACCAATATACTCGATTGGATTTTCATTTAAAAGAAGTGATGTCCTCTTCCCTAATTCAGAGTTTCCATGGTGAGAAAGTTGGCAAGTAGAAGTCATGCCTGCCAACATGTGTTCAGAATGAAGCAGAATTAGTTACATAACCAAAACTTAAATATTTAGCCAATTAATATTAATGGTTACTCCACGGACAGGTGTAGATTTTATTAAGAAAAATGTCTGGAGGAGGTCATTCTTTTGGAATTTAAAATAAGGAATTTAAAGGAATTTGAAAATACACACAAGTAAAATTTTTTCCATGTAACTTGCTCACCTATTCCAATGAAAGCAGCTTTGTAGCCATTTTCCTTCAAGGAACTAAGGGTTAATCCATCCACTGCAAGGCTTCTCCCACAAACGATCTATATAAAACACAAAAGTTTGAATAATATTATTTTAGTATTTTATTCATAAACCTTAATAGTTAATATTAAAAAATCAGCCAAAATAATCTACCCACAGGAATTTCATAAATAATATGTGTAAACATTTCTGTCTTTTACTCTATGGGCTTGAATAAAGAAAAAGTTCATCAATAGAATACTAACATGGTTTATTTGAGAACCAAATGAAGAAGAAAAGCAAGTTTATATAAAAATATGGACAAGAATCTTTCCTAGCTTGTTGAGTATATTCAGGGAACTGTGCAGGGCAGTTTAGATAATAAAATAATAAATGAGACAAACATCTGGTTCCTTACCATCAAGTGGTGGCAGAAAATTAGCAGAGTTAAATGAAAGAGAAGGGTGAGGGAGAGAGAAACACCCTATGCACATAGAGTTCAGAGAATAGAAAAAGTCTTACTGGTCAAAGTCACTCTGATGAGAATGAAAAGAGGAAGCAGGGATTCAAAGACTAGGATTTCCATCAGGAATTGTCCAAGGAAGGAAGATGAACAAGGTCAGGAGATAGAGAATAGTTACCTCACTACTGATCACAATATATTGGTCAGTCCCCCAGGTATGAATCAATTTTCAGATGTGGAGCCTTGCTGACTGAAAAGTAAGTTGAGTTCAGGGAGTTGAGAGGAGACTTTGTGAATATCTTTGCAAAAAAATTACTGTAATAATTACCATAGTCCTCCAAACGGAACTATGCCATTTACCTTTTGTCACTGATTAAGAGAAATAATCAGACATTTTAAGGATGAGGGGAACGAGTCTCTCTATTGACAGTGATATTTGGAGACACAAGAATAAGAACCTAACAAAGAGGTAAAAATGGAGTCTGACTAAAATCCGGTTCAGTGAATCCCCTAAGATCTCTAACCCTGTCGGTGAGCATCGTCATAATCTCTGAGTGCTTAATTGGACTTGTTACACTTATCAGCTGAAGAAATCACAAACTACATCTCTGGTCTATGCCATGACAGTTGTGATCATTATCACAGTTGAGGAACAGCCCATGAAGAGATCTGAAATCTAACCACGAGAATAACTCAAACTCAGATCCAAGGTTTGGGTGGGATGGCAAGAGATGGTAGAAATCCCTATCAACTCTCTGATTAAATCTCTGGCTTAGCCCTTGTTCAGAGCAGATTATTCCAACAGGGTGGTTGCAAACTTTCTTGAAGGTTTTCTTAAAGGGTAGCTGTGATATGTGTATGGCAGATGTGTTATTATTGCAAGAGCAGATTGAGGAGAAGATTAGGATACTGGATGCGGCCACTGATGAGGTGAATGTACATTTCTTTTTCGATTGCAATTAGAAAATGAATCAGAAACCATTCACACTTGGGGCACATAAATAGGAATATTCACACAAAGTTTGCTCTGGAAGTAATCTGGACTTGCCATACAAACTCACAGTGATGCTTTACATGGATGAGTTCATGCAGATTGGACAAGATGAGACAGAGGTGTCGAGTGTGCTGCAGACTTAAAACACATGAACTCCAGAGGAGGAAGAACACTCAGAGATCAGCTGAGTTCAGAGAATCAATTGTCAGGGAGGAGCCAGCACACCCCATCCATCAAAGAAGGATCACCTGTACAGGTGCAATAGCTATGAGTATATAAAATACTATCTATTGAAATGAACTCCAGGAAGTGGAAGCCAGGATTTGTTTTTCTTTTGCATAGTTGATTTTTTTTGTTTTCACTCCTGTTTGTCTTGTTCATACATGTGTATGTGTTTGGGAGGGTAAGTGGGGGCACAGAAATGGAGGTACAAAGAGTGAGCAAATGCATAAACATTATTCACGAGAATACATGTTTAAAATGAACTATACAACTGATGGGTGGGGACAGGAGGGAAAAACTGGGAAAGAGGTAAAGAACTGACATTGTTAAAAAAGAAATGTACTCATTTCCAGACTTCTGTAATCATAACCTCTCTGTATATCTCCTTTACAATAATAATAAAGCAATAAATAAATAAATAAATAAATAAATAAATAAATAAATAAATAAATAAATGGAAATATGATGTTTAATGAATGTATTTGCATTCTTGAGAAGGAGAGATGTTAACAGATTTCTAGAAACTAAAATATCTAGCATGAGGCAAAGAAGATCCTCTGCCAAGCTTGGAGTACTTACATGAATACCAAGTTGTAATACTGAGTCCTCTGACCCTCATAGCATCCTGTGAGGCATTACCAGCCCTCATTTTTCAGAGAATGATATGAAAAACCAAAGATTTTGGACAACCTTTAATGAAATCACATATTCTACATTCAGAGACAGTGTACACAGTACCTACACCCTATGTCTTTGGCAGTTGGATGAGGGGGGACGTTGCACCATTGTAAAAGCTAAAGAACAGCACAGTGCATAGGAAGACCTGCCTAAAACAATGCTTCTGGAGCAAGGAGCAGAGGAAGAAGTGTGGGAGGAAGATTGAGACTAGATCACAAAGTGATAGACTTCTGTCTTCTCAAAATACAAATCCTACTTTTGTAGTAGTAGACAAAGTCATTGCTTAGATGTTTATAATAAAAGCAGAGGCTACTGTCATAAAGGTGAGATTAGTAACTCAGAATTTTGCAACACATCTAGGGTACCATAAACTGGTACATTCATTAAATATGCATGATCCAAAGTACTTAGTACAAATAATAGTGAAATTAGATCCTACTAAACATATCTAATACTAGGTTTCAGAATTGTAATTTAATCAAACTTGGGATCATTTGTGCTTTTTTAAATAGGGCATTCTATCATTTTATGTATCAAACAGTACTCTATCCATGCATAATAAAGAACATGTATAAAAGAAACCACTAAGTCTATTTATTGAGTATAATGTTAGCACACTGAGTAAGAATGCAATTTCCAAAGTCAAGTTATTTCACACCCTAGTCCTGGGGTCCTGGTGAAAATGATCCTTGGAAAACCTGATGTGAGGTTGAGTTCTCTCACTAGCTAAGAAAGATGGAGACACAGAGACCTCCCACCCTGGTTGACACTCTGTGTTCACCCTGTGTGTGCTCCACAGAATTTACTTTATTAGTGGCCTTGAATAATTTATCAAATGGTAACTAAGATATCCCAATCATATCAGAGTGAAAATGCCTTTGCATTTGTGACATAGAAGGAAGTTATATGCAAACACTCATTCTGTCTTTCTACAGTTTAATTCCACTTTGGTGAGTGACTGGGGAAATGAAAAAAAAAATTACATTTCCTTTGGTATAGAAGGCTGAGAAGTACCTTGACATGTAATGTTAATCTACTGAGACAGACCAACAGGGCATGACTTTACTGTGGAAGGCATTATAGAAAAAAACTATCATTATTGCATAGCAACTTCATGGTGGGAAAAGGCATAGAGCAATAAACAATCAATGGATGAAGACACATCTGGACTCCTCCCTCTACATTGAGCTGATGATCTCAGTGTTATTTCTTAAGTAGACCTGATGTTAGGGAAATCACACAGAGAACATTTTACTTTTGTCTGTGTTCCTTTGTCCACTGTGGGTATTTGTTAATGTTCTTTATATTTTATGTTAAGAAATATAAAAAAGACTTACAAAATAGCAAAATGTATGTTATTTATTTCTAATTAATTGTACAAAGGGATATCAGTTCAACATGTCAAGTTAGGAGTACAACGTACCTCAAATGGTGTCATTTCTGACATCATTCTCCCCATTATTGCTCCCAACCGCACCCATCCCCTAAAGTTATACTTCCATTTTCACATATTTACATTGAGGATTATAACTATATTCACCAACCATCCCTCACTCTATTTGCTCACTCTTAGTGTGCTTTTAAATACATATTTTATATCTCGCTTTTCATCAATGTAATTATTTCATCTACACTCCAACTCCTTCTAGTGTCATTAATATATTAAGAGATACTTCCTAGCTAAATTCAGAATAAAAATTCACTCAAATTCAAACTCAGGTCATTGTTACTACTTTGGCCCAATACTGGAGTCTTTTTTCTCTATACTTATAGTATACTCATTATAATAAGCTCATGCTGTGATATTAATGCACAATTCTTCTATTAGGGAAATTATAGAATTTTAATATCGGTCTTGCAATACCAATCTAAATACAGAAATGCAGCCTTCAAACAACCACAAGAAAAAAAGCAATGGATATAGAGAGGTTATAAAGAGATCTCCGTGAATTTTTGTTCTAAAATCATGAAGCAGAAGAAAAGCCTAGCAATCACAACTGAAGTTTAATCAAAACTGGAATTCTGTCAAAATATTTTGTGCAATGACATATGTACATATGTTAGCATGTATAGAATAATGCAAAATCGTTATGTGCTCTTCACACTTTTAACACTGGAGAATTGAAACAAGATAGAAACTATGAAACAAATATATTCATGTCCAACTAAGCACTGAATTGCATAACAGAAAAGAGGATATAATTTAAACAACTGCAAACACTACAATATCATGTATGCTATTAAAGCTTAGATTAAAAATAACTCATAAGGCTGGGGATATAGCCTAGTGGCAAGAGTGCCTGCCTCGGATACGCGAGGCCCTAGGTTCGATTCCCCAGCACCACATATACAGAAAACGGCCAGAAGCAGCGCTGTGGCTCAAGTGGCAGAGTGCTAGCCTTGAGCGGGAAGAAGCCAGGGACAGTGCTCAGGCCCTGAGTCCAAGGCCCAGGACTGGCCAAAAATAAATAAATAAAAAATAATTTAAAAAAATAACTCATAGAAGTCTGTATTGAAAGTTCACTATAGTTAAGAGCTATTATATAAATAATAGAGGCTATTTCTCTTGAAGTATAACAAATAATACTTCAATCATAGGAGACTTTGACATAAAATCAATTGAGAGTATATTTGGTAAATTTAAACAGCCAGACAGATAGACAGACAGACAGGCTGACAGATCAATCCTCACATAAAGGGAAAAAGGGAAAAAAATTAAATTCTATTGCCAATTTCCTTGAGCAGGATTTTTATTAGACAAGCAAGTAAAAGTGTTATCCTACAAAACTGTTGTCTTAGAGGGAAAAACAAAACTAATTACTAAGGAAAATGACAATATTAAAATACAGAAAAATATGTGGATCCCAATAAAGCTTTAACTCATGACAAATTAACACGTGTCATCATTCAACTTAAGTATGCAACTCAAGAGGTTAAAATAAAAGGGAAATTAATAAAATTCTAGCCATCAATGAGTAAGCAAGAAGATATAAAGCTTTTAAGAACTTATTCTTTGAAAGACATGTCATTTATAGAAACACTACCTACTCTTCTCAAGAAATCATAAAGAAAACCAAGAATAGAGATGCAAAGGCACACACAATCATGCATACAGGTGGGTCATTTCTACCGTATGTTAGAATTCCATGTTTCAATCTAGGTTAATAAATTCAAAAGCCTTATCAAACTGAAAGTTTGTCTAAGAAAATGAATCCAGGCAAAACTGACATTAAAATAAAGGAAATACAAAACATTAACAATCTTAAAGATATTTTTGAAGATGGTTTAGTGCTGTCTCTTATACAAGAAACTTTGAGTCAGAATCACAAAAATTATCAAGTTACAAAATCAGACAAGCCTTAAGACAAATTCTCTTGTCATTGATAAGATAATTAAAGGTTTGAACGTTTATTTTTATAATGCCATTTTTATAATGCTATCATCAAAACTCAACAGAAAAAATTAACAAACCAAAACAAAACTGTGCTTTCTACATTTTAAACTATGCAAAGGCAATATTACACTATTTTCTGTCACATGTTTAGTTCCAATACACATTGTGTAAATAAGTGAATGTAAGATAAAACTTTAAAAATACTGATAAAACAAACATAACCCCAATGATTTAGAAAAGGATATATGATGGAAAGGTCTGTGGATACCAGAAAAGAGAAAATTCATACAATTTAACATTTGAACAGAATGTAAGGTTTTTGTTTGTTTTTTAGCAAAAGGTAGTAGAATAATTTCATTAATACTTTCATAAATGTTTAAGATTAATAAAATTTTGGTAAACTAACAATAAAAAGTAAACTATTCAATGTGATAAGAAAAAGAAAGCATCCTCAAGATAATAAAAAAAGTTTTGCATCTTGTCATTTTTTTTTTACATACTGGATATTCCAACCATTTAAATGGTGAAAATGTTAAATATGTTACACATGATATCATATACATAGTATATATGCAATATATTTTATGTTATACATATAGATAGGTATCTATAATGTATGCATATATATTGTGTCTTTGAGAATAACAGATAAAATTCTAATTTTCTAGAGAAATAATCTTGCTTGAAAAATATTCAGTAATAAAATGAAGCAAATTGAAATTATCCAGTAAGAAAATTTGTTCATGGAGGTAAGAGTGCAGATTAGGAACTGAAGTCAACACACGATTAGCCAGAACTACTTAATGGAATGTTAAATACACAGGACTAGAATTCAAGAGAGAATGGTTCTAGATGTTTCTAACCTTTCAGATACTCTTGCATAAAATAAGTCCTGGATAATCTTTGTTGACTAATTGAAATACAACTTTGTGAAAGAATAATTAGAAAAATTGATGAGACAAAGCTGGAGGTTGAGAGGTTATAAGGGAATGTATTCGTCAAAGGCTGCACAAGATACAAAGTCAGAGAAAAGTGTGATTATTTTATTGGCAGGAAATTTTGGCTGACTTGAAAACCTATAATGTTAACTTTAGATTTTATCTGTAAATTTAAAAGCCATGAGTAGCTTTCTAATTCCTTTTCAAAATATATTTTGCACATAATTTAAATGTAAATTAGGTGAAACACTGTATATTATTAATCGATTGTGTTATATGGGAAGTGAGAATTTTCGAAGCAGAGCAATAATATGCTCGAGTGAATCCCTGCATTATAATACTCATACTTTACTATATGTATTAACTTGAAGTAGTTGTACAAAGGGAATACCATTCAACCAATTAGTTTATAAGTACAATGCATCTTGTTCGCTATCAGCCCTTTTACCATTCTCCTTCAATCTACCCAACCCCTAGCCTCAATTTTCCTGGTTTCATATAATATGCATCGAATATTATGACTGCATTCTCCCCTTCCTCTCTTCATTCCTTCACCCCCTCCTTTGAGCCCACCCAATAAGTGTTATTCATTTGGGTGGAATTTGAATTGGTCTTTGTAAGAAATTACACCCTTTGAGTTCCCAGTATAAATACCCTTAATTAAGTCAAAACAGGAACAGCTACCACTATATTCTGAAAATAAGATATGTCAACTTCTCAACCATCCTTAAGAGAACAACACAGTACTTCACACACACACACACACACACACAAATTTACTATACAGAGTTGTTGCTTTCTACCACCACTGATTTACTGCTTATGTCAAGAAAGGATTATCACATTAACAATAATTACATGTTGTGGGTAATAAATAATAGAAACTTTTGCAAGAAATTATGCTCCAAATTGTGAAAATCATGAAAAAAAACCAAAACCCAAACCAAAAAACATGAATTTAGAAATCAAATCTTCCTAGAAAACCAAATCCTTCTATTAGCTGCATCTAACCCCTAAAGCAATTTCAGAATTTGTTTCTTACAGACAATTAATCACATGCAGGCATTCCAGATGAGAACTATTGATTGCCCTTTTCCAGGCTGGTGGCATTCAGACAGTAGACAGACTAATGCCCTAAGCAAGGAAAAGCATCTTTCTTTCTGCTTCTGCTTGGTGTAGCTTTTAATTGTTCTTTCTGAAAATGCATGACATTTGCTGTTCAGCTTTAGAGCTCATGATTTTCTTTTTGAGTAATGTGCATGTGTGTATGTATGTGTATGTGTGAGTGCACGCACGTGTGCATGTGTGTCTATTGTAAGTTATATTCACCTTTACACCCAGGTCCTTCATAAGTTCAATTTCAAAATTCACGACATCATATGGCAGGCGGAACTGAGGAATTTCAGAAGTACTAAATAGAGAGAGGAAAAGAAACATTAGTGCATATTTTTATTATTTTTTAAAGCAATGTGGCCAAATGCCAGTGGTTCATTCATGTAATCCTAGCTTTTCAGGAGACTGAGATCTAAAGATCACAATTTGAAGCCAACCTGGGTGGGAAAGAAATGAGACTTAAGGCCAAAGTATGGGGAGTAGAGCTGTGGGTAGAGTGGTAGAAGGCTAACTTTGAGTGAAAAAAACAAAAGGGATGGTGGACAGTCCCCGAGATCCATTACCAATACACACACACACACACACACACACACACACACACACAGTCTCATGGATGCAGACGTAATAGGATATTTTCCAAAAGTATGCATAAAATGCAGCTACCAATCGCAATCGCTAAACTATTAAGGAGTAATCAGATAATTCTTGTTTTTTGGAAATGGGAGCCTGAGAAACAGCAAGCTCAGAAACAACATTAGTCTTATGAAGTTTATGCTAGGGACAGAGAACTTAAGACAGATAAAGATTTTTAGAAATCAAGATAGTAAATGAGATTACCCAGTGCAGACTATGGTGAGAAAGAGCTTAAGAAAATGAATTTGATAGAAATCATTACTTCCCCAAGTTTATTGTGCTTAGGAAAACCATTTTTTATTCTTCTGTCTGTATTCTCATAGCAATCTTGGCTTTGATAGAAATTTTTACGTTTGGAAGCTATAAATCCTTCAATATAGTCAGTGGCATGTCAGATAACATGAAAGAAATTGTTCCTTCTATGATCATGAGTCTTATGTTTAATGGAATATAGCTACAGAATCCTTTCTAAAGCACAGTTTTCATGCTTTGCCAGAGTCTGGCTTGATTGCATTATTATATAGGTTTGGCCTTGACATTTGCATCAGATAACACATTTTAACAGAACAGGTCCTAGTGCCAAAACCATTCTACTTAGACCACGTTTTTCTTTATTGATGATTAATATGAGATGTAATAGATATAATGAAAATGTTGTAATGTGGAATAACTAAAGCAAAGGAAGCATTGCCCAGTTCTGACAAATAAAAATAACATGATTAGTATTACTTCTTAAATAAAATAAAAATTAAAGTATGTATACTTAATCTTCTACTAACATTGTTTATGTGTGACACAGTTAAATCTTGCAATTCTTATAAATGAATGCTTTAACAAAGAATCCATGGTTGGAGAAAATCAAAAGAATTGATGTTTTTATACATTTGTTGCAGATTTGAAGATAATCAAACCAAATTGTGTTTGAAACAATAGGCATTAAATCTTGGATATTTCTCACTGACTCCAGTGATGTTTAAAAAGTGGTTGTGATACCAGTTCACCTGGGATAAGACAATCAGTATGGAAAACTGAGAGATAAAATATGACATCTCTTTCTTAAGCAATTGATTTCAAATACATGAATTTAATCTCTTTCAGTCACTTTGGCAATCCAAGAGAGTAAAAGTTATCTTTATGTAAGAAACTAAATTAAGATGAAAGTTTTGTGGTTGTAATTCTGGCTAAATATGTCATTTGTGGGGTTTTATTTTTAATACTTTTTATAACCAGTGAAACAGAGTACAGCAACACGGGTGAATACAAACAAGACTGATTTGATATTTCATCCTATGCTTAAGAACTCAGTCAACTCATAAGCAAAATAAAGAAAAGAAAATTTTTGAGGGAGGAGGTAACAAACAGTACAAGAAATGTATCCAATGCCTAACATATGAAACTGTAACTGCTCTGTATGTCAGTCTGACAATAAAAATTAAAAAAAAAGAAAATAAAAATTTGAAACAGGAGTAAAGATTAAAGGAAAAATAAAAAGAAGTAAAGAAAAAAGGAAAGAAGAAAAATGAAGGAATTAGAGAAGGAATGAGGAAGGGAGGGAGGGAAGAAAGAAAAAAAAGAGGAAGGGAATAGAAAGGGAGTGGGAAAGAAAGAAATGGAGGGAAGGATGGAACAAAAGAGAAAGACAAATAGGAAGGAAGGAAGGAAGGAATAAAATAAAAGGAAGTGAAAGAGGAAGAAAAAGGATGGAAGGACGAGAGAGAGAAAGAAAGAAAGAAAGAAAGAAAGAAAGAAAGAAAGAAAGAAAGAAAGAAAGAAAGAAAGAAAGAAGGAAAGAAAGGAAGGAAGGAAGGAAGGAAGGAGGAAGGAACGAGCAATCTTTTTGTTCATGAATTCAGGGCAGTCTTTCCCACTAAATATGTTCAACAAATATAAAAAAACAAATAATTAGTGCTAATGTATACAAATTATCCTGAGTTGGAATAAAAACTAAGGTGAGATGCTAGCATCGGCTAAAATTGGCAACATGTAATAAGTCATAAACAGGGCTGGTTCTATTTTAGGCTTCTTGTAAAAATGCAATTCGGGCAAAAGGATTTTGTCCACCAGGGTACACACAATTCTGTTTTTAGTTTTTAAGGTAGCTTTCATAGTCACTGATGTGTATAATTGGAAATAACCCTACAATGCTTTACATATGCTGCTGAAAGATTATGCATTTCTTAATTCATAAGGCTCTAACAAAATGCCACTAAAACGAAAGTGTAAATCATTACAGCAAAAAAAGATTATTTTATTCACAATGAGAAGTAAATTCATAAAATATGTGTAATTCTTCAAAGTTGGTGAAATGAAAAATCAATGTAGTGGTAGAGTGCTAGCCTTGAGCAAAAAGAAGCCAGGGACAGTGCTTAGGCCTTGAGTTCAAGCCCCAGGACTGACAAAAGAAGAAGAAGAAGAAGAAGAAGAAGAAGAAGAAGAAGAAGAAGAAGAAGAAGAAGAAGAAGAAGAAGAAGAAGAAGAAGAAGAAGAAGAAAAGAAAAATCAACATGTATGTATTTTTTTTAGCTTGTTAGCAGAATATCTTGAGATAACAGTAATTCATGCCTGTATTCCCAGCTACTCAGGAGGCTGAGTATAGAGGATCATGCTTCAAAGCTAGCCTAGGCAGGAAAGTCTCTGAGACTCTTATTTCCAATTAACCACCAAAAAATCTGGAAATAGAGCTCTAGCTCAAGTGGTGGAATGCTAGCCTTAAATAAGAACACTGAAAGGACAGCATGCACAACTGAAGTTCAAATCTCAGTACCAGCAGAAAATAAATCAAATATATATATATATATAGTTTTTACATATATATTTTGTTAAGTAGTTTCATTTTCAGAGTTGCTTACATATTAATGTTGATAAAAATACACGTATGAAATAGTTGTACTCATGTAATGCAATTTTGACAATTTAACTCTTGATTAGCATAATGTCTCTTGCCTGAAATGTCTGGAATATGTATGTTACTTATATAAAGGGACCATTATTTATTACCATCTAGAAATGTACATGGTAATAAATTATTATGTGATTGAATCTTAGTTAACTAATAATAATGATCAATATTAAATAGTATAAATGTATTGATGATCCAAAACATATATTCTTAAAGAGCAATTTTGAGGTATCCTAGCAGAAATTAGAGAAAAATGTAGGAGTTTAAACACTTGAAAGTGATAATATATGATCATGACAACAAGTATATAATCATAACTAAAGTGCCTGATGTTTCTTGGAGGTAGTATTTCCTCATCTCTAATATTCAAGATTTTCAGGTTCATCTTTACGAAAGAGACACCTGATATTTGTCATTGGTTCCTATAACACAAGAGACCAAGATTGAAATGTCTTGGATTCACAGAAAAAGAGCAAAATTCTTAAACCCTTCTCAAATATCAAATAAAACTTCATAAACATGGAGCAACAATGTAATAAAGTTTTGAGCATTTGCAAAAAGACCATTCAGAATTCCATCCGTGAGCCTGCAATTTCTATATGACTGGGAACCAATGATTTTATGCCATTCATCTGATACTACAAACATGGAAACAAACATAGGCTTTACCTTAAACCACCAACATATTCTTGTTTTTCAAATATGGTGATGTCAGAGTAGCCTAATCGAGCCAAAAAGGAGGCACAGCTTATGCTGGCAGGCCCAGCACCAAACAGAGCAATTTTTGCTGAATAGGCTTCAGGCATTTTCTCTGGAGGAGGCAGAGAAGGATTTCGGATCTGTGGAATATTCATTGCTTTGAACACCTATGGAGAAAGCAATTGGAACAATTAAAACATTTAAGTACTATTTTATATCCTTGAACACATTCATAATGTGTCAATGCTATTAGTGTTTTAACTAATAATTGCAGGTACACTTTCAATAGTAATATGAATATTAAATTTTTTCTGATTCTTTTCTTTTTGTCCTTTTGTATGTCTTTGGGAGTATAATGGGGGGGGCACAGAAATGGAGGGACAAAGGGTGAACAAATGCAGCAGTGGTACTCACTAGACACCATGTGGAAAATGATCTCTACAATTTGTGGGTGGGGATGGAAGGGGAAAACTGGGAGACAGAGAGGGAAAGGGTGACATTGTACCAAAAGAAATGTACTCTAACCCCTGTATAATAACAATAAAAAATTTTAAGTGATATTACATCAGAAGAAGCCCTGTTGCTAACTCAATCTGTGGAATTCCTCCCCCAAATTATATCTCCTCTGATTCACCTTATCTTTTGTTTCCTCTGGGCTAAGTTGGGTTGTTAGGTCTACCTCCTTTGATATTCTGTAACATAATTTGCATGCATCCACATAACCTCTTACTGAGCGCTGTGTTGATGTCTTATGTTTGCATGTCACTCCCTTGAACCTTAATTCCTTGAGTTGTGGGAGATTTACAACTATGTATGCAGCATAGGGAAAGAGCAGAGGGTCAGATCAGTTCCTGAGGGGAGGAGGCTGAGGCTCATGGACTGGAGCCAGCCTGCCTTTGCACTAATGCAGGGGACCCAGTGCCAGGCTTCCAATTCTTGGACCCCTTTTCTTTAGAGAAGTCTGTTGCTTTTTTCCACTTTTGGCAATTCTGGTCTGTAAACATCTGCTCCCACCTGTCTGGGTCTCCTATAGGATAAGGCAGTCCACTGTAGCTTTGGTTGAGGTTTATACTGATCAACCTAGCTACAAAGAGGTACAGGTGTGGTTCTTTTTTTTTTTTTTTTTTTTACTTTCTCCTTGCTAAGCTTTCAACTTCTTTACCCTATCTTTGTGTATCCTTTTCTTCAATTCTTTATCAGATTGAGACAGCAAACCTAACCACTAGTTGGTAAGAGTCAGCATCCATGTCTTATGTAAGTACATTAGCACAGGACTAGCAGAGTTTAGCCCTAGCATGCACAAAGAAAATACTGAGCAAATAATATCTTACATCCACTTCTTTTATGATAGATTTTCTTCTGAATATGAACATTTTGCCAATGTGATTGAAGCACCTCAGAGCTACAAGCAGCCAGCTAGATGGAAGTTGTAAAGATCAGAGAGCGAATGCCACAGCAGAAGAGTGATAGATGACTGTCTTAGAGTTGAGGATCTGTGGAGCCACTTGTTAGAAGGAAGAAGATCAAAGATCTTGCAGAGGACCAAAGTGAAGAGAACCCACAAGAGAGACTCTGGCAATCGTCTATCCCTGGAGGAACAGAATGATTAGGAATGCAGAACACAGATAATCAGAGGGAGAAGGCAGGGAAAATGACCATATTTCTGAGGCTATGAAGGACCAGGGATCTAAACAGAGAACCTCTCTAATGCTGAAAGGGCTTTCTACATTTTGATGATTCAGAGGGAACAAAACTGGACAAACCCATTAGCTAAAAGAGAAAAAAATCCCAGCAAACATCATGAACAAATATGGAACTAATGAGGCCTAACTCTAGGAGACAAACCACAGTTAAGACAAGCAATCTAGCCTTGCATCAGTTTGCCCCAGATGTTAATATGGGTGCTGGGTTTTCACTGTACCTCACTTATATACCAATAATAGGGTAGACTTTCTGGGGAGACAATATGCCTGGGGATTATCTAAATATCAAAATACCTAAACCTGCCTAGAAAAAAACAACACTCCAGAATAGGAATAAACACACAATCCTTAATTAGCAAACAGATATCAGGGTAATTGTGTTATATATGTCTTCAAAGTACATTACAAGAATGTGAACTTATATGCATCAGAAATTCATTAAAATGTAAAAGAAATCTTAGAAGACATACAAATGGGTTATATAAAATTCTCTAAGACCCAATTATACCTGTAATCTTACCAGCTCATGTGGTAAGGATTGAAGGGATTGCAATTCAAGGCTAGCCTGGGCAAAAACAAAAACAAAATAGCAAGACCACATCTCAACAAACAACCTAGATGCAGTTGTATGGCCTTGTGGTCAAATGATATGGAAAGTAGAGATAGGAGGTTGTGATAGAAGATGAACTGGTTAAAAGATCCAGTAATTTCTATGCGAACAGCCTGGGTGATGCGTTGCTTGGAAATCTGCACCAGTTTAACTAGTCCATGATCCTTCAACACAGCCTCCCACTATGTGTCAGAACAGGGACAAAATGTAGACAACACAAATTTTCTCCAGGACAATTTCCAATCCAGTCTTCATTTCCATCTGGAAACTCAAGAGCCCATCTTTACTATCCATGTTTCTGGGCTCCCATGACAGTTGCATGATAAGCTTTGCTTACAAGATTCTAAAGTCTTCCTAGACCAATTAGGTTTGGTTTTTTTTGGAATTGCATGAATCACCCACTTGCAAAAGCTTCTGCACAACATGGGAAGATGTGGTCACAGTTACTGCCCATTATTTGTCGGTCACTTTTTTGATGCTGTGACAAAATGCTTGCAAAAACCAATAAGGGAGGGACTTATTTTTGGCTCCTGGTTTCAGAAGTTTAAGTCAGTAGTCACTGACTTCTGTTTTTGGGTTGCCTCCTGCACAGTGAGATAGAAAAACAGAGTGAAGAGAAGCTGTTGGAGAACAGTAGTTCACTTCACACAGGAGGCACAGTGACACAACTTCCAGAGTAGAAGTCACAACCTGGGTGTCCTTTTCCCTCCAACCAAGCCCCATCTCCTAACAGCCCGTTCAGCAAGGATTTATGTGTACAGATTAACACCTCTAATCCAATTACTTCTCCCCAACTATTTGGGGACCTCACATTCAAACTAAGTACTTAACACAGGCCCCCAATGTTAAGGACTGCAACATGAAAAAAAAAAAAAAAAGAACTACTGGAAAGAGGCAATTGGAGATTTGTTACTGGACTTACTGCTGTGAAACTGTGTTGACTTTCCATGAACTGAGTACTGATTGTCTGCTAACCATATTGCTGGGCACTTGACTGATGTATTTTCTCATTTAATAGCTTAACAAATAATCACCTTTCATATTAAGTGATGAAATAGTCACAAGGGACTTTCTTTCTTCATATTTTCCAGTCACACCATAACCATAAAGGAGAGTGTCTACTCAACAAGATTTTGGGAAATTTCTAAATTCCTGAACTTCAGCAATCTACCTCAGTATATCAGGGAAAGTCACAAAGGAAAAACAGCACCATAAAGCATAAAGAAGGCAGATGGGTGCTCTTGCTGGGGAGCATTTTCAAATAAATTTTCAGACATAATCATCCTGTGATTTCTGACCTTTCATTCTTCTGGCAAGTACATTTACTTCATCACTCCAAATTGACTTTGGGAGCATTTTCTCTATAATTTTCACATTATTTCGAGGCAGGGGACAGATTATCTTGATTTCAGAAATGGAAAGATTAAGATATAGAGATGAGCTATGGGATTTCCCTTCAGCCTTCTGAATATTCTGAGGACAGAGCATAATTTTCTAATCATTACATAGTGTTTTATAAGTAAAAGAAAAGATACTGCGTGTGTGTGAGTGTGCGCGTGCGTGTGTGTATGCGTGTGCACGTGTGCACTCTGGCTCTAGGTCTTGAACTCAGGGCCTAGGTGCTATGCTTGATACTTTTTGTTCAAAGCTAGCTCTCTACTATATGAGACACAGATATACTTCAAGCTTTGGGGGTGTTTATTTGGAGATAAAAGAGTCACCCTGACTTTCCTGCCTGGGCTGGCTTCAAACCATGATCCTCAGATCTTAGCCTCCTGAGTAGCTAGGAATATAGGTAAGAGCCACTGGTGCCTGATATCACATTTTAAATGCAAACATATTTACCGATTCTAACTTGAGTGTAATTCTTATTTTAATCTTTCTCACGTTCTAAAATCCTATACAATGAATATACACATGAATGTTTGATAAACATTCTTCCTCAGTTATTCTATTTGTTCTTATTAACCAAGCAATAGCATAAGAAACCTATAGGGAATTCTTGACAAGAAAATGGTCTTAGGAAATTCAGAATACTAGCATAAATTATAAAATGATATTTGTGTTGCACATACATCCGCAGAGGCTTATATTTTGGCAAGTATTAACTTGATTTCATGACAAAATAAAAATAATTTCTGGTAATTCCTAAAGAGATATTGTTTCACCAGTGAGGGCCTAAGAGAAATCTTACTAAAAATAATGCATTACCTTTTATTTTACAGGTATTGATTTCTTGAGTAATTTAATTAGCAGGATGACAGTTGGGTTACTTTTTCAATGTGTGAATTGCTATTTGTGCATCCAAAAGTAAGTTGCCTTAAATTATATCCCTTCCAAGAGCTTCTATGTAATTTTCTTTCTAACTTGCTTCCTTTTGTAAAAGAAGTCAAAGGAAACACTGAATACATGCTATTCAATGCATTCATCCTTTGAAAAGAAATACACTTGAGCTGACAAACAGTTTTCCTCAGGACAATTAAGCAAAGGACACCAAAAGCAGGGGCTGTGATTTACATGCATTAGAAATGGGGGGGGGGGGGGGCGGGGGGAACTCTGTGGCTTAGCAAATGTTTCAGTTAACAGAATTATCAATATATTAACAATTGTTCAAGATTTTACTTTGTAAGTCTCACACTGCTTAAACAGGCAACACTAGACACCCCTGCTTTAGTGGGAAACTGTGTAATTTGGAATTAGAACATGTTTTATTTAATTTCTATTTCAACTAGGTAAATATTTTTATTGGCCCTCCATATTTTAATCACCAATGCACAGAAAACAACCGAACTTCTAGTACACAGCTTTCTGAGTAACTTATTTGCTTTAAATACATGAGAAATATTACAATGTAATCTCGAAGGCTCATTTATATAAATGGTACTCTTGGAGCAAGTAAGAAATAAAACATAACCCAGAAGAGAAGTGAATAACCAATTCAAACATAAAATAAAAATACATGTTATATTGGTCAGTTATTCACCTCTCTGAATGTCAGCTGTGTAATTAAGAATTCGTTATAATTATTTCAAAAATTTGATGTACAAATGCACTAAATCAGTGATTAACAACTTTTTTTTTCAAACTGTGAAATTAGTATTCTACCGGCAGGAGAGAATCCAGGTTTCTGAGACAGTAAAATTTTGGAATATTTATCTCAAACATCAGCTAAAAGCACTAGTATGTAATTTCTGTATAGACCCTTGAAGTATATTTTGCAATGAGGAGCAAGGAAGCTTTTACCTATAATTTCACTTCAATATGGGAAGTCTGATTTTGTGATTGATAACTGGTATCCAAGTAAATTCAGAAATGTACTCAGCACATTGGATGTACAGTTTGGAGAACTGATCAAAAAAGTTATCCATTCATGCAGCTAAACTAAAACTAAAATAAATCATCATGAACATAAACAGTAGCTGATGTTTATGGCTATACCCTTTCCTGACCATTTATGAATAAATATAGAATAGAAAACAACTATTAGAATAATGACCTCATACTTGCTTTATTATCTCAAAAGTGTATCTTTGAATAAAATTTCTGTATATTACAATTATTTAAAATAGTGTTTTCAATACTATTTTAATAACAAGTCCAATGAGCTTGGCTATACTTCAGTAGAGTAAAACTTGTTCTTAATATTCAGGCCCTTGCATTCAATATCTAGCCCTTGGAATATCTGAAAATTGTTTGCTTTCTGTAGTTAAATGGTCTTTTCCCCATGCGTTATTTAGAAATGTATTATAGGCATGAACTACTCTGCCCACACCAAATATCCCTACCTTAAATTCTTATTTTGTTGTTTTATAAGGAAAATAATCTGGATCTACTATTATTTTCTCTAGTACCAATATGATTTAAGCAAAACTTTAAAATAGAAACATTAATAAAGATGGATTCTTAGTCTGAGAATGCTAACGTAAATGTTTTTGTCTTCTTAAAATTATCATGACAGTTCAACTATTGCCTTTTATTAGTTTCTATTTTTCAGGACATATAAATTTTTTTTTAGTTCTCTATCTGTAAACAGCCTCTCTCCATCACTTGCTCCCTCCTCTCTATAGACTCTGATAAACACCAGCCTACTCTCAAATCTTGTGAAATAAACTTTTTTAGTTTCCATATATGTGTATGATCATGCATGAGACCCTGTATTTCTCTGCCTGGATATTTCTCTGCCTGTCTCTCAAGCTCAGAGATACTAATGGCAAATGTTTGCTCCCATATGCAGAAGCTAGACCTAAAATACACAGGGCCATGATAAATTATATAGGACTCTAGGTATTCACACACAATTGAGACCAAAGGAGGAGAGGATCACAAAGGCACAATGCTTATAGGCCTCTGATCATATAAAATAATGTTTATTGAAATGAACTTGAGGAAACATGAAGCAAGAGGGATTTTTGTTTAAAAAAATGAAAATAAGAATCCTGCTAAGAAATATGTTTACAGTTAAATGTAGAGTAACTTTTCTCAGTAAATCAGATGATTTAGCCTGAAACTCCATTAGCCAGTTCCATTTGCAAATAAAATTATTTGGTACAGTATCAAGAAATGCATACTATAACTGGCAGTTTAACAGACAATAGAAACATGGTTTAGAATAGTTACTGTGACATACTGCATCCAAGAACAATTTTGTAAATGAATTACTAAAAAATCAGAATTGAGTCAGTAATTTTAAATACCAATTTTCTGGCTCTCATATATTTAAACATTTCATCAAACTTTAGAAGGTTAGAGTTTTAACTTTAGTATTTTTCTCAACTGCTTCCATATCTTTCCAATATCAGTTAAAGAGAAATGATTTGACATGTAACTACTTTTCTATTTAAAAATGATTCTTTTCAAACTTCAGGCACTGGACAGAAAAGTGCTTTCTCCTTCCTTTCTCATTCTATAGTTCATTAACTAATTTCAAAGACAATGAGAGTCTAGTTGGTCTATTCAATATAATTAAGATATGATTTCCTTAAATATTAAATTAAATGCTTTTCAAACCTAAACATTCAAGGGTTATATTTCTGCAGAGTAATTTTTTGAACTGTATGCAGGTGACAAAATTCATACTAAACTCTTATTTTCAAATTATTTAATTGAAATTATACTATTGCAGGATTATAGCATTATTTTTTTTAATCTTGAATTTTCCAAAGACACACGGTTAGTATTCCCTGCAGGTTTTTATCGTACAGAGAGTTGAAAGTGCTGGGGGCATAGTCATAGCTATTGTACCACACACATAAAACCAGCCACAGTTTAAACAGCAATGAGAATACAGACTAAATAAATAAATAAACAAATAAAGTGAATGAATGAATGAAAAGGGTTGGAGAACCAGCTAGTGTTCTCGCTATGCTTTGTAAAATCCTCCACTTACCAACACCTTCCCTTCACATTTCATGCTCAGATTTAGATGGCAAAGTATAAGGTATGCCATTAACCAGTCACAGAAGACTTCAGAATTGATATCTTACAAATCACTTATAAATTATAGAAAAATAATTCTGGAAAACATTTTTTCTATTTTAGTGTGCTTCCCTAACCTTTACTTAATTTGGTTGAAGAAACAGGTTTGTATTGCTTGAAAGGTCAAAAATCAATCATTGTTTTATCAATCAAAACATAGAACTATTTGGATCATGTTGTGCTTGGACTAAAATGCTTCTGTCAATAGTTTAGTGGTCTGAAAGAATAATAATATTTTGCCCTCTGCAGGTTTTTCAAGTATCTACACTGCTTAGACTGTGCTTAGTTTCACAACTTTGGAGATGTGGGGATGGGGGTTGTAAATTTAATGAAATTCCACATTGACTTAGGAAATACAGGAGTTGCTGAAACAACTCACCCTCATTGATCAAGGTAAAAAATACAATTGAACGGCTTTATATGTAGTTTACAGATGGATATTTTAAACTTACTATTAGATATTGAAATCACAGATACACAGTTCAAATGAAGTAACATGAATGGTCAGTTCTTTTTCTAAGTTTCTTAATTCACATTAAGATGTATTTATTGTAGTCCAAATCACTGCTCTTCATTAGGTACTGCATGAAAATGGTCATAATTATAATGAATTCTGGACATTCTGTGAATTCAAAGGATCTCATATACAGCCTCAAACAAATAGGCTATATTTTGAAGGAGTAATAGGAGTTCATTTCCAGGAAGTCTTGTTCACTCTTCTATCCAGATCACTGATATTATTTTGCTCATTATGTTTAGAAATGCAATGCTAGTTCATAAACATGCGACATGGCCTTTCATTTTCTGTGTCAGGTGCAACCCTTTTCTTGCTCAGGAGAGAGACAATGGGTCCCCAAAGAAAAACAGAATGACATTCAAGTGACCTTTCTCTATCAACTGAGGATTTTCCCATATTGTAAAGATTATACTTTATATCATCAGGTAAGCCAAATATAGTTTTGAAATTGGTGTAAAACAAAATTAAATCCAACAATTTATTGCAACAACTCACAATCTCAAATTGTTTGTACTTCCTTATTCCCAGGAGTCTTTCCTTAGAATTAACTTTTCAGAACGCAGGAAGGGAATAATTCTGATTTATTACTAAAAGCAAGGTGAGACTTAAGCTTGAGGGACATTATGGGACGGGTCCTACAGACAAAAAAAAAAAAAAAGCACATTGTGTTTATGGTGACAAAACCAGACAGGTAAGTCATTAACTAACAGTCCACTTAGACAGGCATTTAATTTAGTCTTCTAGCCAACTAGTCCCTTAAGATTACAAAATCTTACTGCAAACTCCATATAAGCTGATAATTTAAATGAAACATGAGAAATGACTGGCTGTTGACTGGAAACAGCACACCCCTAGAGAGCATAAGAAAGTACCTGAAAATCAATTATTCACAATGGATTTACAAAAAGAGAAAGCTAGGACCAAAATTTATGGTATAAGTACCAACACAACACAAAGCAAAAAGCAACAAATAAATCTTTTTATTTTATTCTGATTAGTTTTCCAAAGAACCTCTATTACTAAAACAATATTATGTAACATATTATTTGAAAGCTATAAAGGTTATATAGTGTTTCAGGAAAGAAATCAGTTAAGGAAGATAGATTTCTTTATGTAATGTCTCCTTGCCACTTGAATTCAATATTAATGAACAAATTCTGTTTCTAGATGAGCTAACTTGTATACCTTCAGTCTATATATTGTAATAGTCTGCTGAGATCTCAACTAATTTGCCATATGGTCAACTAAACTTTCATTTTATATAGTCATTTTATATTGTTTGTGCAAAAATATTTGTATGTTGTGTATGTCAGTGACAAACACAAGGTCACCATGACATTATAATCTGAGACTCACTGCACATATGTATCCGTTTTCTCCCTTAGACTCTAGTAGAATCATGAAGGATAGAGACATCTTTTGATGACACCATTAACTAGAGTGATGTTAAGATGTTCTGCTTTTCTGATAGGGAAGAGAGGACCAAGTGTCCTTTCACATACCTCTGTAGCAAACTGTTGCAACCCTCCAATGTTTATTGATCCTTCTTCTGTGGCATATAAATTACATCCTCCAACACAAAGATCTGAGGTTGGACACACCATTCCACAAGTAAGACCAAGTGGATTGTCAGAGAAAATCACCTTAGCAGCTCCATAGTAGTTCTGCAGAAATAAAACAAACCAAAACAATGACAAGAATTTCGTCCTATTAAGCCATTGGATTAAACAACTAGATATTAAGAGATCACAATGCTATTTCTTCAGCAACCATCATCTTACAACTAGCAGAGTACCTGATGCAGTAATATTTAATGCATAATATATTATTTAATCAATATTTAATTAATATTTAATGTATAGATAAAATATTTCATCCATTTTAGAAAGCTGAAATTATATATATGTATACATATACATATAATCTCTAAATTGTTTTTATTCATAAGCCATAAAAACTATATCTTGCCTTCAATTCTCCTTTTCATTTCTAACAAAGGGTAAGTTAGATAACACCACTTGAAGGAGGCCGAAATCGACTTTTCAAACACTATAAACTGTTAAACTCAGGTAGGAATCCACAGAACTGAAAAGAGCTGGAGCTCTTTCCCTTTGTTTCATCTGGTTTGTCCAGGGATACATAGTTCTTTGACTTCCTGTGTCAATTAGCACTCTTCAATAGCATTTCCTGACAACAGTGAGTCCTCTAAGAGACCTAAACCAGTTCATGTTCCCCATTCTTTTACCCACACTGGAATACTGTAAAATGCTGTACAAAACTTCTAATTATGCCAAGGATTGGGAGAACTTAATCTCTTCATAAATTGGATGACTATGCTGTTATTTACTGAAGAAATAATGAATGAGAGAGACTCAGCAAAGGGAGTATTTTTCCCCCAAAACTATAAGGAAAATCAAAACTGAAAGCCATACTCCTGAAAACAAGAAAAATATGAGAAATTCTTAAAGTCGGGAGTAGCCTAAAGAACCATAGTGAATAGAATATGGATTCTTAAACAGAATCTTAGAAACGATATATTTTTTTTAAAAAGACCTTAGGAAAATAATTAAGGAACTCTGAATAAACTAGGGGTTTGAATTTTAGTAAACTATATAACCATCTCATCTTACTAATTGTAACAATGTTTGATAATTATGTGAGAGTAATAGGAAAAATAGAGGCAAGTACATATGGTTTATTCTCTATTGTACTCCCATAATTTTCTGGAAGTCTAAAACTGCTCTAAACATACAATTTACAAACATGAATAGAGTGTACTGAATAATACAAAATCAAGCCAGGTGCCAGCAGCTCATGCCTATAATCCTAGATATTTTGGTGACTGAGAAGAGGAGAGCTGTGGTTTGAAGCCAGCTTGGGCAGAAATGTTGAAGAGGCTCCTCAACCAATAGTAAGGTGCAGTCGTTCTTACCTCACATCCCAAGCTATATGGGAAGTTTGAATTGGGAGGATTATAGTTCTAGGCTGGCCTATGTAGATAATCTGCAAGTCTCCAACTCAACAGAAAAGATCTGGATTTCAAGGTATATATCTGCCATTACAGTGATAGCAAGAAGCTCCAAGTGGGTGCATCAGGACCAAGCATTCACTTGGGATAGAGTGTATCACTTAGCAGGAAGTCAGATTCTAACTCAAAAATCAACAGTGAAGAAGACTGCTGGTGTAGCTCAGCAGTAGAGCATCTGCCTATCAACAAAAGGTCCTACATTCAAACCCCAGTTCTATTTTTTAAAAAAGAGTGAAATAAATATATCAATTAATTTATTATTTTTATTTTGGCTTCTGAAGGTACAATCCTGCCTCAACAATAATAAAAACAAAAATGGACTGGCAGCATGACTTTCCTAGAATATGGGAGGGCCTGAGTTACTTCCAAAATAAAACATGGTACAGGTGATTGGACAGTATCCTTGAAAACTGTGCTTGAACCAAATGATGGGGAATTTTGACTGCCATGTTTTCTAATAGAAGGACTCAGATATTATGAGATTCAGTAAGGAGATTATTAAGTAGATCATGGAAAAAATTGAAGCATGGGAAATAGAGAAGCTGTAAAGGAGATTGCAGAATCATGCCTAGAAAAAGGAAGCTCTTGATTATCATAGAAAATGCAGATGTTTGGACATGGGCTAAGGCCCCACTGAACAATGTTTCAGAAGTCACCTTAGCAATTCATCTCCCTCTCTCAGATAATTTTGATGGCCTGCTTGGTAACTCCAGTGCTTAGAGGTCTGGGTACTCAGAATTGAAGACAATCAGAAACCTTTAAGAGAGAGTGACACAGAGACAGAGAGACTGACAGAGACTGACACACACACACACACACACACACACACACACACGTGCGCAGAGAGAGAAAGAGAGAGAGAGAAAGAGAATAGCTCCCCGATTCATCCAGTAGAGAACCACAGAATCAATACCAATTCCTTCTCTCATAGCAAGTAGGATGATTTCTTGAGTCTTCCTTCTACCCAAGAGGTTTGCTTCTATTCAGTGAGTTCTTCAGCCTTTTTAAAGTAAAGGCTGGAACATCTAAATGCAGAAGGGTACAATATAGACACCACACTTATCTCCTTTAGCAAAACACTCATCAAGTCATCTGAATTCTTCATGGTATCCCATCAGTCACGAGAATTTTAGTATTCTGTTGTGTGAAGAGCCATGTGGAGATATACTGAAGATAATCAGATATCTGATTCTTTTGTACACAGTTAATTAATATTTACAAACATGACTACTTGGCTCATTGGTTTTTATTTTCATTTAGTTGAGATTGGGTCTTACTATAATAAAAATATAAGTACTGTCACTTTTAATAAAAAAAGATTTTAAAAAGAAAAAATGTGATATTTAATTTTAAAACAGCACTGAAATACAAGCATTGAATGTTCGTTCACCCAACCCATGAATTTACTCATATAATGAAGGTGTTGAATTTTTTATGAATCCTTGGGGTATTTAAAAGCATGTTTTCAGCATCATGTGTGCTATTTAGGTGATTTAATTGCTAAATAATGTTAATTCTTTGCTATTTGAACATGTGTAGCCTGAAAACACATTAGTGCCATTCCTCAATTTATAATTTTTAGAATCATTATCAAGAACTGGAAAACTCACAAGCTAACTATCCTGTCATATGGTATAACTAATTTCACAAATAGTCCTATGATATTAAAAGGCCTTCAAATCACTACAAGATTATCAATACAGCTGGTGGATTTATTTTAAAGTGTTCCTCTTTCTTCCAATAACAATTTTTCACAGATGGAAGCATCCTTCCAAGATAAACTCCAATCTGTTGCATTTTAAAATCACTTGGACTAAACTTCAACAACTTTTCACGTGTGAGAAGGGTGAATTAGAACTCTCAATTGTGGCTTAGGCTACCAAATGGAAAGTTAGTGATGTACATTAATTT
The DNA here is from genome assembly GCF_023159225.1 of Perognathus longimembris pacificus. Taxonomy (NCBI): domain Eukaryota; kingdom Metazoa; phylum Chordata; class Mammalia; order Rodentia; family Heteromyidae; genus Perognathus; species Perognathus longimembris. The sequence continues at coordinate 79,596,504 of NC_063167.1, forward strand.
AAAAGAAAATACCTTTTCTTAATTAAGCTCTCTATACCCCTAATTACAAGATTCTTGTTACAATAAACAGAACACAAAAATCTTTGCCTTAAGTATGCAGATAGTGTGGTAGAGACAAATGGAGAGGAAAAAAATAGGTTTGGTTAGTTTTTAGTTGGAAAATATCCTGCTTTGGTATTTGTACATATGGAGTTCCACTGTTTTATTCATTTTTTAATGACTAAGAATTCAGTTTAAATGGTCTGATTTAAACCTGAGTGTGTAAATAAATTAATGGATTGTGCTGGTATAGGACAGGCTTTAGAACTGATTCCCAGACTCCAGATGACAATTGGATTTAAGTGCAGTTTTGAACACTCAAGAGACAAAAGACAGAGCAGGATACAACATCTGTGTCCTCTAGTTTTGACACTAGAAAACTGCAGATCAAAATTCCTTCTATGTTAGTCATTTTTACATTATGTATTTTTGGTAGAACTTGACAAAATGTGAATGCCTTAGTTCAGTGCAGAATAAATGTGAGGGACTTAAGTCAGCACTCAGTCCTCACTTGAGCCTTTTCTCCTTAAAACGTCTTCGGTAAAGTGCTCATTCTAGCTAAGATTGTAATGCTTGCGGAAAAATAAAAATCTCATGCTAGGAAGCAGAATATGCAAGACAGTGAGATTAAAACCTGCAAAGCGGCTTAGAAAGATGGCGCCGAAAGAATAGGGAGGCACCCCGACTCGCACCAACTGAATAGCGAGCTGGGAACTCCAACACCCAACACCCCATCAAGAACCCAGCAAAACCAGCATCCAGAAGCAGTGGAGAAACACAGGAAAACAAAAAGGAGCAAAAAAGAAGAACCGAAAACCTACACGGAGCCGGAGATTCACCGGGGCACCCTCCCCCCACCAGCTGACCCTGGCCCAAACAGGGCCAGGCTGGGAAAGGGGAACCCGGCGATCGGCAGACAGGCTGCCAGGAGCGCAGAATTCATATAGCGGGAGACCCCACGGACACAAGGCAGGGTGTGGACCAAGACACACACCAGCAGCGACGAGAAGTTCGGGTCCACACCGGGTTCAGACAAGGGAACCCAGCACGGCAGAAAGAGGGAACGGGGGAAGCCACCACGACACTTCGCCAACCCCTGAAGGGCCAACGGCTGCGCGGGACACACACACAAAGCAGCAAAAGTGAGTCCCCCATTATCCCCTCCCCCAACGGGAGACCAGCTATCAGAGACCCAAGCCCGACAAAGAAGCTAGATCACCCTCCCTCCCCCTCCCCACCCCCGAGGGAACAAAGAACCCCCAAATCAGGCGGAAGTTCCCATCAGGCGCTGGGAAGCCAGTTTAGCAGGGGAAGGGCGGAACAGCCCCAAGCCCCCACAGGTTCCTGAACTGGCAGAACCGGCCCCGTCCCCTTCCCAACAGGGGCCGGAGGACGGCCGGCAGGGCAAGCCCCACCCGAGGCACATGGACCTCGCAGACTCTTACAACTAAAATCACAGGCGCTGGTGGGCAATACCAGCCCAGCAGGGTCACCTGAGCCTGATCACGTACCCCTCCTCGCAGCGGAGGCGAGGTCTGAGGGTGCCAAGCCACACCCGGACAGTCGATCCCACTGGGCCCCACACATACCGCGGCCCCCAACGGACTCGCGGGAGGGCGCAAGCACAACCCAACAACCCAGGACTGGCTCTGGGAGGCATATCCCGCTAAAGTGCATGTTGTAGTGGACAACAGCGCACAGGAGGGCGGGGCCTCCGGCGACAGCGCCTGCTCTGGTAGGGGTACACTGCACTGGTGGGCGGGGCCACAGCGGCAGCACATGCTGCCGTAGATACGCATACACAGGAGGGAGGAAAGAGCTACAAACCAAACCTGAGAAGCTATCCACAGATTTCCAGATGCGCAAATCACAAAGAAACATAACTCAGTTCATCAAAGGACAAGCCAACTCGCCAGCTCCAAAAAGCAGCACGACTGAAGAGGAGATGGAGACTAAAAAAGCAAATGAGGCCATGTTAACAGGAATGATCGAAAGCGTCAGAAATGAAATCAGAAAACAATTCCAGGAATTTAGAGCAGAAATCTGGAAGGACACCCAGGAAGCCAAGAAAGAAATGGAAGCAAAAATGGATACAATGCAAGCCTCGTTTAAAGAAATGGAAGCAAAAATGGATACAATGCAAGCCGCCTTTAAAGAAAATCTCCACATCCTGAGAATTGAAATGCATGAAAAAATAGATTTAAAATACAACTCTTTAAAGGAAGAAATTTCCACGATCAGAGCTGATATATGACAACCATAAATAGCTCTCTGACATCCATAAACTCCGCAATTGAAACCATAACACAAAGAGTGGACCATATAGAATCCAGAATCTCTCGCCTGGAAGATGAAGCAGCTGACAACAACCAGAAAATGACCACACTCCAAGAAAATGTGAAGCTTCAGGGAACACTAATCCAGGAACTAATGGACAAAGACAAGAGATATAATCTGCGCATAATTGGAATAGAAGAAGGAGCCAAATTCCAGAACAGAGGGCTTAATCATGTTCTCAATACAGTTATGGCAGAAAACTTCCCCAATCTCACAGGGGACCCCATCCAGGGAACCGAAGCCTATAGGACACCTGGCAGGCCAGACCCCAGGAAAACCACCCCAAGGCACATAATATTCAAGACTACAGACCTCAAGATTAAAGAGCAAATTCTGAATTCAGCCAAAGCGAAGAAGGAAATTTTTTCAATGGGAAGAGGATTCGAATAACATCCGACTTATCCACACAAACTTACCAAGCTTGAAGTGAGTGGAAGAACACCATCCAAGTACTCCAGAATAACAATTTACAACCTCGGATCAAATATCCAGCGAAATTGGAGTTCACATTCAAAGGGAGAACCAGATCTTTCCACATCAAAGAGGAGCTAAAGGAGTATGTGAATAAAAAACCAGCCCTACAGCGAATATTAAGAGGGGAACCCCACCCAACAGACATTGTAAAAGACACACAGACAGAATCAGAAAGAAACTTCAATAGCCAAAGTCCAGCAGAAAGACCAGCTCACTAAAGACAAGAAGAAAAAAAAAGAGGAAAAAACAGCCCAACAAGAAAATGGAAGGAGAAAAAACACCCTTATCCTTTATCTCTTTAAATATAAATGGCTTAAACTCCCCAATTAAGAGGAGCAGACTGGCAGAATGGATTCGCAAACAAAAAGTTGACATCTGCTGTCTACAAGAGACCCACCTTACAGCAAGGGACAAAAACAGGCTTCGAATGAAAGAATGGAGCAAGATCTACCAAGCAAATACACCCACCAAAACAGCAGGTATAGCCATTCTGATCTCAGACAAGCTGGACTTCTCTTTAAAGTCCACTCAAAAAGACAAAGAAGGACACTACATATTAAAGGAAAAATCCAGAATCAAGAAATCATGGTGATAAATGTATACTCACCGAACAAAAGAGGCCCGACATATTTCAAGCAAATTCTCACAGAATTACAGAGCAAGATAGACGCAAACACAATCATAGTGGGTGACTTTAATACTCCTCTCTCTCCAAGAGACAGATCCAACACCCAGAGGATTAGTAAGGGAGCTGAGGACCTAAATAACACCATTTCTCAAATGGATCTAACAGACCTATATTGAACCTTTCATCCTACAGAGACCCAATACACCTTCTTTTCAGCAGCCCATGGATCATATTCCAAAATAGACCATGTCATAGCCCACACAAAGAACCTCAGCAAATACAAAAGTATTGACGTCATCCCATGTACTATATCTGATCACAGTGGATTAAAGGTAACCCTCAACAACAAAGGAAACCACAGACACTATACACACTCTTGGAGGCTAAACCCCACGCTGCTATCCAACACTTGGGCCACAGACCAAATTAAAGATGAAATCAACGAATTCATAAGCCACAATGACAAAGAAAACACATCACAAAGAAACCTATGGGACACAGCTAAGGCAGTACTGAGGGGCAAGATCATTGCACTCAGCACCTACATTAAAAGAATGGAAGCAGAGCAGGTGGATACCCTCATGGTGAAACTAAAACAACTGGAGAAACAAGAAATGACCGAATCTAAAATGACTAGGAGGAGAGAGATCACAAAGATTAAAGAAGAGATAAATCTGATTGAAAATAGAAAGACCATTCAACAAATAAATAAGACTAAAAGCTGGTTCTTTGAGAAAATAAACAAAATTGACAGACCCCTTGCAAGACTTACAAAAAAAAGAAGAGAAGAGACTCATATACGTAAAATCAGGGACTCCACCAGAAAAATTACAACAAGTACACACGATATTCAAACAATCATAAGGAGCTATTTCCAAAACCTCTACTCAGCAAAAAACAATAATTTTACAGAAATGGATCAATTCTTAGAGAAGTACAAACTGTCCAAACTGAACCAAGAAGAAATAAATCAACTAAATAAACCAATAACTTACGGTGAGATACAGGAGGTAATTAAGAACCTCCCTACTAAGAAAAGCCCAGGCCCAGATGGATTCACCAACGAATTCTACAAAACCTTTAGTGAGGAGCTAATACCAATACTCCTCAAACTCTTCCGCAAAATAGAAACAGAGGGAGAAATCCCAAACTCATTCTACGAAGCTAATATCATACTCATTCCCAAACCAGGCAAAGACCCAACAAAAAAAGAGAACTACAGACCAATATCACTAATGAACACAGTCGCAAAGCTCCTCAATAAAATATTAGCTAACAGGATCCAGAAACTGATCAAGAAAATCATACATCATGACCAAGTAGGCTTCATCCCTCAGTCACAAGGATGGTTCAACATCCGTAAATCAATCAATGTAATTCACCACATAAACAGATCTAAAATTAAGAATTACATTGTTATCTCAGTCGATGCCCAAAAAGCCTTTGACAAAGTACAACATCCATACCTATTAAAAGCTTTGGAGAGAACAGGAATAGATAGAACATTCCTCAAAACAATAAAAGCCATATACAACAGACCAACTGCTAATATCATATTAAATGGAGAGAAACTTAAATCATTCCCCCTAAACTCAGGAACAAGACAAGGATGCCCACTCTCCCCACTTCTGTTCAACATAGTGCTGGAATCCCTAGCCATAGCAATAAGGCAAGAGGAGGACATCAAAGGGATCCACATCGGCAAGGAAGAAATCAAGTTATCCCTATTCGCAGACGACATGATCTTATATCTGAAGGACCCAAAAAACTCAGTACCCAAACTCCTACACTTAATAAACCAATTTGGCAAAGTAGCAGGATACAAAATCAACCCACAGAAGTCAGCAGCTTTTCTGTACACCAGCAATAGACAAACAGAAAAGGAAATTATGGAAACAATTCCATTTACAGTAGCCAAAAAAAGAATAAAGTACCTAGGGATCAACTTAACCAAGGACGTGACAGACCTATTCAATGGAAACTACAAAAATCTAATAAGGGAAATCAAAGAAGACACAAGGAGATGGAAAGACCTCCCATGCTCATGGGTAAGCAGAATCAATATAGTGAAAATGGCCATATTGCCCAAATTGTTACACAAATTCAATGCAATACCTATCAAAATCCCAGCCACATTCTTCACTGAAATAGAGACACCAATCCATAAATTCATATGGAACAGCAAAAAACCTAGAATAGCCAAAGCAATTCTAGGCAAAAAAAATAGTGCAGGAGGTATCACAATACCAGATTTCAAGCTCTACTACAAGGCCATCATAACAAAAACAGCATGGTATTGGTATAAAAACAGATCGGAAGACCAGTGGATTAGAATTGAAGACCCAGAAATAAAACCGCACTCTTACAGCCAACTGGTATTCGACAAAGGAGCTAAAGACATACAATGGAATAAACATAGCCTCTTCAACTACTGGTGCTGGGAGAACTGGGCAGCCATATGCAGAAAACTCAAAGTAGACCCAAGCCTATCACCATGCACCAAGATCAACTCAAAATGGATCAAGGACCTCAATATCAGACCTGAATCCTTGAAACTACTGAAGGACAGAGTAGGAAAGACGCTAGAACTTATAGGCACAGGAAGGAACTTCCTGAATAGAGTCCCAGGGGCACAACAAATAGGGGAAAGACTCGACAAATGGGACTACTACAAATTAAAAAGTTTCTGCACAGCTAAGGTCATAGCCACCAAAATAGAAAGACAGCCAACGATATGGGAAAGGATATTTACCAGCACAGCAACAGACAAAGGCCTGATATCTGTCATCTACAGAGAACTCAAAAAACTAAGCCCCTCCAAGCCCAATAAACCAATTAGGAAATGGGCAAAAGTGCTAAAGAGAGACTTCACGAGAGAAGATATAAAAATGGCAAAGAAACACATGAGGAAATGCTCAGCATCCCTGCTAGTAAAGGAAATGCAAATAAAAACAACCCTGAGATACCACCTCACCCCAGTTAGAATGGCCTATACTCTGAACTCTGGAAACAACAAATGCTGGAGGGGCTGTGGGGAAAGAGGAACCCTTCTCCATTGTTGGTGGGAGTGCAAATTAGTACAACCACTTTGGAGAACAGTATGGAGGTTTCTCAAAAAGCTCAATATAGACCTACCCTATGACCCAGCCATAACACTCCTAGGCATCTATCCTAAACAGCAAAATCCAAGATATCAAAAAGACATTTGTACTTCCATGTTTATCACGGCACAATTCACAATAGCCAAAATATGGAAACAACCCAGATGCCCCTCCACAGACGAATGGATCCAAAAAATATGGTACTTATACACAATGGAATACTACATAGCGATTAGGAATGGTGAAATATTGTTATTTGTAGGGAAATGGTCAGAACTCGAACAAATAATGTTGAGTGAGACAAGCCTAGAACACAGAAAACAAAGGGGCATGATCTCCCTGATATATGACTTAACAAAGGGAGACGGAGAGACAGTAGAGACCAAGTCTGTGAACACTGTATATGTGCTTGATACATTGTATATTGCATATGTGTCTACCTGACCTAGACAAGGGATGGAAAAACAGGTTGTAAGATATCACAAGTAATGTACACACTGCCCTACTATGTAACTGCACCCTCTTTGCACAACAACTTGTAAAAAAATTTGTGTTCAATTAATAATAAATAAATAAATAAAATAAAAAAAAGAACCACCCCCCCAAAAAAACCTGCAAAGCATAGAAGGAAAAATCACCAATTTATTAAACAATAAAAAGAAATGGTATAAAGATATGCAAGTTGCAAAGTGGAATATATTATTATATACAACACATCATTGAAGACACATCTGCCATTTCTCTCAATTTGGGTATTTCACTACCCATTCTCTATTTGATGGACAAATAAAAAGTTACCCTCAGGAAGTAGTTACATACCTTGCTGTACATGTGAACTTGTATCAATTCATTATCTAATATGTGAACAATTTCCTCAAGCTCTAAGCGTACATGAAGAATCAACACAGTTACTACTTGATGGCTTTAGCTGAATAGAAGGCAATGTTCATCTGTACAAAAATCTCTTCTTTTCACATTATACTATCATTGTTCAAAAAGCATTCCTTTTAAAGCCTCATGAGTATTTCAGCAACTTTCTTATTAACATATTGACAAAATATTATTTATTTGGGTATATGTACTTAGGTCATTTTTTCATTTATTTTTATGCTCATCATTTTGATTATTTACTTGGGCATATGTACTTAAGTCAATGTTTAGGATAGTTATATCATATTCTAGCACATATCTTAGGTACATTGAAGGTTCTCAACATATTTGCTCACCCTTTCTCTTCTGACAAGCAATAAACCCATTTGTACAAAATGCAATAAGAATAAAGTTCTTCATAATTTTGATGGAATAAATATATGAATATCTGTAGTAAAAATATGAATGTTTTCTTTATATAAAATATTTAGATTTTATATGAGAAATTTACATAGTTATCCATTCATAATTCATAACAGAATGTACTTCAATAGTACTATACCATGAGATAATTGGTTAGGTTAGAAATTCTTTTGGTATAGTATCTTGTGCATTTCTTTACATGGGTATTTCTTTGTCTTGAGATAAATGAGGAAAGAGGTTTGTGATTTCCAATTTAATTTACATATGTACACACACATGACATCATTGGTGTTAAGATAATTTATAATTCAAAAAACATTTAAACTGGTATAATGTTAAAAATCAGTCAGTGCACATATACAACCACAAACAATGTATTATTTGGTTAATATAAAAGTGGCTTAAAATACACAGGAAAAATCCTTTCTCATGTATAGTGAATTACTTTCAGAATCCCTGTTGCTTACACATTGAAATTTACAATCAACAAATGTTGAGTTTGAGTTGCAGAACACATTCTAGACTTAAATATTTAACTATGGAAGAAAACTAAAGAAAAGCAGTGGACATGTTATTAACTGTGATGAGAATAAAATGTGACCTTTAAAAATCTGAAAGAAATGTATTAAGAAACAAAACAATATAGGTTTTTACATAAGCAAGAATGATTTGATAGACAATGTTCATCATCTCTCTTTTCCAACACAACATGGTTTTTAAGATGTGACATTTTGAAACAATATCCCAGCCCTTTGTCTTAAACAATAATAAATTTAGTTCCTAAGATCAACCAGACTCAATACTTTGAAATTGTGTAGTAAAATAATTGGCTGCATTCTGAAAATGCAGTTAATGGTTGTATCAACTGATAAAGAAATGAGACAAGCTATGTATCTGTATATGTTAATAATTTGAAAGTATTTGTTTCAGTCTGAGCATGACAATAACTATTTTGTAAGTTCTCTTTCAGTTTTGTGTGTGTGTGTGTGTGTGTGTGTGTGTGTGTGTGTGTGTGTGTGTGTTTGTTTTGGCCAGTCCTGGGGCTTGAACTCAGGGCCTGAGTACTGTCCCTGGCTTCTTTTTGCTCAAGGCTAGAGCTCTGCCAACTTGAACCACAGTGCCACTTCTGGCTTTTTTTTATATATGTGGTGCTAAGGAATCGAACCTAGGGCTTCATGTATAGGAAGGAAGCACTCTTGTCTCTAGGCCATATTCCCAGCCCCTCTTTCAGTTTTATATGTAAAGAAAGCCTAGAATATTCTGACAGAGAGATGGTCATTCCAGACACATTTACTCCTGTCCCAACATTAGCAATGTTTCAATTACAGTATCTGTGAAGTCAGTGTCAGCATCTGTGGTGGAAAGTATTTTTGTCTCTTTTTCCATGTATCTTTCCAGTTACTACCTCAAAAGTTTCCCACAAACATTTGGCCTCCTAAAAATTAATATATACTAATTACTGATTCTCAAATGTTTATTGCTTTCTGCCATGTAAATTGAGAACTTGATATCTGCTGCAACTTTTCTAATTAAAAGGTTAAAATTATGGGTAAAATATTTATTAAAAAGTCATCTTCGGGGCTAGGATTAGTCCCAGAGTAAAGTCTAAGGACCAAAGAGAAGAAAACAGCATGTACACCAATGGAATCATTGGAATCACTTCAGAGCTGGTGAACACGAGGTGTCCACTTTCAAGACACCAAAATCAGAGGTATTTTCTGGCTTAAGGTTAACCCAAAGTTAGAGTCTAAAACAGTACTCCACATTAACGACAGAATTAAGTTAGCCTATATTACCAACAAAAAAGGAGAGGGGGCTAATTTTAGCCCCAGCTTCCTCTTGCCTGAAAATGCAAAGGAATCTTCCTCTTAAACTAGAACTGAGTGAAAAAAGTATGTAGGAGTGGGGGGATAGGGGTGGGGGAATAAATATCCTTAACAAATTTAGAATAATCCAATGCTCCGGCATATTTTTCAGACTTACTTCCCAGAATCTGGCTAACTTGAAAGAACACCCAGAAAGGAATTTATTTTGTTAGGTCCAAATATTTGAGTACAGCTACTGCCTCAAAGGCAAGTAGAAATCCTTTCTAAAGGAAAATGCATTCTGGAACTGGAGACATGGCTCATGTAGTGGATAGCGCACCAGCTAGGCGTGAAGAAAAATGCCTTCACCACAGTGCTCACTGAGCTCTCATCAACAAAGCTCCAAAAACATAAAAGGAATCTCAGCCCTGTGAGTGGAATTTGTATACACTACATGAAGAATAATGAGACCCACCTCTGGATAATAAAAACCTGGAGCATGCAACTAAATACTTTTACATGGTTTGAGAAGTGATACCTTAAAAGTGGTGCATGAAAACTGTCACATGAACAACAACAAAATAACTCTTAGAATGGAAAATCTGTTTTCATAGACTTTTTTTTAAACATTGTGAGCTTGTAAAAAATTCACTAAAGGAAATAATCTGAATGCAAGTCACCAAAACAAAGACATGAGTGTTTGAAAGATAACCTGGGCACAGTAAAGAACAAAGTAAAATGATATAAAATATCTAGTAAGAGTTCCATAGAACAAAAAAGGGAGAAGCAATGAGAAATTCCACCAAATAGTGAAAGACATCAACCCACATATTAATTGTGGCTACTCAAGAGACTGAGATCTAAAGATCATGGTTTGAGGGCTGGCCAGACAAACCTGAGAAACTCTTATAGAAGTGGAGGTATGGTTCAAATGTTAGAGTGCTAGCCTTGAGAAGAAAAAGAAAAAAAAGAAGAAACCTTAATTCAAACATGAGTAAATCACAAGGCAAAATAAGTAAATAAATGTATAATAACACAAGGCACTTTAATGGAAACTAAGAATGTACAAAAAGAATTAAAAATTTCAATAAATACTGAAGAATTATTGAACACCAAGGATTAGAAAGCTCTTTGGAATAGTTCTCTCCATCAACCTCGGACAACACAAACTGTCTGTGTCCACTCTCCAAGAACAGGAAGGGATACCAGAAAACACGGAAATGTGTCATTCTTGCTTGAAAATGATAATAACCAAGAATCTGATCATTTTGCCAGGTGTTGAAAGGAATAGAATTAATTTGTACCAGGCATTGTTCCTTCAAATGGGAAATAGGAAAGCAGAATTAAAGTTTCTTCTCCTTGCCAAGGACTTTCTCAGAGTAATACTCCATATCACACAGACCCATAACTTATCAGAAACTGGCCAACTGGCATGTGAGTGCAGTTATAGACATACCACAAGGCATATTCTACTTCTCAAGAGAACAGCTTTGTACTCTGTACTATCAGCACTTTATAAGAGTTTGAACTACTGTGTAAGAAATCAAAATGCAAATCCAAAAGGAAGATGTACAAAATCTTTTGATGCACTTTTGCCTTTCTGCCCTGTGACAGTACAAGGCACATACACATGTATACCATATTTGTTCTTATTCATGTTAAAGCCATTTTTAAATGCAAATATCACTACCAAAAGTATTTGTCAATTAAGTTTCCTGGTTAGATTTTCTTTTCCTCTGACTCCCAGTTAACCTTCAATAGGGATCTATTTGAAAGAAAAGCTTTTTATTTTATATTTCAGTCACTTTGGTAGGTTTTTTTCCTAATGTGTATTGTCAATTTTTTCTAAGGATAAATGCTAAACAAATCTCAGGATAAAATTTCTAGATGAATATACAAATTGATAGAAAAAGATGTTAATTGTAGAGAAATATGCTAATGAATAGACAATTATCAATGTTTCAACTTAATTAATAGTTTTTAAACAAGCCCATACCATCGCTATTTAACATAAGGGAAAATAAAATTGGAGAACAGTTTAAAAAAAAACAGATTTTTTTTTTGTTCCACAGAGTATTCTTAAAAGGAAAGCTATGAAGAAATGGAACCTGGTATTCACAGTCTGATGAATCAGAAGCCCTTCACTTCCAATTGAGAGGTACAATTGTCAACAATAGCCTGCACAAAGGAAACAGAAAAACTGACTGAGGCGGTACAATAGCATTGAGTGTACCTTTGGAAACTAGACCTGTAATCCAGTTGGTAAGAAAATAAAAAATGGAAGTATTGGCCTAAAACTCCACTGAATCACAGAAGCCTCACACAATACAACACAACTGACACCCTTTTCCAAAGAGGCACCAGGTTCATTGAGTAAGGTGATTCAATTACCTTTTCAACCTACCAAAAAACCCCTCCTAATCTGAGGCCCACTCGCAAAACATGGTGGAATGGCCTCAAATGGACCCAGCCAGCACATGTCTAAAACAGGACAGGCTAAAAAGGACAAGAACCATTGACCGTTTATGATTGCTACAGTGACCCTTGAGCATTACTTAAAATTGATCCTTAAATGCCAGACAAAAGATTACACTTTCACTTCAGTAGGCATATGAAAATCTGTTTAAATAAATTTCCAAGCACAGCACTCTATTAGATAGTAGGAAATATGGACAAATCAATCAACCAAGAAGAGGTTTTCGTAAAAGAGAGATTATTCTGGTATTTAGAAGTTTTACAAACTTTTCCAGGAGTTTCATTATTGGGATTCTTGTCATTTCTTCCTAGAAACATGTGTAGATCTTGAATAAATAGAATTTCCACCAATTAGAACAAAAGGATAATAACTCTTGGGATAGCTAGAATATTTTGGTGATCATGTTTTATGTTTCAACACATTGGGCTTCTGTCCATTTCTGGTGGGATCCTTATATATGAATATGTACATATGTGCATATTTACCTATTTCACATAAATTTCTGTTTTTGCTCATAAAACCTATATTGGTGAACAGTTGAGATAATATAAAGTTGCTGATCAAATTGCCTTCTTACACATCATCCAAACCACAGAAATTAATTTCAATTAATCTTTTAAATTATAATACAAACATAAAGCAGTGGTGATTTCCTACATCCTGAAGGCTGAAATCTCAACTGTGAAACATGTAATGCAAATATCTTCACAAACTGGTACCAATGGAATCTCCATGTCTCTTTCCTACCATTCTTTTTACTTTTAGTCAGTCTAGCCCGTACTCCAGCAATTTGATTCATTATGTTTGCCTAAATAAATAATATATTTGCCCACATATACATTCCTATACATTCCTGCTCTTTCAGATATGAATAATTTTGTGTATTGCATGAATTGTAGCACCAATCACATTGAATCCTAACAAGACAGTTTTTAGAAACATACCCCATTTTACTACTATGACTTTCTTTAAGATAATCAGTGCTATATGTGGCAAATAATAGGCAAATAACCAAATAACAAAGAGAATCAGCAATAAAAAAATAATCACTTCTATAGCACTTACTATATTAAGTAAACAGGAAAACCAAACATGCCACATTTAGAAAACATTTGTCCACTATTTACCACATTAATCATTCTCAAAGGCAAGGGTTACTCTCTTTATAGAACTGTGTAAGACAGATGCTACATCTTCTTCATAAGTGATAAATTTAAAAGTAAGCAATTTTTCATGGGTTTATAAAAAAGTTGTATGTGTAAAACTTTGACCAATGTTTTAACTCTTACTAAATTTTACCATTCAGAATAACATCATGCCTCTAATCTAAGCAATAACTGAAACTTTTTGACAATTTAAAACTACATAAATATCCCTATATTTTCCCTACTAAAATATTTGTTGCAAGAAATTGATATATTAAGAAATTATCATTAGATATGAAAAAGTACTTGCCCATGGAAGGATTTAACATATTTTAGAACATGAATACTAAAACTTGAGACAAGACTTCTCTAGAAACGATGGGAAATATTCTTTATTAAAGAAGACACTTGTCCAAAAGTGCCCAACATTCCTTTCACAAAGAAAATAAGTAGTATTAATTAGTCAATTATTCAATCAACTAACCATTCTCTTAATGAATAAAAATTGGACTAAGTCTTCCAGTCATTCAAAAAAACTTAAGATAAAAATTCTCTTTATCCTATTACAGTATCTAAAGCCTGTTCTCTATCTTTTCTTAAGCTGTAATTTTATCAGCCTCGTGAATTACTTCAAATCTGAAGCAAATTAATAGAATTTCAGTAAAAAGTAAACAATTATTCTCTTCATGCACCAGTATGTCATTCATGTCACAGTTCACATACCAGCATCTCTCCATGTACCAATGTGCCAAATTTAAAACCAATATTTTGAAAGTTGAAATATGTTTTGGTTATCAATGGCAGTGCCTATTTTTGCAATTAAGCTGGGATATATGTAGACAATGAATAGCTTATATAAAAAGAAACAACTCTGACATAAGCTGCTATAAAGGCATTAAAGCTAATAAATATGCATTTCCACAATAATAATTTACAGAGGTCTTAATTTACAAATGTGGCCCATTTTCAAATGCTTATAAAGGTTTCAGCGTTTGATGTTTTAACCAAATGTATGAAGAAAAGCTTTATGCTTTAAGCAAAGCTAATAAATAGAGATCAAGAATAGAGATCAAGGCCAATGTTAATATTTACTCTTATTTGCAAAGATAAATCTAAATTTACCTTATTTGCAATACTTGTGATAAATGATTTCACATCTAGATGAGTGGGACAGCTTTTCTGACAGGGGGCATCTGCACATTTCAGGCACCTAGGAAAGAAAATTGCTGGGTTAAGATGACTAGAAAATAAAGGATGCGTTCCTCTCTGTCTGTCTCTGTCTCTGTGTCTCTCTCTGCGCCTCTCTCTCTCTCTCTCTCTCTCTCTCTCTGTCTCTTAAATCCAGGCCCCTTCAGAATTGAAGGCCAATAAGCATAAATAAAATTATAGTATTTTTAGATACAAACATTTAAGTAATAAGTACAAAGTCTCTATTTTTCCTTTTGTCCACAAAAAAACACAGCATCACTAATTGTCCATTTCCTCAGAATTACTTCTAGATTTAAAGACCATTCTCCAGCTGCATCATTCCCATGTTTGTTTGTTTTCTGTTTGTTTGTTTGTTTGTTACATGAACAGTCTGATCTCTGTGTCTTACTCCACAGGCAATGCTTGTACCAATGCTATATTTTATGATCAGGCTTACCTGTCTTGGAGACCACAACTATCATACAAACGCCAAGGTGAAAAGTGTCTTATTTTGCCACTTACTGTCCTTTGTTCCTCTTTTCTTTCCCTCCACCTCCCTCCTGTCCTCACAGTTTTCTGATAAATTTCACACCATTATACATTAGCAAAGCTACTTGAGTCTATCCCAGGTACCTCATAGCACAGCCCCCATTTAAGAGTGAAGCAACTTACTGCCCCAGCTGCCTAGGGGACACCTTCATCCAATCCCAAGTCAACAAGGGGGTTAGAGACACAGATCCAGAGCCTCCTTTAAACTACTCTGCAGAAATCCTCTGAAATGTATACAAAAACTGCCCAGTACCTCTGCCTTTATTTTCCATCAGCTCTTAACTCACTTAAAAGTCCCTGCTTTCCAATCTCATCTCAGATCCTTCCAGAGGAACTGAGCAGACACTCTTAAGTTTTCCACCCAAGAACTAAGAGAAGCTTGGTAAATGTCACCGATTTCCACTGAGGAGATCCTCAGGAGTCTCAGCATTTTTTGGCCTGGGAATATGCGATTTGGGAAAAAAAAAGTTTTTGATGAGTTTGTGTTATACATGGGTAGAACTATAACAGCAAGGCTATAATTACTCCTCTAAGACTAGAGCTTGGTCCTCATTGTGATAGCTTTGACTGATGGTGTGGAAGCTTTAAAAGGCCAGGCCTAATCAGAGATAATGAAATCATTGAAGGCTCTGGTTTCAGAAGGAGCTGGACTCTTTTAAGTTCAGAACTGGACTCTTATAAGTTCTTAAAGAGAACTGGTATGAAAAAGTAAGCCAGGCTCTTTCCTTGCTTCCTCCCTGGCTTTCTCTTCTTCTCTCCCTTTATGACATGCATTTTAAGACCCCACCAGAAACTGAGGCAGGCACGCTGCCATTGGGACTTTCAACATCTAAAACTGTGAGATAATAAACTTTAATTTTTCTTTTACATAGTATCCATCTTTAGCGATTGTCTAGAGAAACAGAAAAGAAGACTGATACGTCCTGCTATTTTAGCAGACAGCAGACTGTGAGAATATGGAAGTGATGGACAACATCACTCTGTTTCTGTTTTCATGGATCTTGAAGCTTGGAAGAAGAAAATGGCATACAAACGGAACTGTAGTGTTTGATATTCTTTATTAGTGAAATACAAAATGCCAAAAGAGCACAGGGGAGGCAGGAAAAGCAGGCTGAAAGAAACAATACTTGAATGGAAGCTTGTAGAACAAGTGAGTATTACAGAATCAAATGGAATTGGATTTGGGAATGTAGCTACAGTAAGCAAAAGGCTCAAGAATAGAAACAGCAAGCTGGGCACTGGCGGTGGCTCATGCAGGTCCTAGACATGTGGGCAAGTGAGAATGGGAGATTTGTAGTTTGTGGCCTTCTCAGGCTGGGTACAATAGAGTGGTCCTTTTATCCTAAGCTAGGTGTCAAACTGAACCTGAGTGGACCAGAGCTCAAAGGAAGCCTGGACAGAGAAGCCCATGAGACAGAGCTTCCACAGAGGGAAGCTGGACCTGGTAGCATGCAACTGGACATTACAGGGAGCTGGAGTACCTAAATTATAGACAAGCCACGTGCTAGATGTGGAAAAAAGACACTTGCCTAAAAATAACCCTGCAAAAATGGGCCTGGAGAGGTGCCTCAGAAGTAGAGCATAGACCTAGCAAGCAGAAGGTACTGAGTTCGGACCCCAGTGTCACAAAGATAAAAACAGAGATAGGCAGAACTTGTAAAGAAAGAAAATAAGAGTGTAGATAAATACAGGAAATTCTGTCTAACTTTTTAGGTATGTGGAGAGACACCTTGTAAGAAATCGTATGACTGCCACGTGTATTTGCTGGCCAGATTTTTCCAGAGTATCACTGAAAATGAATCTGACAATACTCAGCGACAAAGGTCATTAGCTCACTCATTTTCTACTCACTTCCATGTGTAAAGACATTGGTTCATATCCTTCAAGGAAACAATAGCAGTCCTATTGTCATTTTTCTTCTTCATTGTCTGAACCAATTCCTCAGAACCTAATTAATATCTTGTTTTCAGATCTGATCTCTTTTTTCTGGTTTGTGCCCTTAGCCTTCGCTCTAAATTCAATTTTACACAATGAGTACTGGAGGCTTTTCATAATCAATTGTCCACTCTGAAATGTAGTCATTAAACCTCTCCCCTATCATTTCTCTAAATGTATTGTTAGAGTCACATCTATCATTTAGTTGAATTCTTATCAACTCATACGTATGATTTGTTTTTTGTCAAACACTGTTACTGAGCTTTAAAAAAATCTGGAAAACAGAATCTGCAGTATACACTACAAAAATAATTTAAAGCATAGCTCGTTTCTTCTTTGATAGAGAAATTAGGGAATACTTTAATGTGTCATTGCCATATGGATTATGAAATAGAATATTAAAACTGGTTTAAGAAGAGTTCTTAATATATGTCATGTGAAAATTGAGAAAATCATATTGTGCTGTCTTAAAAAATTTTGTCATAGGAATAAAGGTACATATATTGCACGTATTATACATGCATATGTACATAAACACACAAATATATGTATATATAAAGACACACATATATACACATACATACATGTTTAATACACACATGGAAATAAAGCAAGAGGTGTAACATCATATGGATTCTGATTATCACTAATGAAGTCATAAGTCTGCCTTTCTTTTTTTAACATCCACTTGAATAATAAGGCAATTAAATGAAAACTTACAATGTCAGCAGGTATGAATGCACAAAATTAATATGCAGTGCATTTTCTATGTTATGCTAGAAAAAATCTGAAATTCAACATAAACAGATTCACTTAACAGCACAGACAATGTAAGGATTTTTAGTTGTGGTTATTAAGCCTCTTTACCAAATAATTCGCCTTTTATTATTGAGCTAGTTCACAAATAACAGCTGTTGGAAATGTCAGATGTTAATGAGGCAGGGCAATGCAAACCTGAATTGTAGCATTCTCTTTTTTTCCTTTGGTGCCATGAATATGCCAGAATGGTAGACTCTGATAATAATACCATCTTGCAATTCTCTAAGCACTCTGCAGACTAAAGTGCATCAGGCTGCCATTAATCCCACTTATCACTCTGACAGCTCAGTAATTACACTACTGCTATAGCCAGGTAGTACTAATAAAATACCAACCACTGCACTGGAATGCATACTGGTGAGATGTTTTATTAAACTTAGGGGGGTTGATCATCAAGTGACATTATTGTTGACCTATTTTTCTATTTGACAATAAATTATCCTTTGACCACATCATAATAGATATTACAGAGTGCATTTACTGTACCAAATCAGAAAGGTACTGCATTACAGTGATGTAGGCAAATGGTGCAAATAAAATAGCAGAAATGCATGTCAGAATGTTATTACCTAAATTGCTTTAAATGATTGATACTGTGAAAAATCATAGACACAGTACATAGGGGAATATGTCAACAATTATTGTAAACCACAGATCTACATAAATTTTCCCTTAGATGCAACATTTAAATTACACTTGTTTTTATCTTCCCTCATTGTGTTCTCTTTTTACCTTTCAACATTGTCCTGTTACAAAGCAGTTTAGTTTCCCATACATCATAAGAAGTAAGAGTTAATTCTGATAAATAATTGTTTAGCATTTTTAATCCAGGTAATTACATTTACAAAAAGAAAAGTATATTGGATTTCTTAAAAAGCATTGGCAAACTCTTTTCATTTCCATATTCAAAAGAGCATAACAATAGAATTCCTTAAATGCACAATGTTAATCTTCCACAATTCAATACTGACCATAAAGATATGTGAGAATTTTAGTGCTGCTACTTATGGAACAAAAGATGTAAAAGATATATTTCTCCATGATCTTCCTCTAGGAAAAGTGACACACATGTCAAATGAGACTGGACAGTTTTACTTCATATTATAACACTAGAAAATATATTAAACAATGAAATCACCATTTTATTCCTCCTACATCTGAGAACAGATGCCTGCTTCTTCTAGTGATAAGCAAACCCAGCAGCTGGAACTGTAACCTATGCTTGTTAGAGTATTTTCTACTTCATGAGTTTAAATGACTTAATTAATTCCTCATGACACACACAAACAAACACACGTACACACATATGTACACACACATACTTAGAAAAACAAACTTTAAATCTCATTATCTTGGTTTTATTCAAGTCAGAACTTTTTCGTCAGCCTATAAATAACCTATATTGGCTTACATTTTCTATTTCTATTTTAGAAATAAGTAAGTCTGTATTTATAGTAAAGTTAAAAATAAGCTGGGCACCAGTGGTTCACATCTGTAATCCTAGCTACTTAGGGCGCTGAGATCTGAGGGTCCCTGCTCAAAGTGAGCCTGAGCAGGAAAGTCCATGAGACTCTGATTTACAATAAACCATCTGACAAGTGGAACTGGTATTGCGGCTCAAAATGGTAGATTGAAAAGGGTAGAGACAATGCCAGAGCCCTGTGCTCAAGCCTCATAACTAGCAAAAATTTTAAAAATATTTATTTAGTATTACTATTGTCACTCTTCATCTTCAGAAGCTCTACCTACATGAAAAAAATGCAAATGTCAGGGGACCGAGCTTTGTGCCATACACCAATCATTGATGTAGGCAAATGTGTAGTCCAGTAACGTCTCTCTCTGAAGTGCAACACTTCTGCTGAAGACTGGGAGGACTTCGAAAAATAAAGGATATAACATGCATTTCTCTCTTTTCACAGATTCCATGTCATATACCCAGGACCTGCCATAATAAAAGGATCTAAAAATGTAGGAAGGCTGTTATCTTTTTAAAGAAAAAAAGAGGGCTGGGAATGTGGCTTAGTGATAGAGTGCTTGCCTTGTATACATGAAGCTTTGGGTTAGATTCCTCAGCACCACATAAACAGAAAAAGACGGAAGTGGCACTGTGGCTCAA
This sequence comes from Perognathus longimembris pacificus, assembly GCF_023159225.1. Classification (NCBI taxonomy): domain Eukaryota; kingdom Metazoa; phylum Chordata; class Mammalia; order Rodentia; family Heteromyidae; genus Perognathus; species Perognathus longimembris. The sequence goes on from NC_063167.1 coordinate 79,616,409, forward strand.
GTGGGAGAGTGCTAGCCTTGAGCAAAATGGCCAGGGACAGTATTCAGGCCCTGAGTCCAAGCCCCAGGACTAGAAAAAAATTTTTTAAATAAGAAAAAGAAAGAAGGAAAGGAAAGGAAAGGAAAGGAAAGGAAAGGAAAGGAAAGGAAAGGAAAGGAAATGAAAGGAAAGGAAAAAGGAAAGGAAAAAAAAAGAGAAAAGATGGACCAATTTCAGGTTCGGACCCAGTAAAATGGGCAAAATTCATCCTCAGCTTTAATAATTTTCTGTGCATACCACTCTTCCTCAATATTCCACTAACAGCCCCTCCTAGACTTAGAGTCCATGATCAAAGGAACAAGACTGACCCAATGCGAAAGTATAACAAACTTTATTTCACATCAAGCGTGCACACACGCTTGGAGAGTGACCCTTCCCTGATCTCACAGGCTACTTTTAAAGCAAAAACCTTAAACCGCAAAGCTGTTGTTGCCAACAGCTGTCCTTTAACACCATTGGCTCACACAATGGAAATTCCAGCATGGGTTTTCCTGATTGGCTGTCTACCCTCAGAGTTACCTATTTTGGCTTTGATTTGGGGAACTGGCCTCTGTATCAGGAACTGAGAGCAGGTGGTCACTGATGCAGGGCGCTAATGCAGGGGGTAGAGCAAGTCACAAATGGGTTGAGCAAGCCATTTACAGAAGCAGAATTTTGCAGTCAGGCTGACCTAGTCCAACTTTATTTTAATAATTGCTACCATGTTTTCCCATTACCACTTCGCAAGCATGAGCAGGTTAAGACAATCCAGTACTCAATCATAAGTAAACCAACCCAACAGTTACCATAGCATTCCTATAACCACTATTATGGTTATTTCTATAGTCTCTGACTATGATCATTTTTTACTGTCCATTTCTATGGTTGCTACCTAGGTACAGAGGGGAAAAAGGGCTCCCTATACTTTTAAATATCAAACTACAAGAAACTAGTCTCATGGTGGGGGGGGGCAGCCCTCTAGCATGAAGGCATCACCAGAGTTTAGAAGCTGTTATAATTTTAACACTAAAACTTGCTATATTTAGTCATACAGGTTCTCAGGTTAGTCCTTACACTAGAACTTCTTGATGCTGCTTATCTCATTAGTCCACAGGATCCTACAGGCTTCAGAGCATTTGGAACTGATTTTGAATATTCTTTGTTAAAATTATTGTTGTTTATTAAGTAGTTGTTAAAAGGGATTTTATTTCCACAACACAGACAATGCATCCTTCCATCCTTCCCCATCCACTCCCTACCCTCAAGTTAGGTAGTTGATCTTTAACTTAATGCACATTAAATATAACTGTTAGCATTTCCCCCCTGACTTAGGTCCTCAGCTCCTCCCATTAGCCCCTAGATCCACCCACACCTAAACTCCCTGCCCTAGAACTATAATGGGCCACTCCTACTCACCATTAAGACCTACCTACTTCCCCTTTCGCACCCAATAAGCTGCCACCTGGTTAAGGTGCAGAAGCCCGATGCCAAATTGCTTCCTCTCCAGTGGGAGTTATGGCCCCACTAATAAACCTCCTTATAAACCTTCTTCTCTTGTCTGTAACTATCTCTGCATGGTCCCCTGGGATAGCTGGGATATATCCTTTCAATAATGACTATTTTTCATCCTTCACTCATGCCTCCCTTTTCTTGCCACCCCTCCTCTTGGGGGAAAAAAAATAATTCAGCTTCCTGGTACTCAGTTTGTTAGTTGCTTATACAGAAAAGCTATACCCCTTAACTTCTCCACTAAATATATCATCCTTTAGTCAGTTTGTTTGCATGTATGTGCATATAACGATGTATATCCTTAACATGTGTTGTAAGACAACTTCTTCACTTTACTGAGCGTGAGGCTATAATAATATCATTAAAAGTTACTGAATTGTTATTCTATTATTCATTCTGCCTTTTAACCACACATATGACACCAAAATTTTAAAGCTTTTAATATTTGTATCTATGCACTCATCAAACATGTTTTCTACATAAAGCAATTTATCTAACAGAAACTTCCATTAACATGTAGGGTCTTTGAAACAATACATGAGAGACAAATTTAGAAGAGTTTACAATTCATACAGAACTGATGTGCAATATCATTTGTTGTGTGATAATGATTGTGAGCTGGGAATAAAACGTAGTTGGGAACTTTTCTGACAACTTGTTCTGTTCTTCCAGAGAATTCCTTGAAACCTCACATACCAATGGCTTTAAAATATATACCTTACTTTTTTACATATTTTGAAATAGATAATAAAACATTTCAACATTCTTATTTTGTCTTCGTATAGAATAGATTTCAAGAACTAAAATAGGAGTCCTGTTATTTCTTTGCACACATGTGACAAGTCAAGCTCCAGAAATCTCTTAGAAGCCATTCCAAGGGAGCTTCTAAAAAGACTGTAACGGGCTGGGATGTAGCTCAGTGGCAAAGTGCTTACCTAGGAAGTGCAACATCCTGGGTTCAATCCACAGTACAAAAAAAAATACAGTTAAAAAAATAAAAGACTGTATCACATTAGCCTATTACACAAGGACTATACCCACCCTCACATACACACTTGTGAAGACAGATCTTTAAAAGTAGTATTTTACTGATTCTGTCTCTTCAAGACACCAATGCCTCCTTGTTAAAGTAATCAGAAGACTGAGAAGAAAAAGCAAGTAAGGAACTCACACCCAGAGAAAGAACACAGTAAGGTCTCACCTGGAGTCCAATTTACTTTAAGGGGGAACAAAAAACATGAGAGTCTTAACTGTCTGCTGAAGAAACTTCTCAAGTCAAGATGAAAGGGTCAAGGTTGTATGGGATGGCAGTATTGAAGACTGAGCTAACCTTAGCAACCATCAAGGCTCCGGGAATCCCAAAAGGGAAGTGACTTGTCCTAAAATCTTCCCGAGTTGGGGCTTAAGTTTTCTACTGCAATCCCTTGCTCTTCTGCAGCAAGCTCATCATATTACTAGTTGTAATTTTTTGTTTACTTTTTGTGCTAGAAAGATATTTTATGTGAGTCTTTTTGTAAAATTAGGTACATTACAAAAGCTCCAATAGTAAAGACATCACAAACTGCTGTATCTGGGTGTCTTGCAAATAAAAATGTCTTCACAAAAGACTGAGTTTACTTTCTAAAAAATTTTTTTTTCACTCACTGCCTTGCCTTTACAATGCAGAAAGAATAGAAACAGTTATAAAAAAAAGTATTTTTCTTTTTAAAGTGGCATTAAGATTTCAATTCAGGGCCTTGTGCCAGCTAAATTCTACCTCTTGGGCCTTGCCCTAGTTATTTTTCAAATGGGTTTCATTTTCATGCCTGGGGCCAGCTTTGAACCAGAATCTTCATACCTATGCTTATACATGTAAGTCGGAACCTACCATCCTCCTGATCTTTGCTTCAAATGTAGCTGGCATTACATGTTGAATCTCTGCATCCAGTGATGGATGTGCCACCTGACTTTACAGTTTTCTTTCTCTTATCCTCCAAGAGACTTGGATATCTAGTCTTACATCAAGGTCTTTGATGAAAAGATTGAGCCTGTCCAAAGCAAATCCTCAAAGAAACAACAACTCAATTAATAACTGGACTAAAGACATAGAGACTTCTCAGAAGAAACAAAAATGGCTAACAGACACATGAAGAGATGTTTGACACCTCTGGCCATAAAAGAAATTCAGATATCTCTGGATATAAAAGAAATGCAAATCAGGGCTGGGGATATAGCCTAGTGGCAAGAGTGCCTGCCTTGGATACATGAGGCCCTAGGTTCGATTCCCCAGCACCACATATACAGAAAACGGCCAGAAGCGGCGCTGTGGCTCAAGTGGCAGAGTGCTAGCCTTGAGCAAAAAAGGAAGCCAGAGGCAGTGCTCAGGCCCTGAGTCCAAGGCCCAGGACTGGCAAAAAAAAAAAAAAAAAAAAAATGCAAATCAAAGCAAAACTGCAATTCCACCTCACCAGTTAGAATGACCATTGTCAAGAAAACTAATAACAGATGCTGACCAAAAGATAATGCTACTACACTATTGGTGTCAATACAAACTTGCTCAACCACTCTGGAAAGCTTTATGGAAGTTTCTCAAAAGTCTAAACATGGAACTTTCTTTTGACCCAGCAACTGGACTCCTAGGCATTCATGCAAATGACAACAAACCAGGCCTCACTAAAGCCACCAGCAAAACCATGATCATTGCAGCAATGTTTGCCATATCTAAGATATGGAATCAACCCAGATACCCCTCAGTGGATGAATGGATCAAAACATATGGGATATAGATATACAATGGAATTCTATGATTCCATCAGAAAGAATGACATTATCCCATTAATAAGGAAATGGAAAGTCTTAGTAAAAATTATACTAAGTAAGTAAGCCAGACCCAAAGACACATAGGCTGTATGGTTTCTCTCACTTGCACTAATTAGAATGTGCTTATAAAGCTACAAGTAAATCCATTGGGTAGTAGAAGACAAATCATTACACTTGGACGTGATAAATTAAACAGCAATTTAAATATTTACACAATGAGAACAAAGGAGGATATTCTTAGGAGAGGATCACAAGGGCCCAATAACTATGTGTATGTGATCTTATAATGATACTTATTGAAATCAACTCCAAGAAATGGAAACAAGAAGCTTTTCATTATGCTGTTTGCAGGTTTCTTTCTTTCTTGTTTTTTTTTTGGGGGGGTTTGTTCTGTTTTGCCCTTGTTTTTATTTCTGTGCCCTTTGTCTTATAGGTAAGTTTTTCTGATTTGGAGAGGGGGAGGGAAAACACAGAAGTGGTAGGACAAAGGGTGAACCAATTCAGCAGTAATACTAACTAGCCAATATGTTTGTAATGAACTATACAGGTATGTGGGGGGTGGGGAGAGGAAGTCAGATGGGGAAAACTGGAAAAGAATTAGGGAAGAGGTGACACTGTTCAAAAAGATATGTACTCATACATGATTTATGTAGCTGTAACTCCTCTGTACATCACCCTTACAATAAAAATAAAATTAAAAAATTCTACCACCCATGTAAAGAGGAAATTACAAGGACTTAAAAACAAAATTGTTGAAGTTGAATCAGAAATAAATAATCACAAAATGGAATTCTACAAACTCAATAGAAAAATATTATTCTGTCATTTTTCAGGGAAATGCATGAACCTAGAATAAATCATGTTAGGGGAGGTAAGCCAAACTCAGAGACACCAACAGAATTTGCTTTCTCTCATATGAAGAAGACAGATCTAAAATACACTGGGACATAATAATTTATACAGGTCTGAGCATTCACACATAGTGAAACCAAAAGAGGAAATACTTAGGGAATGAACATAAGGGGCTATGCCTCTGTGCCTCAGAGTATGTAAAACTAATATGTATCAAAATGAACTCCAGGAAATGGAAAAAAGAGGAATATTTTCTCTGTCTTTTTTTGTCTTGTTTATTTATTTTTCTGTCTTTGGAAGGTAAAGATTACACAGAAATGGAGGGACAAAGGGTGAACAGCATTGGTCCTCACTAGGCACAGTGTTGATAATGAACTATACAACTTGTGAGGTGGGAGAAGGGGACTGGGCAAAAGCAAGGAAAGTAATGACATTATCTGAAAAGAAATGTGCTCATTACCTGATTTATGTAACTGCAACCCCTTTGTACTTCACCTTTATAATAACAATAAATAAATAATAAATATATTAATAAATAAAATATTGCAACAGCTAGGAATAAAATACTAAGCACTCAGCAGTATTTTTATATACCAATAACATGAGAATTAATGAATACAAAAAAGTTAATATGTTTATTAATGTTTTCTACCCATTAGACATCATATTGAAATGTCTGAAGTGTCTTGGTACCAGCACTGGCATGGGTGTGCAGGTTTACCTTCATAAAGACCAGAGGTTACAAGAGAGGTAATCTCAGCTTTACAACCTGAAGGATGAAATTCTTTGCTCTCCTCTCCTAGAAGGTATTATTCACCTCCACAATAAAGGACTGAGACAACTTAAAAGAATTGTCTCCGTAGAAAGAAGATGGCTAAATTCAAGAGGACCAGGAAGTATTCTCTGTTTTGCAGTAATAACTGATAAGCCATGCTCTGGGAAGCTAGCTTTTTTATATGACCTACATAAATGTAGCCATCATATGTAAGTCAAATAATAAATGGCTTATATGGGTGATAAATGTTCTTTGTGTGTCTATATATGCAAACATGTTACACATATGCCAATATTAATTAAGTGATCTCATATTGTTGCTCCACACACATTAAATGTATTAATATTAAAAGTATACTGACAATATGTAGGCTAAAGGACATAGTTTAAGAGTATAGCTTACATACTCTTAAACTACATATAGGTTAGCTTTATTATCAGTATTTAATTCATGACTTCACTTTTCTTATTTTAGGACATAAAGCCCATATATTTGAGCATGACAACATAATACCTACATATGGGCTGTTATTTATTATGGATGTATATAGTTAAGTATCTAAAGGATACCTTTGTTAAATACAAGAAGTCATGTGATCACAATGGCTTCCCTTCATTTTTCACTATACATTGTCACTAATTGATTCTGTATTTTTAATGTCTCTGCTTAGGGATAGTTTTCCCTTCTGCTTTTCTATTGATGCCAGCCAGGAGAAGTCAACAAAATAGTTTTCATTGGGGCTGGGGATATGGCCTAGTGGCAAGAGTGCCTGCCTGGGATAAACGAGGCCCTAGGTTCGATTCCCCAGCACCACATATACAAAAAACGGCCAGAAGCGGCGCTGTGGCTCAAGTGGCAGAGTGCTAGCCTTGAGCGGGAAGAAGCCAGGGATGGTGCTCAGGCCCTGAGTCCAAGGCCCAGGACTGGCAAAAAAAAAAAAAAAAAAAATTCACCTTCCAGGGGAGGGAAGCACATATTTCTGTCAAAATATACTATCTACATACAAATCTGATCCTACTGGTGTGAAGTAAATGCTTAATTTCATGTGGCATTTTAGTTTTAATGGGCTTTTATACATGAAATCACATACATCTATTTTTTTTAAAGATCTGTTGCATGCTTAGTAGACACAGTCATTTTCAAAAGGCCAACTCCCCAGTGCATGTGACAGATCAGACTACCATTTCTAATTTAGCTACAAGTCATACTTATCTTTTTTCAAACTGGTATATTGTTACTTACCCCAACTGTGGTCCCTTTCACATTTGAGACAAGTGTTACATGATGTTCAATATACTTTTGATCTTTTTCAGACCTTGGAGGAAACCAGGTGACAGTACTGACAGTTTTTATTATAGTTCTCCTACTACACAATAATCTTATTTCACCTGGACTATTTTCCCCAGTAGCATCATAAAGTCTGATTTATACCAACCATCTTTTCAGCCCTTATAGAAACAAAAACATTATTTTAGTAATGTATATATACATTGTGCAAGTTATCAGTTCAAATTTTGAATTACCTGTTGTACCTTTATGTTAATGTCAATGAAGTCCCTTCAGGAAAGTGAATGAAAATATAGATATGTTTATAGATATAGATATAGGTATAAAGATAGATATAGAAATAGAGGTAGATTCTAGAAGTAAATTTTTAGCAAATTTCAAAACCAGAACTTTTTCTCTCTTCATATACAAATATAAGCATAAATATATGTATTTATAATACTTATAATTTATTTGTAATTTCAGAAATCATATGGTAGTAATAACAGTGGTAGGCATAAATATTCTATAAAATATGAAATAGGCAAATAGTTTTAACCATACATAATTTATTACTATGCAATTGTTAGTGATTATGAAAAAAAATTCTTACATCAATCTGTAGACAAACTAAAGAACACAGAGATTAAGATTTGAGTACATTTTACTTTGCACAATGCTGTGTTTGCAGCTTTCTCTATTATTTTTTTCCTCCTTTTTGCAATGAGCAAGAAAAAAAAACATGTAATTGTTAAAAAAAAAATAAGACATAGGTTCTGCTTGTCAACTAAAATCAAATTACCCTGTGCAGTTTTTATCTTTTACATTGTTCATATGAGTTGATCAGGTGAACATAGACTACAATGCTCCCATGTGCACTTTTCCTCCCTCCATAAGCCTTCCAAAGTCTTACGAAAGAGTTTGTTAGAGTTTTTACAGAATAATCACAATGGGTGGCTGGTGGCTCACAAAGCCAACAAAGCAAAGGCTCAGGTCTGGTCAAAGAAACAAGCAGTAAGTAACTGCACAAGAGCTAGAGGGATTCCTTTAGTTCAAACAAGGCTGAAGACAATACTTGGCCTTGAAATTAGTGATAGCATCCACCAATAACAGAATGTAGAAACCAACTATTGCCTATCTTAGCAATCTACTTATACCAAGGCAGTAAGAATAATTCAAATACCTGCCATATACTAAATTCTTTGCTGGTGAAGAAGAGGATTTATTAAAACTTCATGTGAAAGACTTTCAAATTTGACTTTCAATTTTTTTATGTATGTATATCTACTAATTTTTGTTTTTGTTCTCTGTTTATGTGTGCCTGTGTTTCTCTTTCAGTATTTCTGTGTTCCTCTGTATTTCTCTTGCTTCTCTTGTATTTTCTACATGTTTTATAGGTGTATGTATGAGTGTGTGTGTGCATGTGTGTAGAGAGAGATCTATCAAGATCTAGATAAATAGACAGGTAGCTAGATATAGATACACACAGAGAGAGATAATAGAGACATACAGAGAGATATATAGAGAGAAATATAGATAGATGATAGATATAGACATATATTCTCTGTATCTCTGTCTCCCGCCCACCCTCTCCCCCCTTGCTCTTTCCCTTTCTCCTTTCTCTCTCTCTCTCTCTCTCTCTCTCTCTCTCTCTCATCTCTTTCCCTTGTCTCTCTCATCACTTTGGAAGGCCAAACCCAGACTGAATTTTTTCTTGCAGCTCTTGAGTATCAGCTGTGGAGTACCTACAAGTTTACCTTAAAAGTTATACTTCTTAAAAAAGTAAACTGCCATCATATGTATGCATTCTACATTTAATTTGAATTTAAATATCCTTTTTTTAAACTTGTCTAAATCTTCATTATTTATCCAAATAAAAGGAAAATCTATTCATCCTTCTCTCTACAATAATGTTCTACATAATCTTGGTCATCTTGTTAGAGCCCTGATCTGATCATGAATGACCTTCTCTTTCTGGAAGGGGAAATTTTGACAGAAAGCGCTCTGCTGGCCTTACCTACTTCATTCTTGCATTATCTCCAAGCTAGAACTCTGATTATAGTGGCATGAGCAGAGCCAGTAATTCTCAACTTCTCCTGCCAACAGGTTCTTCCCTTTGTGGAGCAATCATAGAGCAAGGCTGCTTCACAATTCAGCCCTCTTCCCACCTGGAGGCTGCTGGCTACCTCTCCTGGAACCATTCAGCTCTTTCATAGCACCTTGTGGGTTCTTTCATCAAAGCAATTATCACATTGGGCTGCAGCAGCTGATTCACTTTTCTAGTCTCTCTTCTATTTCCTCCTCCAGTGAGAAAATGGTAGGGTTCCTTTGTCTTGGGGTTTAGTCAGCTTAGAAATAGATTAATTTGAAATCAGAAAAAAAAGAAAAATTTCAATATACCAGTTTTGTCTTTTCGTGTCTGGAAAAATTATGTTCTGTAATTGTTCTTCAAACATCTATATAGTAGACAGAAATAATGAAAAACAATTTAATAAGCATGCAGATACTGCTCTGTGTTTTATAAATATTAATTTATTTAATCTTCATAATCGTTCAGTAAGGTAAATAGAAATATTAACTCATCTTTTTTCCTTTAAAAAATTCTGTTTTAAGCAGTTGTACAAAGGGGTTTCAGTTCCTCAAATCAGATTATGATGAACTCATATCATCAAAAGAACCTACGAAGTTAGATATATGTTATTCTCATTAAAAAATATATTTACTAAAGCACAAAATTTCCTTCCATAATTTACATTTGGGATATTGGGTGGCCAATCCCTATGATTCTGCTGGTCACTAAGAAAATTAAAAAGATTTCCTTTGGGTCTGTGATTCCTGGTTTTCTCTCCCATTTCTACTTTAGGATCTTTATAATTTGTGGTAATTCCAGGTCTTGTCTCATAGTTTGTGAACCCTGACTCTTTCCCAGATTCAACTTGATCTAAAGCCTAGCAGACAATATCATTCATTGTTTCCTTTCTGTTATGGTTCTTACAATAGCCATGAAGCTGAGCTTGGCAGGTCTTATAATACAGTGTAATAAATAAAATCAGGCATATTCTAATTGTTATATATTTTATGGTGACTATCTTAATAAACAAGCTAACAAAACAGCTCATTTTTCTAAAACTAAAAACAAATATAACAAATGGATCATGATATTATTTAGAAAGCAATTCCCCATAGGTAAATGATCTAAAGAAGTCAACGAGAACAATCTCTCTAACAGCAATATTAGAATTAGAAATGTTTAGAAATATTCATGCATTGCAGAGAAAACAAAATCAAACCATAGCTCCAATATCTTTTTTTTTTTGGCCAGTCCTGGGCCTTGGACTCAGGGCCTGAGCACCATCCCTGGCTTCTTCCCACTCAAGGCTGGCACTCTGCCACCTGAGCCACAGCGCCCCTTCTGGCCGTTTTCCATATATGTGGTGCTGGGGAATCGAACCGAGAGCTTCATGTGTAGGAGGCAAGCACTCTTGCCACTAGGCCATATTCCCAGCCCCTCCAATATCTTTAATCATGAATAACCCTAATTTATCATTGTCCCTATCAACTATTTGGTACTAAAACTCAATCTGTCCTCTTTAAAGCTGTTGTGAAGATTATTACTACACTGAATGCTTTGTATGCAAATGATAAGATATAATTTCTATTCTTAGTAGTTTAATGCCTCAGTCAGTAGTGACATTGCACATGAAGAATATGTAGAAATTCCAGGAAATTAATAAATACAGGCAACAAACAACAGATAAGAATATAAATGTTTAATCTTTTCAATTAGGTTCGTATCTTAAGGTGGATCTAGGTTTCGGGCAATGACACTGCCTAGAAAATGAACTAATATGAAGATAATCTGATCATTAACAGAAGATGCTTGACAAAATTAGGCTATGAGCTAAAGAACACAATGTTCAGAGATAATATCTTGAACACAGTCATTAAAATGAGCCACCTACAGCTCGAAATGATTTAAACTCTAAAAACAGGAAAATAAAATACAGGCAAATAATATATGGTTTTGTTAAAAGAGAAAGTTCCATCAACTATGCTCATGTTAGAGCCTGACAATGCTGTCACTGTGTGTCACATGCTCCATTAGGCTCAGAAAAGTGGAATGAAGGATCTGAGTGAGGGTAATAGAAATTAAATGTGTTTGTGGTCCAGGGGATCTTAACACGTCATTTCCACCATTCCTTCATTCTTTTCTTTTTTTTCCTTCTTTCACTCCTCAGCTACAAATAACCTCCAAGCACATACTGTTCTTGTGCATTTAGAAAAAACTAAAATGAATTACACGCCTCTAGGAGCTCGTGATGGCAAAATCAGAAGTTTCTCTCCAGATAGTGTGGAGGTGTGAGAAGGAGAGAGGGACAATTCAACATATCTTTTCTCCAGGTTTGGAGTTGTGCTCATGGTTTTCTCTGTTATTGTTGCTTATTTTTCTTCTGAGTTTTTCATTTTCTTTAAGTGGATGTACAAAGGAGGTACCATGTAACAAAGCAGTTTCTGAATACAATGCATCTTGATCAGTGCCTTGTTTAGCTCTTGTGTCAGTACTAGGGCTCAAAGTAGGGCCTAGGTGCTGTCCCTTACCTTTGCCACCCAAGGCTAGCATGCTACCAGTTGAGCCACACCTTTGTTTCCAGTTTTTTGCTGGTTAATTGGAGATAAGCGTCTCTCAGATTTTTCTGCCTCAGCTGGTTTCAAGTCAGAATCCTCAGATCTCAGCCTCCTGAGTAGCTAGGACAATGGGCATAATGTACCAGCACCCAACTAAAGATAATCTTAAAGATATTTTTCTTCACAGTGTGTGTAGACATACAAGTGTGCACCTGTCTTCTTTGGACTGACTATGCAATGCTCAGCATGAGGAGGAAATAGAATGGGAGGGATTAGAATCATTCATATATATCCTAATGAAAAGAACAGAGCGTTTTCTGGGTGATCATAGACCATCACAGCTGTCCTCCATGTAAGTTAGGATGTGTCCTGTTAGCAATATTATCTAGGAACAGCAGAGTAGAAGGCAGAGGTGAACTATGTTTTGGAAAGTGCATGGTGTCATGGTGAGAACTATGAAACAAAGACTATCACACCGTGAACAAGAAACAAGTGATAATCCTGAAAAGTATAGATGCCATATTTGTAGCAATTGCATCGTTAATGTTAAATAGAAAAGCAAATCAAGCATGTTCATCTCCCAGGCCAATTCAATAGAACTTGGAAAATAGAAATATAAAGTAGCATAACTCTGAATAGAAATAAAATGGATGATCATGACCAGTCACAAAAGATACTATATGGAAGAATTCATATGCATTCATAAGGTTTTATACTGAAAGTAGTAACCATACTATAAAATCCAAACATGTATCTCTATAGATACAACAATACCACGAAGCATTAATTATATTAAGCAATATTTTGACAATCATCCAGTTTCTCCAAGGTCCTTTCATTGATTCCCCATTAACAGTTATAATGGTACCAAGAGAGTGGTCTATTCTGCATTTAAAGAGACAAATTCATATGTGGATCACGAGAGAAGTATTAGAGCCAAAGGACAGGGAAAAGGAAGGATGGTGATTGAACCTGTCTCTTTCAAGGGAATCTCTCCCTTAGACATATAATTTTGTTTTCCTCATTTCCATATCTAGAAATAGGTGTTCAAAGAGCAGAGCATGTGGCTCAGTGGTAAAGCATCCACTCAACAATTTTAAGGCCCTGAGTTCAAATCCCAACTACTAGCAAACATATAAAAATAAACAAAATGGCAATTTTTAATACACAACTGCATTTTGTTTAATGAGACAATATCTAAATTCTCTGGTTTAAGGAACCAGAAAAGGAAATATAAAAATAATTTTAGAGGAAAAGAGCTATTTTCTTATAGGCTATCTTGTCCCTCAAGTTGTGAAATTTCTCACCCGCTCCCAATCCTTGATATGTTTTTCTAAGTCAAGTTTTCAGAACAACCCCGATAAAAGGAAATTGCTTGGCAAGCTAGGACAATATTAATTTGTTCTCCCAGCATAGTGGGTGCATAAGTCCTTTTTTATTGAAGAGATGTTGAGTTCTCTATATAAGACGACACTACAGTATTGATTTTGGCAATGCTAATACAACAGCAATAGCTCTAGCTAAACATGCGCTATTCTTTTAGCCTTCTTGCCTTTCTTCTTGCTTTTCCCTCAATACAAAATGCATAAATCGAGCTCACTCTGTCTGGAGAGTTCTGGGACTGTCTGCAAGATGAACCATTGGCTATGATCCTGGGAAACTTTGCTCCATACACCCACCCTTCTTAATGCTCATTTAGTTCCTTTTTTGTTTTTCTACATTTTCCAAACTATAATATTGTTATTTTTAAGTTAAATGTATTCGCCATTAGCCTAGTTGGACCCAAGAAAATATTCATTCATCCAGCAAATATTGTTTCAACATCTAATAGATATAATGCAATGAGAAACATAACTTCAAGTTCAAAAGACACAGATGCTTTCTGTAGTTTAGGGATGAAGACTATGATAACATAAAGCAGCAGGATCAGAGATTTAGGGGTGGTCTTGCCACCTCAAGGAGGAAGCAGGTGGAGGCATAAAGTTATGCAAATGTCATGAAGGGGTGAATGCTCAGCCCAATGGCAACTGAGGAAGATAGCTCATGACATAGGAGGTGACAGCAAGGACAAGGAGATTACTGAGTTCATTTGGGGTTTTCAGCAGATAACCAAGCAGCTAGGTATTAAAAATAGTGCTTCTTAAACAAATAAGCTAATAAAAATGTACGTAATAATAATAAGATAGTGTATGCAATTGCTTAACTTTTCAGGTCTGTTTTCTTCCTATCTTGGGCAATTCCTATTTCTTTCCCTCTTAGGGAAAAAAAGGCTCTCAATTTTGCACACATGTTATCACATGAATCCTCACAAAGGCATCAGGGCAGTGACTGGCCAGTTCTTTGGTCTGTAAACATTCCATTACATATACAAATTGAGGAAAAAAGTGAATGACAAGTCATGAGAAAATTCTTTGTCATGTGAGATATGTTAAATAAGACCATCAGCTGGACCACCATGAAGCCACCAAGGGTAGCAGACAATGATCCTTCCAAAGAACACATATGAGACAGAGATCGCCATACAAATTCTTCCATGGAGGCACTAATGCCTTCTATTATCCTTTCCATTTTCATTTCATAACAGATGAATTATATAAACCAGAACTTATTACTTACCTTTAGATTCTTATCTATGAGATGTAGGTATAGGTTTAGATTATCTTGAAAGCATAATATCACATAAAGACAATGAACCCATATCCTCTCACAAATATTATAAGATTACAAGAGTACATTTACAAATTCATTTGAAGGCAAATGGATAAAACAACATGGAAATTATAAAGTAAACATTTTCTTCAAATCAGAGCAATTAATTTCTAATAAATAGAACATAGATTGTGACCAAGAGTTATACTAGTCTGAAAAGTCGATTAGAAGAAAAATTTGTTTTAAAGAGTGTGAAAAGGTTGAATAAAATCCAAACCACAGTAGTAAAAGAATGGGAAAATACTGGGCAGTAATCTGGTTCTGATTGTTTGGCAATATTGGGTGAAGGAGTTAAAGACAGCTCCAATTTTTCACCCTGTGTTTCTGACTTGTAAATTCTGCATGAGTCCTTAAGACACATACAAATGAACTTTGATCAAATTCCCTCCCTCTACTATAATTTTTAAATGGCACATGGCTCCTTTTAATCTCACCATTGTCTTGCCTATTTCTTTGCCCTTATAGTTACCAATTTATATGTAAATATGTAAAATATTATTTATCCAAACAAGTATTGATCTACATTACTTAAAATTTGAGTACATTGTTGGTTAACATTGTGTAAAATCTGCTACATACTGTTTCTCTTTTTTAAACAAGGTTTGTAAAAGTTATAAACTCTGCATTATAAAACAAAGACTACATTGCTACTTTCTATAATCTTATGTGGCTAACCCACAATCCTAAATTTAAAAAGGTACAATTCTAATTTAATTCACTTTTAACTACTTATTAGGCACTTTCTTAGCACCTACAAACCACTAGAGATAAACATCAGAGAAACACTATAATTTTGAAGGAAATGAATATGGCTTATGACTTTAATTTATTAATGGGCTGCAGATATTTAAACATTCTGCTATGAATGACTGGGGCACGATAAACTGAAAGCACGTGCAAATGGAGACCATGAAGAGAAGTGTTTCAGAAAAGTGGTTATTACGCTGAGTCTTAAAGAATTCTGACTGACAGAATGGAAGAAGATATTTATGTGGAAGAAGAATGAATAAAAGCATGGAATGTAAAAGCATATAATGTAGTCCATGTAAATCTCTGTTCTTCATGAGAGTAAGTCAACATTATAGAGAGTGCACCAGAAAGAAAAAAAAAATGTGCTGAGTTCCCTATACAGGAACTGAGTTTTATTACTCTAAGAATTTTGGCTGGATTTATGGAATTGTAACTCCTATTACAACTACTTAATAATAACTGGAAAAAAAACTTTGAAGAATTTTAGCTGAAATGACATAGTAAACCTTTTATTCTTTCCATCTTATTCCAAATGTCAACACATATTCTCTCTCTCTGTCTATCTCTTCCTCTCTCTTTCTCTCTCTCTCTTTCACACACACACACACACACACACACACACACACACACACACACACACACACATTTCAGGACAAAGAAAACCTGAAGAACAACTTTAATACACAGGAATAAAATGAAAAACCCTAGCAGCAGGCAGGACTGAAGCTCCGGGTTCTACATCAATGAGAGAGCACTTACAATCAAGGTTTCTGCTTTAAATGTTCAAAGCACTCCACCTGTGGGAGGAGCTGTAGTAAGATTGCCTGCTTGAAATCCTAGGCGAGGGATGGAACTCTCCTTGCTCTGTGAAGAACTTGGAAAGTCCTAAGACATGAAAGGGGAGAATGAGGAGGCCAAGAGATAGAATAAGAATCAGAAAGAGGAAGTGACAGACTCTGTAAGAGGCCAAAGGGCTAATAAGTAAATAAATAAATAAAAAGTAATGCTGCTTATTAAGGTACAGATACAAAATTTAAAACTAATAGTGAAAAGAGAACATGAGCAGAAGAAAAGAGAAATGAGAAACAAAGGAGAAAAGCAATGGGGAAAGCCATAAATCATAGGCACCTGAGATATTCATTCTATACATAAGTAGATAAAATTGTAGCTTTGAAAATTTAAATAGTAAATTAATAAAGCCTTCCCAAGGGACAAAATTTAAGTATTTCTCCAATTTTCAAACCCATTTTGTGGTTGTGGGGGGAGGGTGTCAGTCAAGGCGCTTGAACTCAGGGACTGGGTGCTGTCCCTGAGCTGGTTTTGCTCAAGGCTACCACTTTGAGCCACACCACCACTTGAAGTTTTCTGGTGCCTAATGGGAGATAAGAGTGTCATGGACTTTCCTGTCTGGGCCAACTATGAACCTTCATATCTCAGCCTCCTGAGTATTTAGGATTACAGGCGTGAGCCACAAGCATCTGGTTTATAACTGAAATAAATATTTCATCTGATCCCTAAACATTTAAAAGATTTGGATTTCGATTACAACAGTCTGTTTCAGGTTAATACAAAGGTAAAATCACATGTGCCCTTCCAAGTTCAAGTTAATGACAAGATTTTTTTTTTCTTTTAGCATTTTGCAATTCAATTCCAAACTAATGAATAAACTCTTGGCTTTATTTCAAGTTATTTTCCCACTTAGTTTCCATATTTTAGTGAAAAGAGGTAAAATAATTATATTTAAAACTAAACTATACATTATAATTGTAATAGGGAGGTCAGATCTGGCCAGTGCCAGAGGCACAGTGGAGAGGCATGAGATTCACTCCAGCTAAGATTAGAGCAGAAGCCAACTCCATCTTCACTAAGATCTCCCCTACCCTATCCAGGGAAGCTCTTCTTTATTATGATAAGTTATGTAAATTGACCACCTGAGGCCTAGGAGGTTCAAGGGCACTTTCTTAGCCTCCCATGGGTAGGCATATCCACCTGATGTCAAATCCATGTGCCCTCCAGAGTGGGCGTATCCACCTGATGTCAAATCTATGCTCCAATTCTAACTAGAATGATAGGTTGGTCCAAACAGATACTATGAGACAGACTGTAACTCTATTGGCCACCTGCGTGCGGCCTAGCATGCTATGTAAGTGCTGTATCCTCATGGGTCACCTGAATGTGGCACGTTTGACTGTGATGTTTGCCTTATAACCAGGCTGGAAGGCCACACATGCAAGCAACTCTGCACACATGCTCGGCGATTCCAGCTCCCGAGTCTGGGCTGCGACCAAGGCCAGTCAGTTCACTTTTTGTTCACTTTTTATTTCCCCAATAAATTCATCTTTTTATCATCTTGTAGCTGGAGACTGTGTGGTGGACTCTTGGGGTAACCAAGAATCCCCTCCCTTGGGGGGGAACCCATTTCATTGTAGTGAACCCCACTTCACTTCAATAATAAATTTAAAACTCTAAGTATAAGATTGTTGTCAATTATAAGTATTTATATTACCTATAAGCTATAATGTTGATTTATAAATAGCTTCCCATTTTTATTTACTATATTTATTTTAGAGATTAACTAATTCTCTACTTTGTAAGCTAAAAATTTTCTGAAAACAATATTAATTTCAATTTATATCATAGCTTCCTGAACAATGCCCATCAACAAACATTTCAAAGTCATTACTGAATAAATCAGTGAAATATTATGGCTTAAGTATACTTTGTTCTCGGTATTTCTAACTTCTTTTCTAATATATTTATCACTAATAAGCTAATATTTCACAAACATTTATTTTCTAATTCTATTTTTCTGTTCCAAAAAAGTTTTGACATCTGGAACTTTTCTAAAGTTTTAAAGTAAAGATCCTGATTTTAGGTTTTAATATTCTCTTACACTTACCTTCACTTGAATGAGAAATTAAATTATTTCAAGCTTACATCACTGTCATAAAGTTGTTAGAATTGTTGGTAGTATATACAAGAGCATTTATCCGATAGGACAGTAAAGCCAGCAGCACAACCATGTTCATTGCCACACTATTCACCATTGCCAAGATGTGAAATCAGCTCAGATGCCCCTCAATGGATGAATATGGTGTATAGAAATAATGGAATTTTACTTATCCAATACAAAGAATGATATTCTATCATTCATAAGGAAATGGTAAAGCTTAGAAAAATTTCTAATAAGTGAAGTAAGCCAGACCCAGATAAACAAAGATAGCATAGCTTCCTCATTTGTGATAGATAAAAATGCGCCTATAAATTTAGAAGTAAACATGTTGGTAGGCAAGTGGTTGCAAATGAATTAACTGAAGTATGGTATAATTGCTTTAGAAAGAGTAGGTCAAAGTCCAACAAAGTCAGCACCAGTGAAATGTGTATAACTCTTGCTAATACATCACAAATTTCTGATAGTCAACTCTGATTTACTATAAATATTTCTATAAATATCTAATATATCTTAAAATTATATTGAATTGTCTGATATTAAATTATCATTTTAATACACTTCTCATTTACATTCCTATGGGGTAAGACTGGAGATTATAGTGGTAATTAGGCCAGTATATTCAGTAGGGTTGTTGAAGCTGCAATGTGCTATCCCAGAACACCCAGAGTCAGTAACGGGGGATAGTAGCAGTGGCAGTTAGTGTGTTTGCTGAAGGAATTCCAAGTTCAATGTCCCCTCAATGGCTTACATCTTGCAGGTGGACTTGAGACACAAGGATGAGAGTAGTTTAATAGTCATATACCCATGGAAAAACAGAAAACCTGATAATTGCTCATGAGCTTCTGAATTTATTGAAATGTGTAAGACAATCCACAGACTTCAGAGAAGTTAATATATGTATCCTGCTCTAAGTTACTGAATTGGAAGTGGTTTGTCATCCAACAATAACTAATGGGTAGAAAAACTGTACCCAAACTGAAATGCTACCAGCAAAACCCTAATGTGTGTGGTGCCAGGTCTAGGATCAAGTAGTGGTTTGGGGCTAATCACTGCCATAAAAATATAGACAGTTGTTTGGTCAGCAGTTAGTAATTTGAATAAAGTGATTAAAAATAATGGTAGGTGCTGGAAAAGCTGTTGTCTTTGCTAAGTGTAAAATTGTTGTCCATGCTTAGTTCAAAGCATAAAATACCTTGTAGATTTAGGGACTTTGGCAAGGTAATATTTTATACATTTTATCCAGGTTGACAGTTGCTTTACTGCATACACATGGCATGCTGATAATGAGAAACAGTAATACAGCATCTAATACAGTTCATCTAAAAGAAAATTGTAAAGAGAATATAGAAAAGCCAAGGGTACCTGCTTTGGAAAAATGAAGTCTTTTATTATTTTATTATTATCTAAGTAGTTGTACAAAGGAGTTTCCATTTAACAAAGCAGTTTATGAATACAATATATCTTGGTCAATGTTACCCCCTTTCAGCATTCTCACTCATCCCTCTCTTATGTACCTGGTCCCTCACTCTTAATTTTGTAGTATATACATTGGATTCTTGGTTGCATTCTACCTCTCTTTTACTCTTCATTCATCTTTCCATTTCCTCTTCACTCTACCCTACCTCTGTTGTGTATTGCTTCCTAGTGTTTCCTTTTGCTGAACTCTGACTCTATCTTTCTAAGGATTTACACGGGGTTCTCTCTTGAATCTACCATATTTCAGTTAAAACATTTGCATATACTTGGATGCCACCCAATGTATTTACTTAGAGGTTTACAAGCCAAATCTAGCTTCTACATATAAGGGAAAACATGCGTCCTTTGCCTCTCTTGGCCTGGCTTACTTAACAAAATTTTTTCAAGTCTTTCCATTTCTTTACCAAGTTATAATATCATTCTTTCTAGTGGGTGAGTAAAATTCCTTTGCATATAAATACACCATAATTTCAACCCATTTTTCTATTGAGGGGCATCAGGGCTGGAAAGACAGCTTCTTAAGCCAATGGTGTGGGGAAAACTGAAATGAGATCTTCATATATCACCTTGTACCCACATCAATTCAAAATGGATCAAAGATATCCATGTAAGACCTGAAACCATGAGACTACAGGAAAAAGTAGGGAAAACATTAGGGCTCTGGGCACAGGTAGAAACTTTCTGTGTCAAGATCCAGAAGCAGAGCAAATCCAAGAAATACTTGATAAATGGGACTACATCAAACTAAAAAGTTTCTATGGCAGAGGACACAGCCAACAAGTGAAGAAGACATTTTACACAATGGGATGACATTACTTCATTTAGTATTATAAATTGGTAGAAGATTTTAAATGTAGAATAAAGCTAGGAAAATAAGCTTATATCATGGCTTTGACTATAAGATTATTTGCTAAGACCTCAGAAAGAATTGAAGAATGTCCAAGGGAAAAAGAAGGAAGGGGTGCTTCTAGAAATCTCAGGAGGAAGGGTGGTCTCAAAAAAAATCCAAAAATACCATTGATTAAATGTATAAAGAAAAGTATTTCATTGAAAACAATAGCTAGGCTTACAGGAGCCCACAAACTTTTACAGTGCATATTATAGGTAATGAGAGTCCAATTATTCCATGGTCAAAAAAAGTCTAAGAAAACTATTTAGATGGCAGATGAACCTTTTTTTTTCTTTTTTCAGAAGTATCCAGGGAACGCAACAAGCTAGGAAGGTCATCAAGGGGGGCAGAGCCAAGAGCTCCTAGGTTACTTTAAGGAGCAATGTATTTGGGAGTTAACCCTCAAGAAACCAGGGTAGGGCCTGACAGAGAACTCCTCCCTATGCTTTCCCTGGGAACACTTGCTAACATTTCCAGTATGATTTCTAAATTACTGTGGGATGGTGTCTACTGGATATTTTCAGTCTTCTCCCTTGTTAGAGTTAAATTAAGGAGACATATATCAGTGCCTGATATAGCTGATGACATCCTGAACATAGAATAATGCTTGAAGTGGATTCAGTTTCCTGGGGTACTGGACTGGGAGGGAGAATATCGTTCATTGAGCAGAGAAATTTAGAACCAGGGTCAGCTGGCCTCCAACACACTACTAACATACTGTGAACTCTCTCTACCCTCTGTGATCAGAAACTTGTTGCAGAGATTTGGCAGCTTCTCCCTTCCAACATAGAACTTGATGCTCTTGTCCTTGAGATTAAGCTAACACCAGGAATTGTTTTTGCCAAGAGTATGTGGCAGAAATAAAGGGGTGAAAGTTCTGAGTCGAGAGCTTGAGAGACCCTTCATGCCTCAACTTCCTCTTGGAACCTTGCCATTTGTATGGGAGCAATTTCAAACTTGCTTGATGAAGAATGAAAAGCCACAGGGAAGAAGAGGCCAGTAATGGAAACCAAAGCTACAAGCAGCCCATCCCAAATGTGTAAAACAAAAAAGTTAACCAAGGCCAGCAGCAGAATTACTATACCTGGCACAGTGTTTTATGTGGGCCATGAATTAACTATAAATAGAACAGCCTGACATCAGCTTCCGTGTTCGCTTATGTCCTTTGTTCTAAGTTTTTGCCTTGTAGCCTCCTCAGAATCTAGCAAAGACAGTACTGATCCGACAGTATCTTTATAAGGAGGGATGAGAAAGGGATAAGAAAACCTCCAAAGAAAGGCCAGTTCATCAGGGCCAGTTCAGAACAGACTCCCTACAGGGCAACAGGCAACAGTGACTTGTTCCTCTGGCCAGATTGGTCCCTTTATTTAAAGACTGCTACAGTTGCTGTAACTTCTGTAGAACCCCTATAAAAACAAGGACTGTGGAAATACCCAATCAGATGACACGTGGACCAGAACTGTTTCACTCCATATATCTTTTGCCTCATCTCCTCTTTGCCTATTTAAATCTAAATCTCATCTCTGTTCAAAGATGGCAGAGGATGGGCTAAAGTGCCTTCTATAAATCTCCCTTCTCTGCCCATCATCATCATGTGTCCTCATCTGACATATGAGGTAAGTAGTGAATCTGATGCATGGGACATCAGAATTTGGGGCCCAGAGCCTAAAACTCTAGTTTCACTACCAACATGACTCAGTCCTCACATGTTTCCTACATATACTCCAAAGTAATAATAAGTGCTTGATGATTCAAGCCACTGAGTTCTGGGATGGCTAGCTGGTTTTACAATAGTACTTAATAGATAGGTGTGATGATCTCTACAAATATCAACTAGAACGTAAAAACAAATTTTAAATTGTCTACCATTCATATCACTAATCTTCGCCTTAAATAGGACCAGAATTTTAAAATGATATTCAGTAGTTACTAGAAACCCTACTATCATTGGGTCTTACTAAAGTGTCTTAATAATAAGTCTACAGTAATTCAATTTCACACAGAGATGACCTAGAGGAAGAATAATCCATTCATTAGTAGTTCTGAAAATCCAAAAACGAGTTGCTAAAATATATACCTGTATTTCTTCCTAAGAGCAGAATTCTTAAATTCAACTCTGCCGACTCTCTCTTTCACTATATATATACATGTATGTATATGCATGTATATATTTCAAGAGCTTCAAATTTCTAAAATATTTGTTTTCCTGTGTTCATGTTAACAAATATTAAAAACTATAATCATGGTGAAGAATTTACAAAACATTGACTTTTGCCCTGAATACAGTCTGGGTTATCATTTACTTCAATGTTAGTTCATCTTGAGTATTATTTTTCTGCAAGCATTGTCAAACATTTCTATGCAGGTGAGAATTTCACAAATCAATGATTGACAGGAAAAGCAATGCATTCATCATTTTTATTGTTATTTTAGAAGTTACACTAATAATGGATATTCTTACTGGGGTGAGGTGAAATTTCAATGTTGTTTTGATTTGCATATCTTTTATGTCCAGTGATGTCGAACACTCCTGCACGTGACTCTTGGCCATTCTCATTTCCTCTTCAGAGAAGTCTCTTTTTAGGTCTTTAGCCCACTTGTTGAGGAGTGTGTTGGTTCTTTGAGGTTTTGTTTTGGAGGAATTTAATTTTTTTAGTTCTGCATATATTTTAGATATGAGTCCTTTGTCCATTGTGTGGCCAGTAAAGATCTTCTCCCAATCTGTGGGCTTTCTGTTTATCGTGCAAGCTATGTCCTTTGCCCTCAAGAAGCTCTGCAGTTTGATGCAGTCCCATTTGTCCAACCTTTCTTTGATTTGTTGTGTTTCTGGGCCTTTATTAAGGAAGTTTCATACTGTGCCAAGGATCCCAAGTGTTTCTCTTACTTCTTTTAGTGTTTTCAGGGTATCAGTTTTTATTTCAAGGTCATTGATCCATTTGGAATTGATTTTGGTGCAGGGTGATATAGAAGGATCTAGTTTTAATTTGTTGCAGGTGTTGAACCAGTTTTGCCAGCACCATTTGTTAAAGAGGCTATCTTTCTTCCATCCTATTATTTTAGCTCCTTTATCAAACATTAAGTAGGCTTAGTTCCATGGGTTCATTGCTGGGTCTTCAGTTCTGTTACATTGATCCTCAGGACTGTTCCTGTGCCAATACCAAGCTGTTTTTATTACTGTAGCTTTGTAATACAGTTTGAAGTTTGGTATTGTAATTCCTCCAGCACTGTTCTTTCTACTTAGGATTGTTTTTGCTATTCAGGGTCTTTTATTGTTCCATGTGAATTTCTGGATTGTTTCCTCTATTTCATTAAACAATGGTGTTGGGATATTAATGGGTATTGCATTGAATTTGTAGATAGCCTTTGGCAATATTGCCATTTTGACAATATTAATCCTCCCAATCCAGGAGCATGGGAGGTTTTTCCATTTCCTTATTTCTGCCTTAATTTTGTTTTTCATGTTTTTAAAGTTCTCATCTTAGAGGTCTTTTACTTCTTTGGTTAAGCGGATGTGGGCAAAAGGGAACCCTACTTCATTGTTGGTGGGAATGTAAACTTGTTGAGTCACTATTGAAAGGGGTATGGAGATTCCTCAGAAAGCTAAACATAGAGCTCCCGTATGACCCAGCAGCCCCACTTTTGGGCATCTACACAAAAGACCACAAAAAAGAACACACTAAAGCCACCAGTACAAAAATGTTGATCGCAGCTCAATTTGTCATTTCTACAATATGGAACCAAACCAGATGCCCCTTACTAGATGAATGGATCAGGAAAATGTGGTACATATACACAAGGGAATTTTATGCCTCTATCAGAAAGAATGACATTGCCCCATTCATAAGGAAATGGAAGGACTTGGAAAAAATTATACTAAGTGAAGTGAGCCAGAGCCAAAGAACCATGGACTCTATGGTCTCCTCATAGGGAATAATTAGTACAGGTTTAGGTTAGTCACAGCAGAGGACCACAAGTGCCCAATAGCTATGCCCTTATGAACACATAAGATGATATTAAGTGAAATTAACTCCATGTTATGGAAACGAGTGTTATATCACTGTTGTAATTATTTTCAACATGCCATGTGAATCCGTAGTTTTTTGTTGTTGTTGTTGATGATGATCCTCTTGTGTCCCCTGCCTGTGGTTGCCCCTGTGCTATCACTATCTCATCTGAGCACCCTGGTTACTGTATATACTGGTATTAGAACTAGGGAAGGGAACGGGAATATCAAAAACGAGAGACAAAGGATATAAAGACAAACAACTCCAAAAGCAATACTTACAAAACCATTTGGTGTAAGCCAACTGAACAACTCATGGTGGGGGGAAGGGAAAAGGGGAGGGGGGAAAGGGGAATGAGGGAGGAGGTAACAAACAGTACAAGAAATGTACCCACTGCCTTATGTATGAAACTGTAACCCCTCTGTACATCACTTTGACAATAAATAAGTAATTATTCAAAAAAAAGAAGTTACACTAAGATCTGAGATGATAATTTTAAAAAATGTTAAGTATTTCTTCATATTCCAAACCTAGTCAACATTTTCTTTGTAATTTAGATAATTGTACCATTATTTTCTCATGAAAATTGAAATAATTCAATTACAAAGTCTTAACTCCCAATACAAGATAGATAAATACTCAACATTTTTGTGGTTAAGCTTAAAAACGATTTTATATGCATATATTCTACAATTTCAGAATCAAAAAATATTTATTCCAAAATGTATCTTTTCCTAATAAGCACTAGCTTACATAAGTTTACCACATGAAGGAAGGTGAAAGGAAGGCTCTTTTAAATATAGCTAAATATATTCCACAAAATCAATTTGAAGATACAATAAATGCTTGTCATATTGAAATAATAAAAAAGCAAGAAATAAAATAACATTTCTAATATTAACAATGCTATCATCACATAACTCCCTTCCAAAGTTAAAGAAGTAGTGCAGAGTATTACATTTTAAAAGCAAAAATTCTATTCCATTTTTCATATGATATTACAAAAGAAGAGCATTTACTTTGATATAACTTATTAGAAGCTTCTTCATCTATCTTTTGACAGAATGTCCCAGATTCTTATAAACCATTCAGAAATTGCAGGCTATACTTTGATTCCCATTCAGCAGTAATATTCTGCAGGAAGAGGAAAGGATTATTTTTTATGGAAGGAATGAAATATTCTAGGTACAACCATTTTTTATTCCTAAAGAATACAAGAGCTGTATGCAATTATACAAATTTTTGTACGGCAATAGAAAAGCAATTTTCAACAAAGTTGTAATAGATTTCTTTACTTCAAAAAGACACTTTTTAAAAAACATTTTTCAAGTATGGAATAATCGGTCACATATTTGAGCTACAAAAGAACATTCAGCCTATCATCCTGGAAAACATTTGTCATTAAGTTCATTTTAGATAATTATGAGAGCATTTGTGGAGGTGAAGCCATTCCATTTTTTTTCGAGGAGGAAATTATTTTGTTTCAAAGTGTTCCAAGTGTGGAGGATCTTAAAACTAGACCTCAAAATATTTTGTGGGGGAAGAATTATCCCAAAGTTAAATTTGATGCTGATTTAAAAATATTTAATTAAAATACACACACATGTTTATGCATATACTATCAATTAGTAACAATTAGCTCAGATAGAAGTAAGATATTTTCTGATTTACAAGGATGTCATGGTGAACAGATTGTTTACCACCACTATATACAACATCCTATTTCAGGCCATCAGCAAATCACCTGTAAGTCACCACTCAGTGTGTCGACACCAGAGATTCCAGTAACAGCAATCTGATCCATAAACACCTTACGAGTAATAGAAACTACTACTGAGATCATGATAGAACAAACTGAGCCAAGACTGTTCAGCTGTACATGCTTCTTGCCTTCTACTTCTGTTCCTTCCCCATTTAAACTTGAAGCTCTTGTAGGCACTCCTCAGTTCTAAGACAAGGCTGAATATGCTATTCTTCCTGAATTCTGGTATGTTCATACTGGAAAAAGAAATCATTTCCTATTTGCTATTACATTTTTTTATTGTATATGGGGTGGGGGGGGGGCAAGTGCCTGATTGGTCTGCCACTGAAAATCAGGCTCTCCTTTGGGCAAGGACTCTGCTAACAGAGAGAGAGAGAGAGAGAGAGAGAGAGAGAGAGAGAGAGAGAGAGAGAGAGAGAGAGAGAGAGTGAGAGAGAGAGAGATCTTATGGGGGATTGGACTCAGGGCCTCATATTTGCTATGTTGTAAACACTCCAAATTTGAGCTACTCCCCTGCCTCCCACCAGAACAATGTATTTGCTGCAAAAGTTTAACACAAGTATTCTATTCCTTGCATTTATCTGTTCCGTATCTTAAATTGTGCACACCATATAGCATGTATTTGTATTTTTGTAAATAAAAAAGATAGTGCAGATGATAGTACCTGTATATGAAACATAAAATGAATGTTCTATGTTGGCAAATAAAAAATACAGTTGTCTGGTATCAAAACATGCTTTATCCATCCATTAGTTACCAAGGAAATTAAAATTGAGTAAAAATATAATTTTTCCCGCATTAAATGGGTAAACACTAAAAGAGAAAGAGTCTAATATTGCAGCTTAAATAGGAAATAGAAAATAGGCATTTTAATGTAGTGTTAGTTGTTATATAATCTGCATGGTTACATAAACTTCAGAGGAGGCTGAGTTCAGCAGATCACTGTTTGAAGCAAGCCCAGGTAGGAAGGTCTGTGAGACTCTCATCTCCAGTAAATTACTTAGAAAAAGCTGGAAATGGCACCGTGGCACAAGGAGTAGAGCACTAGCTTCGAGTACAACAGGTGTAGGGACAGTACCCAGGCCCCAAGTCCAAGTCCCAGGACCAGAAAAAAAAATCATGCCTAAGCTAGGAATGATGGCACATGCCTATAATCCTAGCACTCAGCAGGCAGAAACAGTAGAATCACAATTTTTGTGGCCAAATAAGTCTACAGAGGAAGACTTCTCGCTCAATGAAAAACAAAATCTATTCTTTCTTTCTTTCTTTCTTTCTTTCTTTCTTTCTTTCTTTCCTTCCTTCTTTCTTTCTTTCTTTCTTTCCTTCTTTCTTTCTTTCTTTCTTTCTTTCTTTTTTTCTCTCTTTCTTTCTATATGACTTTTCCCAAATAAGTCTACAGAGGAAGACTTCTCGCTCAATGAAAAACAAAATCTATTTTTCTTTCTTTCTTTCTTTCTTTCTCTCTTACTTTCTTTCTTTCTTTCTTTCTTTTTTTCTCTCTTTCTTTCTATATGACTTTTCTGTATATATAATGATATATTAGAAAATATATTTACTACATTTAAAGTATATATGTGTAAGTGCATATGTAAGTAAATATATGTGTATATGGTTGATGTATATGGACACACTCCTGATATTTTATCTATAAGTTCAGCTATGAGAATACATCATATAGAGGTACACAACATTTACACAAAATTTCATCTTAAAGGAATAAAGAAAATTAAAAGAGTATATTTATTTCTTTAAAGCAATATACCACTTAAGAGTATACTATATAAACCAAGAAAGCTTTAAGACATGTTATGATATCATACTCTCTTACATCTGATTAAAGGAAGATAAATATATTCCTCTCTTTGTAAAGTGAATGATACATCTTATATTTGGGACTACAAATGCCTTCAGTTGCTTTGTCAATAGGTGGCAGTAACATTTATACAGGCTTTCTAAATAACAATAAAATAAATTTGTAATAATAATTAAAATAATTATAAGAGATGCTTATTATGACATCATATAGCATTATAAAGATTAACTCATTTCTAAGTGTTGATCAGTCTTCACCCTCTGATCACTTTTATTGTTTCCTCACAATTATACATATAATTCCTTCCAATTTGGAAGTGATTGTTTTAGTTTTTTAGCAGTTTGTTTTACCTCTTAACCCTTGTCTAACAGCAGCCTATTATTTTCTCCCTGTCACAGAACTCGCACTTTCATAAGCTGTTCTGAGGTTCAAAGTTCTGCCAAAGTGTGCTTAGGTCTATGTACACATCATGAAGTTTATGTTTTTCAGTATATACCAGGATGTCAAGAAACAAATGGAAATAGTTGTAGGCATATCTACTAAGGTTCCTGTGTTTGCGAAACCCACAATGCTTTATTCTTGCGGCTATGTGCTGAGGAAGGGCTATGAATTACTTGCTTTTTCTGGGGGTTCTCTCCAGCTTTTCAAGATCATAGATAGACACACACACACACACACACACACACACACACACACAGAGAGAGAGAGAGAGAGAGAGAGAGAGAGAGATGGTGTCAGGCAGTATTTGCTTTATGACAAAAATCCACAGCTCATCTGAAATATAAAAACTGGTTAAACTTTGCTCAGGGGAACTGCTTTTGATGAATTCCCAGAGGCCCTAAACTATGAATGAAATCATCTAAATTATATAAGAGGTGAACACTATTTATGATGATTTTTAAAGCACCAGTAATGGCAATCAACAATTGTTTCATAGATGTTTTATTCCTTCACTTAGAATTCATCACTTTCCACTTACCAGCTGGCATGCCAAATGTTAACTGGTTCATTTTTCACATTCATTATTTAAAGCATTAAAAAAATTTAAGTGAACATATACAAGTTGTTAAATGTTATACATGTACATCTTTTCACTTATCATGCAGGAAAAAAATGGCTTAGTGATGAAAACTGTCCTACTTTAGATTAGGAGCAGCTTTCCTTGCAACTGTCTGACAGACATTCCAAACAACCAGACCCACTCATTTCTTCCCTCACTGAGTATCTATGGCGTGGACACCCACTAAGTGGCAATTCAATGCTAAACTACTTCTTGTGCAAAGTACTTTTATGGCACATCAAACCGAATTACATGTGAGAGATTAGAACTACAGAGAGTTTTCAAGATAGCAAAGCTGTGTAATGGTAGAACTGAGGCTAGAATAGAGAGTCTACCCATCTTTTCTAGTTTTCTTTTCTTTTTTTTTCTAAATAAATGAAAGCAGTTTAGGGATACAGGTTATGCCTCCTATGTTCTATTACTCCAGCCCCACTGCATATACAAGGTAAAAGGAAATAGTATATTGCATGGCAAATGTTGACATACTGTAGCAGATGTATAAAACTTATGTATCATTTGATGGTGGTATTCTACTTTGTGTGGTTAAGAAGCAATTAATAATAATTGTGTGCCACATGTGACAAAACATTTGCATTTTCCTCTCAAAGTAAGGTGATACCAGAAAATACACAGAAATAAAAGGAAATCTATTCCTTGGTTGTAGTAATAATCAAGGAAACATCTCATAATTAAAACACACACACACACATACAATATCATCTCATTACACCCTTCATTGGCCTTGCTTGGTAAGCATTATATTATTCTTAAATTACTAATAAGAAAAGATACCTGACAGGAAGAAAAACTGGCTCAGGGTCACAGCTAATGGATGGGAAGACAGGAAATTAAACTTAGTTTATTTTATTAAAAGCTTAAATATTTTCTATCACTTCTCCACAGACTATTTTGGATTATTAAACCATGTCTGAACAGTCTTATATCTGATATAAACAAAATGAAATATGGAACTATCACATTTAAAAGAATTATACCTGCCAAGCAAGGAGGAGGCTCCAGTGGTTCACCCTTATAATCGTAGCTATTTCGATAGCTAACATATGAGGACTGAGGTTCAAACACACCCCGAGCAGTTAATAAGACTCTTATTTCCAATTAACGAACAAAAAGCAGAAGTAGAGCTATAGCTCAAGTGGTATAGCTCTAGCCTTGAGTAAAAAGTTGCGGGACAGCACCCATCCCTGAGTTCAAGCCCCAGTAACTATACAAACAAACAAACTCTTTAAAACATACAAACTGGCCTATCATTGCAGGAGTTATAGGAAAAGGAATTTATTCTCACTGCCATATCATTGTGCCCAAAGGTAAACAGAATATAGGAAAGTGGAAATGTACTCTATTTCCTAATGATATCTGAACTTAGCCTCCATAAACAGAGCAGCACTATCTTGAACAAATTTCCACATGAACTGGAAGAAATAGCTGCTCAATTTAACTCAAGGAAAATTCAGTGGGTTTCTCTGCAGAGCTCACCATAAACTAAAAAGTACACCAGGTACAACAGCTCTTTCCCTATGCTGCTGGTTATCATTGAAATATACTGCCACCTTATGACAATTTCTTTTATATCTTAATTTTCAGAATGCTCCATTTCAAAAGAATACATTTTTCCTGGGAAAATGACCATGATGTATAACGATCATCTGTAAATTATTCAAAACTTAAAATAATAATTAGTAGTTCTCATGAAAAATAGGCTGCAGGGGGAAAAACATGGTATATGAGAGACTAGTTTTAGATTTTTGAATAACACAGTGATTATGAGGACATGATGGAAGCAGTTTAAATCCAAGAAGCCAGGCTATAATTGATTACTTGCTAAATAAGGGCCTAGAAATTTTAATCTACTTCCTACTCACAGTTTCAGAAGATGTATCCAACCTATTTTCTCCTTGTAGTGTTTTCAACCCTAACTCTCTGTACCCTCTCTCTCTTTGACTTTCTCTAAGACACACACACACACACACACACACACACACACACACACACACAGAGAAACACAGGATTTGAAAACTGTAATGTGTAGGCTTAGAAAGAAGAAAAAGAAACAAAGTAAGAAAAAAATTACCTTATTTAAGGAAATTGAAAATAAGGCACTACAAAATAAAATACTTACAGAAAATTCATCTTTTATATGTCCAGAGTACGGATTTCTTTTATATTAAATAGGAAGAGTAGCATTTTTACCCAGGGCTCATTTACCTTTCTCCATGGACCCATTGGCTCATGTCCATAAAGAATTCTATTCCCCTTTGGCATCAGCTGCTGAAGGCTAATTTGTGGTTCATCTTTATCAAATATATAAGAAATTATTGCTTGTGAGGTTTTTTTTTTTGGTGCCTTATTATCATTTCTGGTGACATTATATTTTTATGCCTCAATTCATTCTGGCTTAATCATGTTAATTGTGTGTGTGTGTGTGTGTGTGTGTGTGTGTGCATGTGTGTGCATGTGCGCGTGCGCATACATGTGTCTATTTGTCTGTCTTTCTGCCTAACTGCCTGCATATTTATCTACCTATACATTTACATACTTGGTCCTGTGGAAAAATATGGATATTGGAAATTGAATCACTAGACCTGGAAAATATAGATTTTGCGAATATAATATCTAGGACCTCAGTGGTACTAAATATAGGGTCCTAATAAATTATCTCATCGATAGTCAGTACTATAGATTTGCCAATTATAGATTAAGGCAAAAATACCTTTAGCGGTATCACAAATTTATGAGAATTTGTTACCACACACAGGATAGCTAGTTACATGGTTGGATTTGAATTGATTCTGGGAAAGTTTCTGAAGTCAAATATTTATAATTAAATTTAGTGAAAAGCCAATTCTTATATATCTTATGACTAAGAGAAGGCAATATTAACAGATTGTATGTTACCTTTTATAACTGCCCACGCATCCTTTCTGAATTAAGGAGAATTGTTAATGAATCAGTATAATTAATGAATTAATTAGTAGGACTATTTAACTGATGGTAAGTCATGAATCAGGTAAAACACACACACACACAAAACAAACGTGACGGAGACCTCTGAACCCATGGTTTTGAGGGCAGAATAGTTGACAAGTCAATAAAATTGGTTTAAGTATCCTGCTCCATGGAACAGAAATAAAATAATAATTGTTGCATCAGAACGCATGGCTCAAGTTTAATTACTAATTTGCGGTTAGCCAAAAGTTTAATCAAGAGAGTTCTTACATGGGGATAACAATGGTGGCATCTGGAAAAGTTGGTGCGTAGTCTAAGTCCTCCAGGCTCTGCAGCACCTGGTGCCGCCACGGGGAAGAAATCGCAGATACTTCTTTAACATACGGCAACAGCTGTCCGCTCAGAAGGAGGTACATTCGAAGTTCCACCAAGCAAGTAAACTCTACAAAACCACATTCTGCCCCTTCTTTTAACTGAAAGGAAGCCAGATGGAAATATGCAACTTGTCAAATTGCAAATGAGGAATTACTATAAATCTCCTATTGAAAGAATCCCTGGATGTTTAGCATTAAAAATTGGCTGGCGCAATTTCCAAAAAGGAAAATTCAAAGAACGCTAATGATGCTGGGTGAATACACACACACACACACACACACACACACACACACACACACATTTAAAGGACAAAATATAGGTAAAGAGAAGGAAAATATGATTGTCTTTTTAGCATAACTGCCAGAATGAAGAAATACCAGGCATTGTTCTAGAAGCTTCCCAATGCTCAGGATGACTATGACTGCAGCATGACTAACCATCTCTCACAACAGTTAACAGCACAATCTGCTCAGAGCACACAAACAGAGAAAACCACAAAACAAGCTGTATTATTCATGCCACAAACATCCGAGCTGTGCGGCTCTGGCTCACCCTCCACCTGCACCTCCTTCTCGACTTCTCTCCATCTATTGTGTGTAATTACCATAATAACTTTACATCTGTCATGGGCACCTACCTTTGTAAGTGAACACAAAGGTTGTATAAAATTATTAGTTCAATAATAAGCGTTTGGTAGGTTGGGACAAAAAAAACTGCGTGGTTTTACAACAACGAAGAGGCTTTTCACAAAATTGGACAGACATAATTATTTCACATTTAGAGCCCCAACTCTTCTATTTTGAGGGGAGCCACTGGGAATGTGTGGATTTGCTCATCGAGTCTTGTATGCCTCATAAAAACATTAATTGAGTTTCTGTTGTATAGCTCACGACATGCATCTTTAGTAACATATCATGGAGCCATTCTTTGAGTATCACTAAACATTTCTTTAACAACTAGCCTTGTCTACAGCAGGAAAAAGTCAGAACAAGAAATAATGTGTATCAAAATCTGACTGATAACCTAATGACGTGACTTTAAAACAATCGCTAAGTCCCTGAGGCTATTGATTGCTATTTCTCAAAAATCGGTTACAATTTCTAAGGAGATTCATAGTTATGAACATTGTTCATCTCTCTGTTACTGTCTCTCTCCCTCCCCTTTCTCTCTTTCCCCCTCCCTCTCTCCAAGACAGGGACTAGAACTTCATATCTGATGCTTGCATTCACTCATTGGCATGTGTTCTACGACCTGAACCACACCTCCACCTCAATTCCTCTTCTAAATATCACCCAGGACTTACATAAACTTTTTACAAGTCATTATCACTTTGTAGAACAATAACACATTATTTAATATGGTTAATGAAAACTAAAGAACATCTGCAGATGCATATCAATTTACAGGCTATGACCCCACACATATGAAAAAACAGCAAGCGAACGCTGAGACTTGAGTAAGATCATACAGTGTACCTAACTGACAGATTCATGATTCCCGGGCCTAACCCCTACCCCTGACTTCCAGATAAAGCTTTTAGATAGAAAAGCTAAATAGTAAAAGGCATAACTTTGTATTTAAATTAAGAGAACCTTTATGGGGCAGAAGGATAATATTTAATGAAGCAAACCCAGTTGGTTACCATTGCCTCCTGCTCATCTCAAAATCAAATACACACTGCAAACAATGGCCTGTGGAAGATGCACAGACTCATTCGCTTGGCTTCTGTCAGTTACTCAACTCAGAATAGTACCTGCAACTCCATCACTTCTATAGTCCTCACTCCCCTACAGATGACTTTGCTGTGCACATCTCTTCCAGCCTACTTCCTTGGGCTTTCCTTGTGGGGCACCATAGAACTGCTGTGGTCCAGAGTGCAGATTTACAGTATATTCAATGAAACCACAGTAAGAAGCCTCATGATTAAAGCTATCATATGCCCTATATGCTCAAAATGTCCTATCATATACCCATATGTCCTATATATCTTATATGTACTAGGACCCATAAGGCACTAAGGAGGTGCCTTTTGGCATACATGGCTGCTATCTCTCTTTTGCCTCTCAGAGTGAAAAATGTCTATTGCCAGGACAAACTGATGGGTATGGTGCCAAAGTGACTTTGTTAGGAGACCCTTCTTTTGATAACCATTCATTCAACTTCTCAAGGCCCCCATGCTTTGCATTGATATATCAAAATTGAGAATGCAGGGTCATATATGACAATATATTCCAAGGGATATTTTCACAACAAATGAAAGCCCTAAAAACATCCCCCATGTTTGTTACTTTGGTATCACATATGATGTAAAACCATGCCTCCTAAAAATAACAATGTCATATAGTTAGTGGAGAAAATATTTTATAATTGCATGGTCTTCTGGTTTTAATAAACACAAATATATTTATGAAAATGTTGTAGTTCAGTGAGAATTAGGATCATATTTTGTTGCTTAGTAAAAACATTAAATGAGAATAGAGCCAGCTGAGACTCAATTTGTAGAGAGAAAGCAAAACAGGAAAGCACAAGGGAAAAAATAGAATAGCCTTTCCTATAAGCTTTAGACACAAAGGAGTACACGAAGCATTTTATTTAATAAATATTTATAGTTCATAGGCCATTATGGTAATAGTTAACATATTTCAAGAGGGCTTTACCGAATAAGAGAAAAGTTGAATTTTCTTATTTTGGAGTATGCACAATAAATACGATGCATAATGGATATGTTTCCTCTAAGTATTACATGAAACAGTTTGTGCCATTGTTTTTATTCCATGTGTATTATTCAATTTGAAAATATATTTAGAATAATATTTTATAGAAGAAGAAAATAACAATGTACAAAGACATTTGTGATTCAAAGCTTTCAATTAGGCAATGACACCCGTCTATCAATGTTCTTTCATGCCATATGTTTTTGTAGCAGTTCCTTAAACAACAACAAAAAAGAACCTAAAAACAGAGTGAATTTTAACCACAGGAAACACTCCATGCTTACTAATAGATTTTTATGTCAGCCAGTGTGAAAATAACATTTCATTATAGGCAAGTGACTCTTGGCTTTAATAGTGTGCGTAAAACTTGGTTTTCAATAGTAATATGCCTTAGTCATGTTGAAAACTCTCCAAATTATTTTGGCTTTTCTCCCTAAAGGAGCAAGTTCAGAGCATGGTAGAGAAAGAATTGATGTTACATCCTATAACTCTCTTTTTCTCTACATGCTTGTTAGAAAGCCTCATCTTACTACTTCTACCAAACTTGATGTTGGTGCCTATTGAAAATTAGTCATATTCCTAATGGATTCCAGGCACTGTGGCTCCCACCTGTAATCCCAACCACCCTGGAGCCTAATGGATTGCATGTATCTCTTAAAGTGTAGATAAAAGATGTTGAGTGATATATGAAAATGTGGACACTGGTGACTTGTAATCAGCCTTCATTGCTACATAAAAGACATTAGCCATTGTGGGTTTGGTACACACACACACACACACACACACACACACACACACACACACACACACACAGAATATGCTCTGTCCACTCTGAATTACTGTAATGTTCTCATGTAAACTATCTCTTAAAGACTACTTTATACCATGGGAGCATTCGTCAAATAGCATTCTCTTTCTCCAAGAAGCATGCTCATACTTCACATTGTTGTTCTACCTGGAGAGACATTAGTATTCATAACTTTTTTAGCTCATCTCGTAAAGAAGCAGAATAGATACCTGATGTTGGCACCTAAAAAGTGGCATGCTTTTGTGACTGAAGAGTGTGATATTAATTTACACATTCCAAGGCCAATGAGCTTACTTAGACCATCTTGGCAGCAAGAGTCTTTTATTTAACCTAAAAATAGCACAAATATGCAAAAAGAAAGCTTGTTACAGTATAACATACACCTGCCATGAAGCTGCATGAAAATAAAAAGTCCATGCTAGTAGAACATCTGAAAAGGAAAATTGTGTTAAAAGCATCTTGTTTTGCTTGGAAGTTCCTGTCTTCTACACTAGCTAATCATAGCTCCATGTTTTATGCTTTATTCCCTAGATTGGGAAGAAAAAAATGCACGGGTCACTGTGAACTAGGAGCAGCCTTTCAAATATTCATGAGGCCTTTTATTCTCCATACAATTGTAACAAGAAAATTGAACACTTTTTTTCAATTACAGGAAAGACTACTACAGATTTCAAGTTATATGCGTAAACATAACACTAAATAAATAAATAACCTAAATTTGGGATGAAAAGTAAGCATCTTCTTTTATTTTTGCAAATCTCCCAGCAGGGTACTTCATGTAAACAGTGAAAATATTTGAAAGCATCACATAATAAGCCATAATTGTATCTATAGCTAAAGTAAAATTCAGTGAGACTTTTATCCTAAATAGTGAAATAGATCATAATGACAACACTTTGGAAAGAAGGGAGTTTCAAGATATCATAACTGCAGGCTTAAATTGTCAACCTGCATCAGCATTCTGCATTTAGAATAGTGGCAGTCATCATGGCCCAGGGTCCCCTGCTAGTCTGTAATATGTGAAGAAGAAAGGAGTCTATTTACAAGGTTCAACTTACCCTTAGGCAGAGAAGTAGCAAACACTTTAGAGAACATTTCTTGGCAAAGGACTACAAGTCTAAGATACAAATTCAAAATAATGATCCTTTTGCAATTTTTATGATGTCCTCCATTTTGTGCAAGGAAAAAGAAAAGTTAGGTCTTAGGAGAAATTCTGAACAAACAGAAAATCAGCTCAGCTACATGAAGTATGATAATAATAGATCTCTTTTTAAAGCTAGTTAATACAATAGTTGTCAAAATGTAATATTCTGAAAGTGGTAGGAATATGTACATGCAAGTGCTTCCATAAGTGTTTGTGTGTTGACAATAAAGTTAATAGTTCTGCACAGAGGTTATTCTGTCATTACCTTGTTTGGCCATCACTTTTTAAATCTCAAGGATAAGCTTCCAATAGGCAGTTGAAATGATAATTGCAATAAAACATAAAAACAACTTCATTATTCATATGTAGCAGTGTTTCCTGAACAAAGGGGCTCCAAATCCCCCTCATCCCCAGGAGTATATTCTGCCTCTTCCCTGAAGATATCCATCTGTTCCCCTTCCCCTTGACTCTCTACTACTCTTATGAGTTCTCATGACTAATAAAACCATGAAAGAAGTGATGCTTCATCAGTTCAGAGCCCTATCTTAAAGAAAGTGAGCAACTTCCATTTTTGCTTTCTTAAGATCC
This sequence comes from Perognathus longimembris pacificus, assembly GCF_023159225.1. NCBI lineage: Eukaryota > Metazoa > Chordata > Mammalia > Rodentia > Heteromyidae > Perognathus > Perognathus longimembris. Next base: position 79,654,263 of record NC_063167.1, read on the forward strand.
AGTTGCTATGCTGGACACTACATAGGGAGAGAAAAAAGGTACCTCAAACAAGAATCATCACAAAGCATCAGTTAGGTGAATGACACCCTGTAAGTTCCACTCCACAAAGGAGCCGACCCCACCAAGACTCAGAACTGCAAACTGAATCTGGCCAAAAGATAAAATTATGATAAATTGTAAATTTATTCTTTTAGGTACTTATGTATGTATTCAGATGGTTTATTATACAAGAATAGATAACAAATATAAAGTGATTAAGACAGATCATGAAGGACATAGACTTATAGAATCTAACCTCATATACCCCCAAAATAGTTAGCTAATAGAAGTTAAAAATCCATATCCCCAAAGTGATAATTAGGATTGAATCATAATGGAAAGGAAGAAAACATTATAGTCTCAAACTTAACATATAAACTTGTCTCAGAAAATGACTTACCTAAATCACCAAGAGATGGCCTATATTAGGGGCTCAAACTAGCATCTCACTGAGTAATAAATTCATTGTGCAACATAATCTGACCAAAGTTTATGTAACAGCCCAGTTTGAGATATGCAATTTATCTACCAACTATCCCCTTTGTACAACTACTCAAGGGTAAAAAAAAATAGAATCAACAACCCAATTAATAAATGGGCAAAGAGCTTGACACTTCTCAGAAGACAAAGTAAAAATGGCCAACAGAGATATAAAGAAATACTCCACATAGCTGGCCAGAAAGAAAATGCAAACCTAAACAACACCGAAATTCCATCTCACCCCAGTTCGAATGACCATTGTAAAGAATATAAACAATAACAGATGTTGGCATAATATGGGAAAATGGAACCCTAATACACTGTTAGTGGGAATATAAATACATACAATAACTCTGGGAAGCAGCATGGAGGTTCCTCAAAAACAAAACACAGAACTACTCTATGAGTCAGAATTTCTCATCATTTAATCTGAAAGATTATGAACATGGATACAGTAAGGCCACCAACACAACCAAGTTCATTGCAGCACTATTCCCCTTAGCCAAGGTATGGAACCAGCCCAGATGTCCCTCAATGGACAAATGGATCAAGAAAATGTGGTAAAGATGTACAATGAAATTTTATCATCCACTAGAAATAATATTGTATCATTTGCAAAGCAATGGAAAGACCTGGAAAAAAATATGTTAAATGAAGTCAGTCAAGCCCAGAGAGACAAAGAATATATGGTTTCTTTCATGTGTGGAAGCTAGAATTAATTTGTAAATTAATTAATTTTCTCTCACATGTGGTGCTAGAATTAATTTATAAATGTACAAATATAGACTTCTGGGTGATATGCTAGTGTATTCACTAAAATTGGTAGATTCAGGAGAGAATTCAATGCTGTGATTCCTTTGAAAGGCAAACTCACAGTCCAACAAAATAAACACCAGAAAACATTACTCATATGTAGGGAGGCAAGGTAGATGATTGAAGAGAGGAAAGGGGAAGGAATGCAGTTATAAAATGCAATGCTGTTTCTACAAAATTAAGAAAATTGAGTGAAGGAGTGGTGTTGGAACAAAATGATGAAAGGGATGACATTGATCAAGATTCATTCTATGCATATAGTATTTTGTTGAAGTTGCCAATTCCTTGTACAACTACTTAAAGATAAAAATAAAATTTAAAGAATAAAATTAATTTTAAAAAATTTAAATGTTTAAAGTACATTTTACCAACTACATATTTCAGAAATGTACAAAAACAGATCCATTATCCTAAGCCTCTTTATCTGCAATGTGGTTTAATTGAAAAGCCCCTGACTGACCCAAAACCAACAGTTACTGATCACCATTCCTTTCATTTGTGAACATAAATGTCCACTACTGATCTGGAAGATACAAACCTCTGCGTGGTACACACAATGACTTTAACTTCTGGGAAAATAGTTTAAATAATGTAAATTTTAAGATTTACTTTGAGAAAAATGTCATCATTTCTTACAGACATTAAAGGAAAAATTAAATAATATGAGTCTTTCTGCTATTTCTTCTCACCCCTCATACTTCTTTCCTAACCCAGGGGATTACACACTGGCCTAAGTTCCTTTTGTAATTTCACAATTTCCTCAGTTTCACAGAAAAATAATATTTGAATAAAAATTAAGCATACCATCAATCTGTCTTCTCAACTTTA